>NC_141328.1:2430000-2825000 GCF_037954235.1 Aulostomus chinensis
TCTGTTCATCACAGGATTAAATGATTCAATAACAAACCAAGGAACGGAGTTGCTGTTGTTGTTTTGTACCGGTGGATGAGGAGAGCACCCTGTGTTTTCCAGTTGAGAGAAAAAGAAAGAGAGAAAGAGAGGGAATGAGGACACATCCATCTTTGTCTTTTGCCTTTTCGTCTGTCCTGAAGTGGAGGCAACTGCAGGATGAAAAACAAGGCCTGGAGGTGTCAGGGGGCGTCCGTCAGGAAGAAGCTCTTAAAGGTGGTCCTGGTAGGACGGGAACATCGGAATTAGTCCCCTAAGAATGCACAGGTGTATTTAAATCTCTCAAAAATAAGTGTGTGTTCATATCTCCTCATGAAATATCCCAAAGAAATGCTTCAACCTCCCGGATCGCTTCCTTCCAGCCATCGGAGCGGCACACGGGAACGTGGCAGGAACGATGGGAGACGAGGAGGGAGAGGACGGCCTGAGATAGGATGTGCAGGATGGAGGGATGAGTAAAGGGATGGAAGGCAGAAAGACGGGAGAAGAACAGATCTCTGGATGGAGACAAATGATCACCTTGAAGAAAGGCTGAGCGATCAAACTGATGCCAACAAACTCATGATGGAGCCCCACTGATCCGAGTTCAGCCGAAGAGGAAACGCAGCTCAAAGCTAGAAGTGTAGAAATGCTAGTAGCATCTATGCTAACCTCTCCAGGAGCGGCTTCTCGCTGTCGTCTCACTGTATAAACGGAGGCTTGTGACAAGATGGCTTCTCACGTGACATCACAATCTCGCTAACTCAACCGCCTCTAAAGGTAAATTAGAAACAGCAATAATTAATTTTAAAATCTAAATTCCGCAAACTTGCCCAGCCCGGTCACAGCTGGGCTCATCCAGCCCAGCCTAAATGTATCTGAGCAAACACCCTGTAGTCCACGCCGCCGCAGGCTTCTGAGGCTCCTCCTCCTACATCAGTGTTGATGAAGAATAAGAAATGACAAACCTCTTTTCATATAAACCAGCATGAGTGACATGCTTCCATCACTTGTTGGTACTGATCAAAATCCCTCAAATATAAACGTGTTTCAGACGTAATTCCATTCAGATTTCAGATGTTTGTCATGCCTTCCATCGTTCATGTCAGTGAGGTTTTTAGATTCCAACTTGAGTTTGGCCTCGTCTGTTCATTCTCGTCCATCCAAGTTTCTATAACTACAATTTGGGTTGTAAATCTAGTTCCTATTTGTAATAATTTGCTTGTTTTGGAAGCCTCGTTCCTGCAGGAGAGCTCTGAGGAGCCTCGCCGCTGAAGACGAGTGTGAGAGGAAGAACCAGACCAAAGAGAAAGTCGACTGAGTTGGAGCTGAAGCGGCGCCGCCTCTGGAGGTCGGAGGCTCGTGTGGAGAAACGGAGAGAGTCTTGGCAGTAGGTGGCCCGACGTAGAAGAGAGAGAACTGAGGGAAGGATCTCTTCTAGAAATGTTGGGGAGGATGTCGGTGTGAAGTGCATCTGGATCGGAGGAGGAGGAGACGGGGAGGTGGCGTGGGACTAGGACTCGGAGGAGGTGCGAGAGCTGCCGTGAACGAGTGACTTGTAGATGTTGGAGGAGAGGAATCGTGGGTAGGAGTCCCTGTGCATCAGCGTGTAGATCTGCAGCTGGGCGTCTTCAAAGGTGTGAGGCGTCGGGTCCTGCATCTTCCTGTTGATCACCTCTCGTACCCGGGCATCCAGACTCACCTGGAAGGAGGTTCAGATCAGCTGAGTCAACAGAGACTGGCTAGCGTTCCATCACTGTCATCAAACCGTAGACGAGCTAGACAAGGGAGTCGGTACCACGCCGGAGAGACTCCACCCACATAATCCAGCTAATACTCATCGTATCGACCTGGAGCGCTGGCTAGAGGAGTGGCACACCCAAACATGTCATTCATCTGATGCTTCACACTTTTCAAGACTCATTCTGCAGGACGTGTGATTTAATGGGACAGAAGGGTGGTCTCTTAGTAGTTTGACACGAATAATCCTCCATAGAGGCATGGATACACACAGTTAACAGCATTAGAAGACACACACACACACACACACACACACACACACACACACACACACACACACACACACACACACACACACACACACACACACACAGGCCCTGCAGCCAAGGCACCAGCAGATATTTATAGAACCACAATCTTTCTCTTATGTTTTCTCGCTGCTTGTGTTTAGCAAAGACACACACACACACACACACACACACACACACACACACACACACACACACACACACACACAGATAAGTGTCCTACCAAGGTCAGACAGACAGCCAGACATGCCTCGTCTCTGCCAAACTCACATCCAGATATCCCTGTATTTTAGGCTGTGTGGATGTTTAAAAAAAGCCTTGACTGCCAGAAGGTGATGAGAGCAGCAATTTGGAGTTTCCTCTAAAGGCGCGCGCACATGCACACACACACACACACACACACACACACACCGCGGCGCAAATGCACACATATGCGGACAATTGTATACACAAAGACACCAGTGTCTAAACATGCCACACACACACACACACACACACACACACACACACACACACACACACACACACACATTGCGCTTCAGCCTGGAAAGCCTACAGCACTTGTGCTAAATAAAGTACCCACTGTTGCACACAAACACCCCCCCCCACACCCACACACACACACACACACAGGGAGAGCTGAAAACAGTAGTTCAAGCATCAGACAGCAGCTAAGCGTGGTGTGTGTTCGCGCTGGCAGCAGCAGCAGCAGCAGCGAAGATCACGGCACACTGGTGCTTTATATTCTGTTGATATCTGAGCTGAGACGGTGAGACACTCCTCAGATGGGTGGGGGTGTTTGTGTGTGAGGGGGGGTGCACACTCTATGAAGGGGAACACACTGTCCACCAGACCAGAACGGAGGGCAGCAGCGGTGTTTCCAGATGAGCTGAAGTGACTGCCCTCGCCTCACGTGAGAGAATGAGTGTGACGTCCACGCTTTTAAGCAGCAGGTCAGCTAAGGTCAGTGCTGGTGTGACGGATCAGAACCTGCAAACCAAGCGGTTACAGTGAAGCAGAAGCAGAGGTGACCAGAATGTTCCGACACAGCCCTGTCCATCAACACAGTTTTAGCAGCCTGCGTCCGCTAGCCTAGTTCGTGGCTAGCATGCCTCTACGGTTTATTCTTGGCCGACACGGGGCAGCAGGACGTGTCCCATGTCGCTGTCTGAAAATGGTTTTATTTCCTGTCTCTGAGAGCTATTAAGAGAAGTGCAGGCGCAGCCTTGAACAAGCCAGCAGCTCTCCTACCTCTTTTGGGGACAGTATGGAAATGTAGTCCTCATAGATGGAGCGCACCTTCTCCTCCATGGCGCTCTTGTCAATTTCCTGTTTGAGGTCTTCACAGGCCAGCCAGAACAGCATGTTCTCCTCGCTGTACTCAGTCCGCAAAAACTCCCGAAAAACATTCCGACCCGCCGGGTTCCTCATCAGCTTGTCGAAGGACTGAGACCAGAGACAGATCTCGTCCACTGAGGGTTTGGTGCTGAGAGGACAAGAGCAGAAGAAACACTCAGAAATTCTTAACTCTCCGATGACTCATCTTTTGAGTAGTATGGCCTTGATATGTGGTGTAACAGAGTTAGCGGCTGACTCGTCAGGGTTACCCAGCTGAACTGCATGTTTGGCTTGATCTCACGTTGCAGTTCTGACCAAGTTTCTGTTCCAGAGTCCAGCTGGAGCGCGACACACGGCTTCATCGCTGACGGTCGCTACGTTTTGCAGGAACATGTTTCTTATAAAACCCTAAATTAACCCACAATCGCTCTCTGAGAAGGTTGCTGGAGCGACGCCATTTTCTCTGCAGCCTGTCAGGTTTTGAGCAAATAAAAAGGAGACACTGGACAGGGCAGCGCATCGCTTGTCTTGGCTTCTGGAGGTCACCTGGCCTTTTTTGGTTTTTAATAACCAGCATTGGCTGATCAGCTCATGAGGTGAATTAACGAGCGGGAAGAGCTGAAACTTTGACGTTGTTCTTACTGAAGTGGAGAGGAAATCAGGAGCCTGCAGCCCCGTAATCACATCCTGCATCTACACCAAAAAAATGAGGCATTTGTTGTTTTGGGCCGCAGCCTGACCGTATCCCAAATCTGATCAGCCCCGCAGACTCACCAGGGTTCACAGTTTGGTATAGTTTCCATCTTGGTGTCTTGTGATATCCTCTTCCTCCTCCTCCGCCTCCTCCTCCTCCTCTCCTCTTCATTCCTGACGGTGAGACTGACATGATAAAACGGCTTTCAGGCAGGAAGCGCACACACACACACACACACACACACACACACACATGCACACACACACACACACACACACACACCAGGCTGACAGGAGAGTAATTGCTAACATGTACAATCACACCATAATGTTATTACCACATTTACTGACAACCACAGTTGTGTTAACAGCATGTCATCATGAGAGAGAGAGAGAGAGAGAGAGAGAACAAAATAAAGACTTGGTTCCCATCAGAAGAGACCTAATCACTGTTCCTGGAAGCGCGTTGTCATATCAGGAGTCGCATCACTCAATCAGGCTGTCACATCCAAGCAGGCTCCAAACACACAAACACCACAATAACGAAAAAACTTGGCAACTGGCAGGATGATGGAGGAACCCGTGACCTCATCTGAGATGTTTTCAAAGCTCCACTGTTACCAAGTCAAACGCAGGCAGAAGAAGTAGCGACAACTGAAAGCTTTTGTCACCCAACTTTCTAAAAGGAAGTGAAGATCAATACAGCTTGATAAAGAAGGCGTGGAACACTCGAGACCATGAAACAGAGTTTGAGAACTGACATTTCTGGACAGTTCTGCTGCTTGTAGAGGGTGGCTATGGCGCACCGTTAGCTTCAAGCTAAATGTGCTAGGCTGTCTTCTTCTGCAGTCTAGGGTATAAAAGAAATGGTGAAAAACGTCTTGGTGAGTTCAAGACACCTCCATGTACCAAGAAGTTGTTATTGGCAGTTATTAGCAGAAGCATTTAAACATTTGAAAATAAACTGATACCAAGTGAGCAACGTGTCCCAGAATTGAGCCTGCGGAACTGCACTTGCACGCTGAGCTCTAGCAGGCGTGTCACTTCCTGTCATCAACCTTGTGGTTTCAGACTTCTGGAGACATCAAGCGTTGAGCAGGTGTTTGGTTGTGAAACCAAGCTTGAACACGATTCAGTTTTGAGTAGGTTCTTGATGAAATACCAGGAACTGCTTCTGTTTTTTTTCTTCAAATCCTCCCCTGGGGACCAGCCCGTTAGTGCCACACTCCTCAGGAATCATTCATAGAGTCACACGATGACACGCGTGTTGGCGTGTGTCCTCCAGGGATCATGAATCAGCCGTGCAGGCTAATGAACACCCATTAACGTGCCGTGGATATGAGTCGAGTGTCATGGTGGTGCTGAAGGACAGGTGTGACCGGTGGTCCTCTGGAGACCAAGAATGTCTGCCGAGCTCTGACTGGCACGATCACCAAGGCGTGACATCATGAGTTCAGCAGACGTGGTGGAGAATGTTGGCACAATGATAAGCCAGTCTGCCTCTGACGGTGTTTGTTAGCTCTATTAGAAGTGTGTGTGTTTGTGTGCGCGCGTGAGTGAGTGTGTGTGTCATAAGCCGCCTACCATGAACAGCTGCAACAGCAGCACCAGCAGAAACAGCAGGCATTTGGCCGTTGGGAATTCTGGGTCGTGGTCATGTCCCGCCCCCCTCCCGTCCCGCTCAGTGCCGAGGTCTCGCTGCGACCCCCCCCCATGCCCAGCTCGCCCTCTCGCTCGGCCGGGATCGGACCTGTGTACTGCAGAGACAGAGAGAAACAGATATTGTGATATTTTTTTTGGAAGGTTTACACTGAATCACCTCAACAGATTCCTCACATCCACAAACTCACACACAGCTCAAGATGTGCCCCCAGGGCCGGAGTGGGCACCCATGGAGTAGCCCACTCCGGCCCATAATGTCTAGAGGGACAACCCCCCCCCCAAAATTCACAGCTAAAAGCAGAATCATGGCCTTGAAGCCTCTCCAGAGTCTTAATTTGATCCAGATTGCCTCCAAAAGTAGTCCCTTGTTGCCTCTAATATTACATTATCATACTAATATTATTACTCTTTCCAACAAATTCCATTAAAATGCACTGATTAGTTTTTCAGACATCCTGTCAACAAACGAATCAACAAAAAGTTGGACGTGCTGGTGATCACATGACCTCCTTGGCAGAAGTAAAAACATAGTTAGCACATGAGATTTATGTCTTTCATTAGGGTCTGAGGAGGCTCACTAATCTGTTGCTAAGGATACAGTCAGTGAAATGGGGTGGGGGGGTGGGGGGTGTGACAGATTAATTTTGAAGATGAAGAGAGATAGCATGTAGACTACAGGAAGTGAAGTAGAGACAGATCAGGCAGTGCGATGCATCATGTGACTGAGCTGTGATCTCGCTCTCTCTCTCTCACACACACACACACACACACGGGGGGGGGGGGGTTGATTACAGTGACTAAGGCACCAATATTTGTTCAGTTCCACACAACTTTCAGGAGTTGAGCTTGAAGGGGAGAGAGTACCATTTCATGAGAAGTCTTTACAGAAGACATTTTCGGCAAAAGGAGGAATGTGGCCCACCACCTCCTCCCAGACCTCCTCCACCTCCTCCCAGACCTCCTCCAACTCCCAAGCCTCGGGAGGAGGTGCCTGCTTCACCCGTATATTACAAGCTCCATTCCCAGATGAGGATCAGTCGCTTCTCCCAAGCTGAAACGCGTCCGCTGCTGAAACAGCAACATGCAGAGTTCTAGCCCAACCAGGGTTTAAAGGGAACAACACAAGGCTGTGATTGGTTCAGGACAATGAGGCTAGACACGCCCTCGAAAGAGTGGTGAGGAATCGGATCATTGATGGACTGCAGACGTCACAGTCAAGCTAACTTCTCCATCAGGTAAACACAATGTATTAAGGGACTGAAAGCGGTGCTGTTGGGTGCGCGTCTCTTGGCACTCGCCGGGCTCTGAGCCGAACTTTCTCGGTTCTTGTCACTTCTGGGTCTCAGTTTCCTGACACAAACTTTCTGCGAAGACTTCTGAACTCTCCTTGTGCCACTGACTAGCAGCCGCACGAAGCCTTTGAAAGCCAAAAGTGCCGTTTTCCTGATGTACTTCGTACTCCATGCCACAGAGCAACCTGCTCCGTTGTCTTAAGCGCGTTAATCACAGATATCCTGCCAACCTTTTAAAAGAAACCCCATCTTTGGAAGATGACTTCCCTCTGGGTACGGGGACTCGTCCCCGCGCCGCCCCGGAGAAGAGGAACCCAGCTTGAGCGTCAGAGGAAGCACGTTAAGGGTTTCGTGTTTGTGAGTGTTGGACGCAGGAAGTGGAGCTCACCGGTTCCAGCCTGCAGAAGCTTTCACACGCTGCTGGTCTCTAGTCACCTGCAGGAGCAGAGTGCGGACAGAGCAACGCTCCCTTCCTGCCTTTCATCACCGCCGCCATCTTTTATAACTCACAGCTATCACATTTCTGCTTCTGTGTGTGCTTGTGTGTCAAAGCAGGTCTGTCTCATTATTTTTGAGAGGCGATGACTCAACACAGCGAGTTTAATTTCCACTCTGGTTAAGAAACAGGTAGAGAAAGGGGTGAACGAACTGTAACTTTTCAGCACTTCCTCTTTTGTTCACGCACGCTTCTTGTTGCACTGCTGCCTGTAGAAAAAATGCAGACAGAAAAAGGAAAAAATGCAGGCAGGCATTGTAGGCCGCCGCCGCAAAGGTGCGCACACATCACGCCGCTGCTGAGGACAGCTGGCATTGTAAAACGATCACAGTGGTGGGCCATTTTTATGGCGGTATCATGGTGTGTGTGTGTGTGTGTGTGTGTGGGAACAGGATTTGGTTCAGAGAGTTAATCTGATTAAACTACATGACATTAGAAAGATTCAGAAATCCCACGAGCAAACATCTCAACTTCATCTTTATTTTTCTCTAATCTTTATTGATCCTGGTGAGATTGACAGAACACAAACACTGCTTACACACTACGCCCTGTTACCACACACACACACACACACACACACACACACACACACACACACACAGACCAATAAACAGCACTGGTGTATACTGGGAACTGTTCCTCACTCCTTCCACCTTAATTCAGACATATGAAATGACCACGGATCAGACGGCGGCCTTCGGGATGAGCCTTAAACTGAACCGACAGCAGATTTAGTCAAGAGTGGACTTTCTCGCCTTGTGACGGAAGTTTTACTTTATCACTCGACAGCGGCATTGATGCTTTGGTTGATGGGTGCAGACTTACACCCAGATGTGCCGCTTCATCGACTTCCTTTGTTTTATGGCTTTCATGTAATGTTGCCCAAACCAGCATCTTCTGACAAAAATACATACGCCAGCATATTTTAGTTCATTTCTGCTAAACCGGTGTCTTAAATTAAGACACGGGTCTTGTTTCTACTAAAGGAGCCACTGTGGGACCAGTAAGACTCTTACTGGTCCCACAGTGGCTCCTTTAGTTTGTAACTCCACTCAGTTTGGGCCGTTCAAACCTGGGTGTCATACAGGAGTGAGCTGGAGGTCTTCAGACCCCCGACCCAAAGTCCCGTTATGAGCAGTCGGTCCGGGTCTGATTAGTATGATGTGTAACGTCCCAGGAAGTCCAGAGAGCAGAGGGCTGACAGCAAGTTAGCAAGACAAAGTGGACTTGAGACGAGCCACGTTGCTTCTATCAGCACAAAGAAACACGAGAAGAGAAAAGCAGGATGGAGGAGGACAGGTTATGAGAGCCAGCGTGAGGAGGAACCCTCGCCGCCTCCTCTCAGAGTAGCCAAGCAAACGTTGGTGTCCAAGTCCGAGCATTCAGTGAAAATCCCCGTTGACTCAGAGAGCGGCTGCACGCATGTTGAAATGCTGCGTCAGCCCAGAGGAAACTCTTGAGAGGAAGTTGCAAGAGCAGCGCTCGTCCACCTGAGTGTGATTGGCTTGTCTGTTTCCACGTAAAATCCAGCGCTGCAGCAGTTACGCAGCGATGTGGGCGTGTCTCTATGCGGCCTGCCTGTGTGCCGTATGAATCCATTTCCTCTCCTCCACAGGAAGCAGGGAGGAGGACGACACGGCCGAGCTGCAGGATTCTGAAGAATTTAAAAGAATATTGCAGGAGGTGAGACTGAGATCTTGCAGCCGTTCTACTGATCTGTACGTCGCATCTTCCTGTCATTCTCCTGCTTACGTGATTGGCCGCTGCAGCGTGACATCAGCTCGTCCCCTTGACTCCGATTCAGCGTCTCTGGGACGAACAGCTGAATGAGGGGTTTACTGTGAAAGCGGCCTCCACCTCCACCAGCCCCGTGATGAGCCCGGCCCTCCCTGTGCTCACGCCGCCCTCAGAGGAACTGAAACAAACTCTTGGGAGTTTTCCATATCCTCAGAAAGACGACAAACGGCCTCAAAGGTAGAATTTGGTCCAAACACTTCTTTTGTTGGCGACAACAGCGACACTGTCAAAGCCTGGAGGCAGCTGCTGATCTTAATCCCCCACCAAGATCCCTTCAGCGCTCCTCCTCTCGCTCCTTCACACTTCTATATTTGCCCTTTTCACTCAGTTTAATCCACAGGAGTGGGAGCTCCACAGGTTAATTAAAGGTTACAGGCATCAGCTGGGAAAAAGAAACATAGGTACCCTTTGTAATTTGTTTTAATGATTCTACTTCTGGAGGCCCGGTGGAGCAGTGGTCCTCACTGTGGATGGAGGGATGGATGGAGGGATGGATGGAGGGATAATGGATGGCTGGATGATTCTGCTTCTTAATGCAAATTCAAATAGGAGGCAGTCAATGACTCATTTATTCTCATGTAAACCAATGGAAGTGGAAGGTCCCACACGTCCGCCATTTCAAATTCCATACTTTTCCACACTCAAATTCCCAGACATTTTACAGACGTGCTTTATTTTACCCTAATTCTGTTCATTTTCATTTATTATCTGAATGAATGCATCTTTTGCTACTTTACAATTATTTATTAATTGAGAATACGCTTTCTTCATATTTCAGCATGATGTCATACTGACATTTCTATTGCCATTCTTCATTTAAAGTTCTTTAAATTTGCTTGTGTTTGCTCTGGCAACTGCATATCTGGTAACACACACACACACACACACACACACACACACACACACACACACACACACAGCTGCACCTGCCAGCAGGCTTTAAGTAATTAAGCGCTCATTTTAAATATTAATTTGAGAGATTACGGCTCCATAATCTGACCGCTCGGACTGGTTGGGTCGAGGGTCACCATGACAGATCCGATGATGGAGAGATGAAACGAATGAGTGAGCGTTCCTCTCTAAAGATGGCGAACCAGAGAACGTCTCTCTGCAGGAGCCAAGAGACGAGAACGTCCTGTCACGTTTCTGACCGACTGACCAGGTCAGATACTCACACGCCACATTGTCACACCTCTGCCTCAAGTAAGGGCAGTGGAAGGCCTCTGACCCGGGTAAACATGAGACGGATGGCAAGACGCGCTTAAGGTTTACAACATTTATTCACCCAAGAGGTCAGTGAACAATCAGAAAGGCCCATAGTCTCCTCAGAGACAGTTGTGGGCCCACTCCTGAGCACCTCAACAGACTGGCAGCATAGCAACGGCCAAGCCTCAGCTCACCCCCCTCTTAACCACTTGGCCCCTCCCACTAAATGGGCCGGTTCACTGACAGGGGGGAAAGGAATCGCAGACAATCCCTTTCTTCAAATAATAGTTCTGCAAACACGATAACAGCATGGCTTTAAACACAGCATAGCAAGTTCTCTTCATGTTGTTTCCTGTTTCTTGACATCTTTTGCATTTAGCAAAAGTTAAAGTAGAGAGGGTGGCACCCAGTCAATCAGCCACAACCAGTCTCAGGTGTGTCCCCTTACCCCTGTGGGGTGGCTGGGAAGCAGGTGGAGACAATGAAGGACACCTTTGTTGCTCCTGATCTCCTCACAAGTGTGCACCCTTGTCAGGAGTCATAGGTGACAGTGAGGGCCCCTGCTGGCACACGCACGGTCATCATACACCGAAATATTTGCCGCCAAAGACGGGTAGTGAGACGGCCTTCAGGGCTCACAGTCGAGTTTAGTGTTTACAAAAGTATCAGGAGAGAAAAGCAGAGATTCTGATTCAAGAAGAGCAGCAGAACAAAAGAAACCCCCAACCCCCCGGTGCCAAAACTGATCACATCAGATTATTACTCAACACACAAGGCCAAAGATCTTTCCCAATACTGCCCCCCCAACACAAAGTACTAGTACTTAATTATGGAAAATGTCTGGATGTTTTTAAAAATGAAAAACACTTGAATTGTGATGTCAGACTTCTGTAATTAAATGAATTTCTTAAAAAAAAAAAGATGAACTCCACTTCTGTTTTCTCTCAGTCAGCTTTGCTCGACTTCAGCTGTGTCTCCATGCCTGCAACATTTTGAAGTGTTGCATTAGAAGAGGTCGAAAATGCATGATTTGGAGAAAAAAAACAAAAAAACAACTTCCTCAATTTCACACAGAAAGATTTTATTCTTGCTGGGGCAGGTTTTGGACTTCTTTGTTTTTCAACAGAGTTCATGCAATTTATTGGAAACACCTCCTACCAATCAAAGAGAAAGAACTTCCCCACAGACGCGGTTCTGAGTTGAGGGCAGGAACCTCTGTTTTAAGTACTGAACAAAAGCAGTAGAAGTACCTGTTAGTAGTCCTTCAGTACTTTCACTGATTACTCCACTTGAGTGTTGATAGGAACAGAATCCACATGGATCTGTATAAACATTTTGGAAGGAAACGCGACCTCTGTCCGACCGGCGGTGTTCAGTGTTCGTCTTGGTCTGTCGATGGGGTTGGGAGGAGCCAAATGTGTATCAAGTGAATTCATGTCGGGTTTTTTCCCTCCAGCGATTCTCATGCAGGCTACAGGTGGATGACGGTGAGTCAGACTCAGGATCCGGTTCAGGAGGGAGGAAAACGTTATACTGAGGAGCTACGGCAAACTCCTGCCCTGACACACTGAACACAGCTAACGCACTAGTCAACACACACACACAACACACACACACACACACACACACGAAATAGTATACTCCTCTTGATCCATGTCTCTACATTTTCTTTGCAAATGTTACGCATACTCCCTGCTTTCATACTTACGCTCTTTAAAATAGTTTTACACACACAGTGACAGGCGCGCGCGCGCACACAGACACACACACACACACACACACACACACACACGAGGTAAGCGGGTCCATAAATCCAGCCTAAGAGCGTCTCTGTAGTGACAGATTCAAGGTTTTTCACCAGGAGGCTGCATTGACAAGCCATATCAACTTCCGATTCATCTGCTCTCCTCTCCTTATATGGACAAGTCTGTCCAAACACACACACACACACACACACAGAAGTGACAACCACTCAGTTGAGCATTTACACTACACACACTCACTGGAATGTGCATGCAATCATTCTATACACGTGTTCACCAACTATTACAACCACAAACACTTCATCATACCAGACGACCTCACCACGACCAACACAATGAAGTTCACAACTCTTCCACCTGGTCACCCTTCCACCTGAGCACTCTTCCACCTGAGCACCCTTCCACCTGAGCACTCTTCTACCTGGGCACTCTTCCACCTGAGCACTCTTCCACCTGAGCACCCTTCCACCTGAGCACTCTTCTACCTGGGCACTCTTCCGCCTGAGCACCCTTCCGCCTGAGCACCCTTTCACCTGAGCACTCTTCTACCTGGGCACCCTTCCGCCTGAGCACTCTTCCACCTGGGCACCCTTCCGCCTGAGCACCCTTCTACCTGAGCACCCTTCCGCCTGAGCACCCTTCCGCCTGAGCACCCTTCCGCCTGAGCACCCTTCCGCCTGAGCACCCTTCTACCTGAGCACCCTTCCACCTGAGCACCCTTCCACCTGAGCACTCTTCCGCCTGAACACTCTTCCGCCTGAGCACCCTTCTACCTGAGCACCCTTCCACCTGAGCACCCTTCTACCTGAGCAGTAATCCCGAGCTGGTCCAGGTTTACTCTGGCTACGTACTCTGATGGTCTAAGATGTTAGCAGCATCTTTTCACCAGTTGGTCTTTCGTTTCATTGTAAACAAATTTGAGGGGAACTGTGGAAATGCTGCGAAAAAGGAAATGTGCATAAGTCTGTTTTCCATCAACTGTTTAATGTCAGAAGCCAGCGGTGCAGGCGACGCATGGCCGAGACAGCAGAAGAAGAAGAGACGTCTAGAGGAAGCGTTCCTAAACTCCAGCCAGTACCCTTGCTGCTGTTTTGGAATATCAGGAATATCTTTGTCGACGATGGCGGCGCAGAGCAGGCGCTCAGTCAAGAAGGGTTTCCAGCTCCCACTGAGCACATTCACTTTTTTGAAAAAAGCAGAACGCCAGAAGTGAGTGTGAGAACTTGCTGCCCCACAGAGGGACTTTGTTTCTAATTGCCGTTTCATCAAACACCTCTGAATGTGATACTTAAAGAAGAAGCAGCAGCAGAGAAAAATCCTCACTGGAGAAGCTGAAGCAACAGTACGGTTCTCTTATGTCCACTGGGCCTCAGGGATAACGTGGTCAAAGGTCAAGGTCACCGTGACCTCTTCAGTATGTGACATTTGTCCCATTCTGGCTGTATCTCAGGATATCTTCCTCGCTTAAATTTGCCACAACTGTCCACCGAAGACTCAAGGGTGAACTGAAAATATTTTGGTGGTCTGAGGTCAAAGGTCAAGGTCGCTGTGACAGGCTCGCTGCAGCATATTTCTAGTTTCCATTTGAGATTCTGGCTGAGAGCCCAGCGAATCGGGCAGAGGTCATTTGTGCTAGTTCTCATTAGCACTGCTAGCAGCGGGGAAACCCCTCCCATCAGGTCTCAGCCACAGCACCACGACACCACCAGTAAATACGCTGGTGTTCGGTCCGCGACTGGCGGCTAAAATCCTAACACTTGTTAGTATTGTCCCAAATGAAGAGTTCACATGTTCACACCTGCATCCCCTGATACACAGGACCTAATAGACCTGTGATGGAATAACGTGAGAGACACAAATACCACTCACTCACAACCGTAAACATTGTAGGTTATTTGAATTGGTGTTAAAAAGATATCGACTTTTAAGGAACTGAGATAAGCAGCCTGGTGTCAGGCTTGATGACTGTGCGTTTTCACGTCCATCAATAAAAGCTCAGACACAGGAAAGGCTTTCCTCAGGAGCCCGAAGGACAGAAACCACAGCCGTCTGAGAGGTGAAGAGGCATTTGGACGCCCTGAGCAACAGCAGTGCAGCCTCTCAGCGTGGCGCCGCCACTTCCTCTCCTCACGCACAACTTTACAGATGCACAGAACAGAAAACCACTCATTAAATAAACAGGAAAGTCAGAAGCGGAGCTCACCAGAGAAATGATGTATCAATGACGACGATGGGCAACTCAATGAAAAGACTCACACGTCCTTCTCTCTCTCATTCTTTCACCAGAAGTGCTACGATAATCCCTTCAGTCAGAGGAAAGAAGAAGAAGAAGAAAGAAGAACAGAGGTCCAAGACGTCAAGGAAAGATGGAGACAGAGACAGGAAGCAGAGTCAGAGGTATTGTGACACACAGGGCTTCTTGGTTTCTCTCTGAAACTTGATGAATCAGACCAACACAATCGCACGCCGCCCTTCCCATCGCTGCACGGACCAATACATGTCAGAATGGCTTCAAGGAAAAAGCGAAAAACCAGCATTAACATTCCTTCCTTCTCTGAAATTGGACACCCCGGGAGTCCAGTCTAGACTTGTCCATGTTCCTGCTCTTTCAAACACAACACATCTGACTATGTATGCCTGCAGGCAGCTACATAAATGCTCCAGGCATCAATGCATCCAGACCCACACGTCTCTTAACAGCTCACCTCCCTCCCTCAAGTGTTTAGAACCCATCTGAGAGCAGCTCGCTTCATTCTTCACGCTGACTGAAGGGTTGTTCTTCCATTATTTCTGCCCTTTAGCTTCTACGACAGGACATCCACTGCTATTCAGACGGGGAGGGTTCTTTCCTGATTCAACACAACCCTGGTCCTATTACAGAGCCGGGAAGAAATGCTTCTCCCACTCAGGTGTGCTGTTGTGGGGGGAGGCGCCCCGCCTCAGCACCTCCGTTAGCGTTGAGTACAAAGGTTCCTATTTGTACTTTTGAACTATTAAAGAAAACATATTTAAGCAGCAAAAAGTTCAAACTGGAACCAATAAAAAGCACCCACTGCACCGCGCATCTGATTTAACAATGAGTCAAGACTGCATCACGCCGAGACCTCAAAGTATCATTAAGAATGCGTAGATGTGTATTCTGCTGGTGAGGGACAATGAAGCGGGTTGTTGGGCAACCACTGACTTCAGTCCAGCACAGTGGAGATGGAAATAGTAGAACTGTAAAACATGAGCAGCTGCTGCTGCAGGAAGTAGTCAGTGACGGCCGGCTGCGATGGACAGAGATCTCAGTCGGACTGACCACGTCAGTTCTACAGAGTTTGATATCTGAGGGTGAGGTTACTGTCTCACGCCCACCTCAGACAGGAGCGTCACCAGCCTCCACTGAGTGCCAGTGGACTGCCAGCCTTTACTCGAAGTTGGGATGTATGTTCAAATTGTAAAAATTGTACTTTCACGCATGAAGAAGTAGAAATATTCCCAGGTTTGGAGGAGAACTGTGTGTCCTGAATCTGTACCTGGTAGTGATGATGTCACGTAGCCCCAATAAAAGTAGACTTTAAAGGCACCTAAACCCCAAGAACTGAAACACAAGTCTGCCTCACCAAGTCACTAAGAGTTCAAATGAAGGAAGAGCGAAGAAGCAAGAAAATGGACGAGAGCAGCAGCTGGAGGAGCGAAAGAATTTGGGAGAGTGGGAGGTTCAACTTGAAAAAGAGAGGGAGGGTAAAGAGGAGAAGTGGTTGAGAGGCAGAGAGAGAGAGAGAGAGAGAGAGAGGACAGAAGGCAGAGGGAGGGAGATGGGGGGTGACAAGCGGATGACAGCAGTTATATTTAGTAAACAGTGGGGGGGTGACATGTGGAAATTAGATGACAGTTTAATTTTGAAGGATGATCATGAGGAAAAGAAGACAGGAGAGAAAACATGGCAGCCGTCTGACACCGACCTGTAGTTTAAGACTGATACCAACTATTAAAACGATCAGAGCTACGGCGGCGAGGACAACTGGAGCCATGACTGATTAGCCTCCTTCACAACATCCCAACATCCAAAATGTGTCCCTCTCAGTTAGTGGGTCATTATTTTAGTGGGACGCCAGTGGTGAAGGTGGAACGTGTGCGGGTCACTCCGATCACAAATACTGGCTCTGTGCGTAAAACGTTCCTCATCATTTTTGCTTCCATTCCTGCATCACTTTACTTTACCATGAATGTAAATCGATGTACAAAGACACTCCTTACCGCACGCCAAACCGAGGTTAACCTTTGACCCCCGGGCTCAGGGTGAGGACTGGGGATATGGGTATATTTTTCTATCCAGGCGTGGGTCACGACCCAAACCAGGGTGTCTATCGAGCAGAGAGGTTAACCTGCTAGATGTCATTTCTCCTGCACCTCTGATTTGTTCCCTGTCGCTCCAGATTTTACTGTGAGACATGAAGAAACTCAGTCCTGCTCTGTTGGAAGTATGACGGCATAAATGTGCCTAAGAAATATCAGCGGGACTTAAAGTTACATGAGCAGTTGCCAGACAAACACAGAAATAAGAGAGAGAGAAACGATTAGCATGAAGACCAGCAAGACAGAACATTTGGAAGGAAGAGAGGAAGAGTTGCACTTGGTTTACCAGGACGTCCGTCATGTCGAGGGGCCGGGCGGTCGGTTAGTGTGCCAGTCGTCAGCGATGTTAGCAGGCCGGACACATGCATGTCATCCCCCCTTCTGCCTCGGACCTCTCCTTTATAGATGCACGCACACACACACACACGCACACACACACACGCACAGGGATGCAAAAATGCACACGCAAACATGGAATCATAAAAAATGCCACACGGATGCAGCACAACAGAAATGAACCACGCACTCACACGTGTGTGAAATCCCACAGGATCAGACACCAGGAGAGGACAGCACACACGGCACACACCAAATCCACCAAAAAGCCCAGGGGAATGGACATTCATCCAAAAAGATGGCCGCACACAGGCAACAGCATGCGCGCACGCACACGCACACGCACACACACACACAAAGAGAGAGAAAAAGGCCATAGTGAGAGTGTGAACCAGTCATGCAGCTGTCAGCCTGAACATCCTCCATCACCGACGGATCCTTCAACTCTTACTCAAAGCTCTCAGGGAGACGCACACAAATCTGGACCTTTGCATCCAAACAACCCTGAACTTCTAAGCAAAGTCACAATCAGGGCCGGTGACCCGACACGCTCGTCTGAGGAGTGACGCCCTCCTTGCAATTTAAAATGCCAGTGTTTTTATTTTCACATGTAAAACATCCATCCATTTTCTATGCCGCTCATCTGTCACCAGTCCGTCGCAGGGCCATCAGGAGAAATTAGGGGTTCACTATCTTACTCAAGCACACTTGGACATGGCCACTGGAGGAAGTGGGGATCGAACCAGCGACCCTTCGCTTGCTAGACGGCCACACCGCTCCTCTGGAAGAATCGATTACATCATCCATCCTCTGTGATTCATGAGACTCACTGGGGGAAGGTGGCGAAATTCCAGATATTAAAAAGAAAGAATGAAAGGCCTCTATCGTTTCTGAAGACAGACGTTCGCGCGCTTCACCTCGGGGTGCGGTGGAAGTCTTGAGCTCCTTCACCCATCAGTCCTGAGCTGAATCGTCGCAGAGCCCCTGGGTCATGTGACGACACCATCGACGCCAGGTGGACATCAACTATTTGATCTCCTTTGACAGTTCTTTGGAGCTCTGGAGGCCCTAAGAGCCGACCTGTGTGCCGTTTCCTCCAGTTGAGAATGAAGCTCATCTGAGGTGAAGACTTTGATTTCACAAGGCTCTTGCAGCTTTGATCCGCCAGCCTGAAGCCACAGGAATTCAAGCCCAAAGTGCATGTAATTTCAAGTGTGGTGGTCACTCAATGACCTGGTCCACTATGGTCTGAAGTCTCTGACCCCTCGATGGGTCCTGCTCAAAGTTCCACGGTCGAGCTCAAAAGAAGGAATGTTTTCATGTGAACACATGGGAATCCTGCTCTGGTGCAGATGTTGGAAGCAGCAACAGAGTAAAACCACCTGCCGCCCCAGATGAATGGAGAGAGCAGCATCCGTCAACACACATGCGCTCAAAACCACGGCACCAGACTAGGAGACCGAGGGAGAGGAAGACAGAGAGGTGGAGGCAGTTGATAACGAGGGCGATGCGGCGAGGGAAGGTGACGACTTGAGCAAAAGAGGAAACAAGTAACAGACAGTGAAGAAAGAGGCAGGAAGAGGAAGTGTGTAGCAACTGGCAGAGAGAAAAAACATGGTCGACTCATGATCGGATGTAAGTCAGTACGGGAAAGGAGGCATGACCTCGTTTTCTGGCAACACCGATGCCAAAGATCTGTGTGTGTGTGTGTGTGGGGGGGGGGGGGGGCATCCTGGCACAAATTATTAGGTTCTCTCTCTTCTGTAGCTTCATAAATGCAATATCTTGTTATTTTAGGGACACCGTGGGCCTTGATTGAAGAAGCTAGGAAATGAGGGAGGAGAGAAACTGTGACACGCAGCAAAGGTCCACAGGCAGGAGTCCAAACCACCGCTGTGGCCTTGGTAGAAGCCGCGATGCTCCACCGGCCCGCCTGCCGCCAACGGTGAAACCTCGGCTGTTAACTGACGACTTAAGTTGTCGGTGGAGGTGATGGAAGATCATCAAAAGCATCAACCCTTGGGTTGGAGCCAAAAAACCCCTAAAATTCTAAAACTGACAGGTCCTGAGGAGGAGGGAAGTGGATGCCGTCTGGGTCCATCAGGTGGATCAACTCAAGTCACCACCCAGACGCCGTTTCACTCAAAGAGTCAAGGGAATTTTGAGGGATGTGTTGCAAGAGTGAACAAAACACGTCACACGTTTCCAACAACTGGCTTGTAGCAGATAAAATAAACCCCATAATGTCTGTGGACGACGAGAGCTCAGGAATGTCCATGAGGACGGCCAGCGGAGCGACGGGTCCACCAGGTCAGAGCTGATTTGAAGACGCGTGTCCACGTTCCATTCCGAGGACTTACTCTTTATCAGAAACAGGGACATCAAACTGTCTCGAGTCGATGTTGAAACTTTTTTTGTAAAAGCTTTTTTTTTTGTACCTTCTCTTGCAATGCTTGCGCGCGCTGTTGATGGAAATCCAAGGAGAGACAACTTCAGACAAATCTCACTCCTCTCACGAGAGGATATTTTTTCTTTTAAGAGCCGAGGTTATAATTCAAAGCAGCTACAGGAAAGTCTCTGGATAACAGGAGATAGATGTTGACAATTGATAGCCAGCGTTCCACATGGTGGGAGATACAAAGTGAAAACAGAGACAAAAAGAAAGTTGTATTTTCACAAACTGGCAGGTCTGACACCCCCTCCGACTTGCATTCCAGCCCGTGCATCCTTCAACCTTACCTGTCCAGCATGATTCAGGATTTACTACACAGTGATGGAGCGTGAGTCAGTCCTCCCTCCGCTAGGAGCCTCTGGATTCAACAAAACGTGGATTTGTGCCTATTGCATTGCTACTAAAAGTTGAGAGACAAACCACAGTTTAGATTCTCCCAAAAGGAAGTATACAGGAATCTCGATGGGAATGGGAATGTTGCAGTTCCAGGCAAAAGTTACTGTATAGGATGAGACTTTCCTGAGGACTGTTGCAGCAACAGCATGTAGAAACTTCATCGTGTCAGTTTATACATAAACATACCATCAACCACAGCAAGGTCACTACAAACGCACAAACCACACAGGAACTCTCGGACAGGCCAGACCCGTACGCTGATTTATGCTTTTAATCTGAACCTGTGCGGATCACGCTGGGATGGCAGCGAAGTTTGAATCCAGCGTCAAAAATCTCAACTCCCAGACAAACATGATCACTTCTGCTCTCCGCAACATTCACTGGAACTTCCTGTTGGACTTCAGGTCCCACACCAACATCCCAACACTTCTCCTGCTCAGCGTCACACTTAAACTCAGTCGCAAGTGAAGGCAACGTTCCGCTGTCCCAGGTTCTCCAGTTCCAGCTGCGCTTCCAAATGCATTTCAAATAATTTTAAACATTTGAAATTCATCCAACCTGAGTCGGAATCTTCTAATTGGAAAAGACATCAAATCGTCAAGGAAAATAGTCCAGAATCCCAGACTCGGGCTGTTGGGATTCCTCGGAGCACGGATGTCCTAGTCGCACCCCCGCTCTCCTTCCTAGGGCCTACGCCCATTCACGGGTTTGTGTTATGTGTATATGGTGTTGAATAAACTTGACTAATTCTGTTAATCAGACTAAAGCTGGACTTTTAAAATACGCGGAAACATGGAACACGAAAACTAAAACAATGCGGGCAGGGACTGATTGTTCAGGCATGTGTGCGCTTCCTTCTGTGTATGGTGTACGTTTAACACCGACAGAATCAATGGTTTTAGTCAGTAAGTCAAACCAACGAAGAAGAGGAGGAGCGGTGTACTGAAGGCTGTTACGACCTGAATGTTCTCTGCAAAAAGGACGACTGGCGATCCCGCCACGCTGAGGTTTGGCGGGAAAAACGCAGAAAGTGAACGTGTGTGTGTGTGTGTGTGTGCGCAAGCATGCTGACACGAAGTCTGCAGCAGAAGCTCATCCCAATCAAGGCCGTTAACCAATGTCTAAGACATCACCACTTCACCATAGCACCGCTAACAACACAAGCTAACCTGGCTAGCAGCTGTACTCCTGCTGAGCTGCTGCCAACGCTCTTTGCTAGCTTAGCTTCTTGTTAGCTTAGTTTCATACTCTGACTCTTGATGTTTGCTCTCTCATCCAGGTGAGAATTGAAAAAGGCTCATCTTGATCTTTCACCGACCCAAAATGTTTGTATTTGTCATGGTGATGTGTCCAGGAACAGCTCGGAAAATATCCCACTGACTCGACCGCAAGAAAAACAAATGTAAATTTAAAAATGAACTGAATACTAAACTAAACTAGTTTAATGAACACATTCATCTGCCCTTCCTGCAGAAGCCAAATACGCTCAGGCTTCATCTCCCCGCCACTGCCCCCTACAGTACCACACGTCCAGGGTCCAATGATTGATGCCAAAAGATGAACTTGAAGAAAATCTGCAATGCAACCAGCTGTAAGGGGGCATGCTGCCATCTAGTGTTCCGGAGGTCAACACACATCTGTCAACAAATCCCTTCTTCGCCTGTTCTTGTATCCTCAGACAGCGACAGCAGTCCAGATGTGCCTGCTGGAGCTGGAAGTACAGCTGGGTTGCAACATCACATGTAAACTAGCGGAGGAGAAGCAGAAGGACTCAGCGTGGGACGTGGAGATTGGGTCACATGATTTGTTCATTTTCATTCAACTTCTCTTAGTATGTGCCAGGCTGACCATGATGCTGCCGCCCAGGTGGAGCTGCACTGCTAAATGCTAAGCTAACTATCCAACCATGTGCTCCACTTCACTAAAAAGACTGATGAAAGTTTTGCACGTTCACGTTCCTCCACTCCTGAAACACAACCAGGAGGAATCCCCGCTCAGGAGAGGTTGGAGTGGGAACGTGAGGTGAGGTGGACTGGCGTCATGCGGAGCTCAGGTGTGTGACGCCCAGCCCCGGATGAAGTCACCACACACGCCGGTCGGAGGCGCCCCGGAGACTCCGCGCTGCCCCAACTCCACTACCCCCCCCCCCCCCCCCCACATGGCAACTTACAGACTTGAGCACAAGAACCAGATTCTTCTCCCGAGTTGCTGCTTTAGCTTCCAGTTGAAGGAGAAACTAGAACCTGTTAATGGAGGGGGGGGGGTGCCCCCCCCCACCCAGACCTGACTGCACGCTGTCTGTTCTCCACAAGGAATCAAGGACAGGAAAGAAGGAAATGAAGGGGGAGGGAAGGAGGGAGGAGAGGTAAGGGAGGAATCACGGAGACCGACCTTTTCCCGAACACCGCGGAGCGCGGAAAAGCCCCGCCGCCGCCGCCGCAGCCCGGAGAGCTGGGAAAGGTGAATCAAACTGAAGCAGCCCCCTCCCTCCCCCCCGCACAGCCTCGTCTCTGCAGCCGGTCACATACTCACAATCTTGGCATTAATAAGGTCCGGAGGGCGGTATCCGCTGCGCTTTCGGAGGCACATCCGTGTTGGGCTTTTTTTCTCCTTCCTCCACCGCTGCGCACCGGGGGGTTCGGCGCTTGCACTTTTTTTTATTTATTTTTCTTAAACCTCCAGCTGCCGCCGCTGTATTGGAAGAAGGAGTCCTCCTCCTCCTCCTCCTCCTCCCCCTTTCTGCTGCTCTCCTCCTGCTCGGGTTTTTCCCAGAGAGAGAGAGAGAGAATGAGAGAGAGAGAGAGAGAGATCACCGCCCTGGCGGACCGAGGCGGCACTGCGCATGCGCTATTATGTACGTCCATCCTCGCAGGAGACCCAGAGTTAATAAAACTTTATAGATATTGTGTAATGATTGTAAAAATCCAGAATATAAACACTGGCTAATCAAGCACAGGTATTTTTACAAGCATGATCTTCCGCTGTCAGGTCTTTGATCAGCTTCACGTGAGAAAAAGTAATTTAATGTCATTTTAGGATTTGTACGTGATTTTATGCACTCTGCAAAGGCCGTTAGTGTTTGTGCTTGGAAAGCCGTTTTAATTGCTGTTGGTATTACAGTAATGTATTACAGTAAAGTATTACAGTAAAGTATTACAGTAAATATTAGAAGGAGTCTCAGTTTGTTCCGAGGCTGCAGTGAATTTCGAAATATGAATTTTGCATCCATGATGTCTGTCACTAGTTATAGTCTCTACCCAGGCACTGTGAGATCAGTTTGTTGAGCACAACTTCCTTCCTTTGATCTCCTTCAGATCTCCTTCAGATCAGAACCACTGATGACATCATTGCGGCCAGAAGTTCCAACCAGGAACCCTCAACCTTCCATCCTGTGGTTGGACAACAGTCCAACATTGGCTGAGGCTTTCCTTAAGCAGTGCTGCACCACACGAAGGCATCCTCTCCTCCCTCTCCTCCCTCTCCTCCCTGTCCTCCCTCTTGCACCTCTGCCTTTACCCTCCTGTGCTGCACATGTTCTCCTCCCCGGGCCTCTTCGTCCACCACGGTTGTCACTCCCTCAGTCGTGGTTGTAAACATTCTCAAAGTCCTCCACTGTAAACAGAGTGAAGCTGTGATTGGGTTATCCGGTCCGATTGAATTACCATTTTAGTTTAAATGCATAATTGGCTTAGTTTTAACAAGAGACAAATGGACCATGAGAGACATGAGGGGGCGCCATACACCAAGGAGCAAGAGAGAGAGAGACACACACACACAGAGAGAGAGACAGAGAGAGAGTCCGTCTCAGATTTCCACTGTGTCTGACGATATGTTCACTGGACCAGCCACTTGTCTTTTCTTTCTTAGGGCTCTGAGGGGTTTCCTGCTTCACTGCAGACATGAAAACCCCCCTTGAACCATCCCCTCTCCTTCCAGATGTGTTTAGTGCAGCTCAGGCAACCACACGCCACCTGCTGCTTTCATTATTTGCCTCTCTTAATCATTCCAGGCTCAAAAACGCTGTCAGGGCACAAGCTTGACCTTTGACCTCTTTGCTGCCAGCCTCCTGTGAAATGAGTGATCTGAAAACTGAAGTTTAGAGAGATATTTTATCACTGGGGATAAAAGTGCATTATAACAGTCTAGCGCCCCCTGTTGGAACAGCGGCAATGACCTGGAGCTGACTTCAGCTGGCGGGCGTTATCAGTGGTTAACCTTTGGTCGGTGATATCATTCTGAATCATATCTTGACTCACTTTACTCTGATAGGACGTGACGTCTAATCAAAAATATTTCCACTGCCTGAAGTATTGGCCTCCTTGTGTGCAGGTACATTCAGAGAGCCCTGGTCCGCTCCAGCGGCCCGCTGAGGGCAGCACGGGGCCAAAACCTGCAGCAGGATTTTGAACTTTTGAAGTTATCAATCATTTCTCGCAGGTTAATGTTTGCAATGTTTGCTCAAATGAGTCCAAACATGAGGACGCTGTGCAGCTGTCCTCGCTGTTTCCTCCTTAAGAAGACCCGGCACTTGTTGAATGTCCCCTGCCGTTCCGCCTGTCACCACATGGGGGCACTGAAGCTGCATATGAAGGCGTTCAGACAAAGTTATGCAGATGCTCTGTTCTCTGACCAGGAGCTCATGCAGGAAGCTTTCACTCTCTGTACCAAACATTTAATCCTCCAAGATCTGATCTGAGAGCAATTTATGTTGTTTTTCTATCCTTTGGCATTAATTCAGTCGATTTCCTGAATAGATTGACTCAACAGCACCTTGATGTACTTTACCGTCATTACCATCTACGGTGCTGTAATCTCAGAGTTCCCCTGGAGGAACCAGAGTTTAGCTGCTCTTCTCCAGGATGTGATTTTTATTAATGCTGCTGCAGAAACAAGCCACAGCTTTGAAACTGGCGAGCTATTTTGTGTTATGGATAGGACAGGTGTGCGTTGAGCACAGGTCTACAAATACAATCTCAAACCCAGAGCTTCCTCATTTCCAGGTGTTCTGCTGCAGAGGCTGGGAGAGCAAATCTCATTCCAGCTTAGAAGTGGACCACAAGCAGTATCATAGGCAGCAGAACAAGAGCAGAGCGTCTCCACACAGACGTGCTGGTACAGAGCCCCACATGGGACACCAGAGAGGGAACACAAAAGTTTAAAGTAGAACAAAAAAACATCAAAACCTTTGCATGATCTGGAAAACCAGCTGTCCGCTTACCTGCAGCTCCGGATGCAAAGTGGTACATTTCTGGTTAATTTTCCATCATTTTCCCTCAGAAAGTTAAAACTTTGTTTTTTGGGGAATGCTATGAATACCTTTTTTGCAGTGGAGTTGAACATTTTAATGATTTAACAGTCTGTTAAATTAATAATAATAATAATTACTATTATGACTAAATTAATGACAAAATCTTTTGTTCAAAATTTTGAGTATTTTAGGAATTAATGGGAATATACCAGGAAGTGCAAATGACCTTGCATACATAGCTTGTGTTGCGTAAGCTCCACCTGCCACTGGACTCGAACGCTGCACCACCGGAATGGGAGGAGGGCGTGCTCGCCAGGAGGCTAAACCCCGGGGCACTAGCATCAGGTGCTATCTGTTGATGTGTAGGGGAGGGAGGTTTACTACCTGCTGGAACACTCTCTGTGTATGAGAACGCTTCAGTCTAGTACCTGTTTACACGCCGCTTACACCTGCCTAATAACACCTGCCTAATAACACCTGTGTAACAGGACAGCAGGCAAACAACTTGGCATGTAGGTGGTGTGTGAAGAACTGCGAAACCTTGACTGCCACACCACGTCTGTGGCCCGCCGTCTGTTGTTGCTGCTCTCCTGAGGTCGGGCAGTTGTGGGAACAGGCAGTCATGGAGCGTGTGTGTCCTGTCAGCTTTGGAATCATTGTGTCAACTGGATACATTTCAGGAGAAGCTTGAACCAACAAATATCCTCTGATAGTCATCTTTTTTCTTTTCTCTGCTGTGTCTTGGCAATCCTTCACACACACACACACACACACACACACACACACACACACACACACACACACACTTTGATTTAGAGAACTTTATGCTCACATTAGCAACTTAATGTAGGACAAATTAAAAACTAAAAGAGTGCGTACCTCTGCCAAGACACCCTGCCAAAGCAATCGTGAAATCTTTTTTTTCACAAAGTCAAAGGATTTGACCCAAACAGTGCTGGGCTGGGTGGCCCGGTGGAGCAGTGGTCCTCCCTGTGGCCCCCCAGCAAGAAGGTTGTGGGGGGAGCAGTGGTCCTCACTGTGGCCCCCAGCAAGAAGGTTGTGGGTGGAGCAGTGGTCCTCACTGTGGCCCCCAGCAAGAAGGTTGTGGGGGGAGCAGTGGTCCTCACTGTGGCCCCCAGCAAGAAGGTTGTGGGTGGAGCAGTGGTCCTCCCTGTGGCCCCCAGCAAGAAGGTTGTGGGGGGAGCAGTGGTCCTCACTGTGGCCCCCAGCAAGAAGGTTGTGGGTGGAGCAGTGGTCCTCACTGTGGCCCCCAGCAAGAAGGTTGTGGGGGGAGCAGTGGTCCTCCCTGTGGCCCCCAGCAAGAAGGTTGTGGGTGGAGCCCCGGCTGCAGCACGGGGTCTTTCTGGGTGAGTCTCCATGTTCTCCCTGTTCCTGCTGGGTTCTCTCTGGTCCTCCAGCTTCCTCCACAGTCCAAAGACATCAAGAGGGACCAGGTTAATCCAGACTCTAAATTGACCGTAGGCGTGGCTGGGAGAGCCAATGGTTGTCTGTCTCTATGTGTTGGCCCTGCCATGGACTGGTGACCTGTCCAGGGGGAAGGCTGCTGGGATAGGCTCCACCCCCACCACCCTCAACAGGAGGAGAGGGAGAACATGGAGGGATGGATGGGCTGACTTCTTGCTTTGGCTGATGCTCCATCACACATTTGGCCTCAGAGTCAAATCATCTGGTGAGGGGAGCACCTTCAGTGGGATGCCCATCACAACATGGTCAACATCCAAGTCTATGTAAATGTTTGTTTCAGTGACCAGATTGACAAAACCACCTGATGAGACTGTTACCAGGCTCCCCACACATCCGCCCCCAGCTGTGCGTCCCTTCATCATCAACACATGATGAGCCACTGCTTTCGGAGCGGCGGCTGAGTTGGTCTGCTCACAGCAGGCGTTGTGGGCTGAAGTCGATCCAGAGTTTAGGGTCAAGCAGACGTGGCCGATCCCAGCAGGACTGACATCACTACAGTAGGGATGAAATTACCTGACCTCCCCTGCAGACACTAATCCTGTCTGAATGGGGCTTATTATGTGGCACAAAATGATCATAAGATCACAAATGACCAGCGCATCACTGGTGTCAGCGCAGTTTATTCTAGACAGGTTTTGCTGGATGCTCATAAAAATGTCTACTTCTAACCTATGTATTTTCACAAATCCGGGCTGAATGTTGGGAGACAAGTTAATTTATGACAAAAAATGTAATAAAGGTGAGGTACACTGATCAGTCTGTCTGGTGTGTGTGTGGTATTCATGGATTAGAAGTCTCCTCTCTCCGCCGTCCTCCTCCGTGTGGCCCAGGTGTGTTTGAACAGTGGAGACTAGAAGTGGGTTGACTCAGTCTAACTCAGATCTTTCACTCAGATCCTTTAACTCACCCAGGATTGGCGAGTCTGTTGTCTCCGTTCACCCGGATCCCTTTCGTCCTACACCTGCTGCTGCCACTAGGATACGTTACCCGTCGCATCAGTAACTTGCCTTAGAACCTGTATATTCTCGTTATAGTAGAGCTACTATCTGTCTCGCTTTTAGCAAGTAGCCTAGCTGCCAGTATTTGCAAGTCTGGAAACATAGCTGTCACTCACAGGTCCAGACTCATCCTGCATGTAGCACTCCAATAACGGCAGACCCAGACCCACACACCCAAATAGATCCATGGCACTTCCTCTATAGAAGACCCAGACCCACTGATCCGAGTGGATCCGTTGCACTTCCGTGGTAACAGACTCACACTCACAAACCCAAATGGGTTAGAGGAACTTCCCAAATAGCAGAGTCAGATACGTGGAATTTCCTCAAGGTTGGACTGAGCTCCGGAACGTTCAGTAGCACAGGACATTGCTCCGTTTCGTTGATGATGAGAGAGTGGGCTGGACGTGGTGCGAAATCACCCAAATTCCAACTATTTCACCTCCAAATGAACACAGGAAAACCGCGTGTTCACAATAGTTTGTGATGTCATTAAATGAAACCGTCACGCTTGTGAAATGAATGCGTGGGGGCCTGTTGCACAACATCGCTGACTTTTTCTTTGATTCAATACAAAAATAAAACATGAAAGTAAATCTCTTTGCTTCTTAATAAATTACTGTCCCTGTCCTGCAGCGCTCTCGTCAACAGGTGAGGGCAGCGGGCGTTCAGGCTGTGTGTCATCGAGGGTTAAGCTCTTGGTGATACTGACTCAAGTGACTCACAAGACTCTTTAATCCGGATCTGTTAAGTGAGTGAACCAGAAGGACTCCAATCCGTTAAAGGAACCGAATTTCCCACCTCTAGCTGACCAGGACTGATTGAGTAACAGTTGAGCACACAAAACAGGAGGGAAAACAAAGACAGGGAGTAAAGCAAAAAAGAAGACACAAGAGGGAGATTATTGTCAGAGTAAAACGGGAAGTGGTTAAAACTGGGAAACGTTCAAAATCCATGATAGTTCTGCACAGACACGACACAGGCAGTCGCAACATAGAGACCTGACACAGGAAAAATACAAATTAAAAAGTCCAAACTGAAAATCAACAGAGAAAACGAGACCCCGAGGAGCAGTTTGGAGGGAAAATCATAGGACGCCTGAACACAAAATTACTGTTTACTTGAAGAAAGATGGAAGCTCAGACCTCTACCAGGGCAGGAGCCTGCTCCCCTCTGCAGATATGCAACCTGATATTTCCAGAAGTATTTGAAAATGAAATATGACAGGAAAACACTGGCAGCAGATGCGCTTTTGTTGCACAGCGTTTGTTTATTCCGCTCGATCAACACTTTTTTTGAGATTTGCATTAAATCCCGCACGTTAATGAATACCAGAACAATAGATGCCGGGTGTTTCTCTATTCTTCATTAGGGTTCTCTAGCAAAATGTCCTCCACACTTTTGAATTCATGTATATTTATTGGCAGACTCCAGCAGGTACGAGACCCCGCAGTCAATACAAAATACCAAATCAATTCACAAGGAGCTCTCATGAATCTACAAGATGTTTTTTTTGAAGATTGAGAGGGACGAGCTGCTCTGACTGAATTCACTCTCTCATTCCACCATCAGGGAACTGCACACAAGAGCAGATGGGATTGAGACTGACTTCTGTTCGAGATGCCGGATGATGCGGAACAAGTCTGAGCCTGAGTTTAAGTCAACCCAGTAGTCAGACACACGAGTGTGTTCATCATCAAGTCCTAGCTTTATTATCTTCAGCCTCAGAAGAGAAGACACAGAGAAAGTGAATTAGTGAGACTGAAGAGTTGATTGACGGACTGTTCAGTTCGTGTAGAAGCAGACATTTAGTCTCGTGTGTTTCAGTTTGAGTTCAGATCAGCTCCCACAGATCAAGCCTGGGACAGGCAGTCATTTGAAATGATTGGTGGGTGCTGCTACTTTTCAGTTTTCATCCATGAGCAGTGAATCCTCCGCATCATGACAGTTTCAGACCTGCGTTTACAATGAAGAGGAGGAGTACAGGTGCCTGGTGAGGAACTTTGTTGCTTGGTGCCACAACAACAGCCTGCAGCTCAACACCTCCAAAACTAAGGAGCTGGTCATTGACTTTGGGAGGGACAGACCCAGTCCTAGACCAGTTCTGATAGGAACGGAGGAGGTTGAGGTCGTACAGACCTATAAATATCTTGGGCTGTGGCTGGACAACAGGCTGGACTGGACAAGCAACACGAGGCAGCTGCACAAGAAGGCTCAGAGCAGGATGGACTTCCTGAGGAGGCTGAGAGCCTTCAACATCTGCAGTAGGCTCCTGCAGATGTTCTATCAGTCTGTGGTCTTCAGCATCCTGTCCTACGCTGTGGTGTGCTGGGGAGGGAGTGTGACAAAGGCAGACCTCTCCAGGCTGGAGAAGCTGATCAGGCGGGCCAGCTCAGTGGTTGGGATGAAGCTGGACCCTCTGGCAACAGTAGCAGAGAGAAGAACTTTGGACAAACTGCTGGACATTCTGGATAACAATGACAAAAATGTCAGCCACCCTCTGCACACTGTCACCACCAGCCAGAGAAGCCTGTTCAGCCAGAGGCTGCTCCTCCCCAAGTGCAGGACCAACAGACTGAAGAACTCCTTCATCCCCGAGCCATCAAACTGTTAAACTCCTCACTGGAGTGGGAGGGCCAACAGAAGGACTGTAGGAGAGGGCTGAGCACCATTAACTTAACCCGATAACAACCAGACACTCATGTGCAATATAAGAGACTGTACATAATTATTATTATAATTATTATTATTATAATTCTTGTTACTGCTGCTGCTATTATTATTATTGTTATAACTATTATTATATTTTTTATTATATTATATAATCATCATCATTATATTATCATCATTATTATTGTTATAATTATTATTATTGTTATAATAGCAATTAAGAACAATGAATATTTTGATTATTCCTTTCACTATGCACATGTAAATATATATATATGTATATATATATATATATATATATATATATATATTGTCTTTGTTTCCTCTTCTTTGCTATTTTCAGTCTATTCTATGGTAACAGTGCTGTGAATGTTTGTTGAGGAGAGTGCAATTTCCCTGGCGGAACGTCCTAAAGGGATTAATAAAGTAGTCTGTCTGTCTGTCTGTCTTTGTCGCTCCCTCGCTCATTCGCCAACTTGATACAGCAAACAAAAAAAACAACCATGCGGAGAAACTGCAGCTCCACAGGGCCAAGTCTTTGCACAGCAAACAAAGAGTACAAACTGGGACAAAAGAGTTAGCCAAACTGGTCCTGGCAATATTTCATTTGATTAAGTGCAAGCTCTCAGGCTACACAGCATTACCCTTGTGAATGAACTGTGCGCTCCGATGAAGGTCTTGTAGCCAAAATGCTTGCACTTAATCAAGTGAAATATTGGATATAAATATTGTATGAGCCTAAAATGTACGGAACTCTTGATGCCTCTTTATCCAAAAAGTGTTCTGCAACACAGAAGCTGGCACTTTAGCCCGTGGCCCAGTAGAATATTGGTGACAGAAACTTCATTTATAGTTGTTATCTTGGGGTGACGGCGGTGCACAGACCTCCAAATGAAACCAAAACGACCTGTACAGCCATGCAGGGCTGGGGCTAAGTAGGTTTTAACCTGAGGCCAGCACGAGTCAATAGACGGAGGAGCTCGGCAGCCTGACTGGTGATTCGTTGTGTCAGGCCATGTTCCTCACACCGCCATCATCTCCAGGTAACACTGTCAGTCCGCCTGCCTCTCACACTCAGCAGGAGTCCCTCTCTCTGGTGGTAATATGATGTGGCACGACAAACCTGCTGAAGAGAAAAATTCTCATTTTCAAAATTAAGATGTGCTATGACTGTAGTTTGTGTGCTGCGGAGATCTTAACCAGATCTGGGATGTAACACCCCGGTCGCCAGCCTCCTCTCTGTTGGGTCATCATGTTGGTATCGATTTGTGAAGGGTAGCGGAACAGATGGAGAGAGCAGGCTGAGGGTCTCCTCTCACATGGTGATGATTGGATGGACACATGACCTTCAGTCATGTACAGCATTCATTCATCTTCCACCTCCCCTCCCTCTCCCCGCTGCCTCTCCTTTCTGTGAGTAAGACTCTCACTCCTCTAGCTTTCATTTTATTTTTCATCCACTCGGGGCTTGTTCCTCACATGAAATTTTAATATTTGTTTCACAGTGATGCAACGGATCCCACATCCAAACAAACAGAGCTGCAGTCAAAATCAGCACAAACTGTACCATGAACAGAAATGAACACTCCATCCTGGAAACCACGAAATTGGAGAAAGTGAGGGGGGGTGGGCAATGACTCTGATCAGCCAGGTTCTTGAGGGACTCATGGGTGTTAAGGACCCACGTGTGGGACACCTTGATGTGGCCAAGTGGAAGAGTGAACAGACCAGCAGCAGAGTTCTGGATATGCTGACATTTCTGGAGACTGTTACAACAGTCTGGAAGTGATCAATGCCTGGATGTGGATTTGTGCAGCTGAAGGCGACGGATGGACAGAGGCGATCTCATGACCGCCGCCATCTGCCCTCCTCTGATGCTGGCAATCCCAGTATTCTCAGCATTCAACGCCATTAACCACTCCGTCCCCCTCACCCACTCTCAACCTCTCCTGACTCAAATCCTACATCTCAGTCAGTATCAGCAAGTGTCAATCATCCTCTGCTCTCATTTCCTGAGGTGTACCACAAGGTTCCATTCTCAGCCCCTTCCACTTCATCCTGTACATGTCATCTTGGTGGTTATGTATTGCGGTAATGCATTACATATTACTCGAAAAACTGGTCAGAAATATACTTTGGAGCAGGTCTGAGAACTTCCACGTCAAGCATTAGCCACGCTAACTTTTAGAAGCAGCTTTCACAGTAAAACACCATCCTCTTACCGAGCTAATCACAAAACACCACAGCGGTCTTTAAATGAAAGCAAAGCTTGTATTATGTAGCCATGTTAGTCTAATTACTACACTTGCTATTTATTATGACACAGCCAGAATTGTGAGTGCATGTGTGTTCTGTTGCCTGCAGGGGGAGCCACTGGTTAGGTCCTTTTCTATGAGTAAGAGCTAAAACACAACAACAAATACCCTTATGTGTATGCAATAATTACCAACTACGACTATACTACAATTACTGCTTATTATAACAAATTTTCTAGCAAAACAATCCCAGTCCAACAGTCAAACTCCCTTTATTATTCAAAGTGGATTTAGTTTCCTGTCTTTTATAACTTGATTGGTCTTAGCATGGCTGTCCTGCCCTCTCTCACCTTTCCTTCCTACCTCTCCTTTCCTTTCTTTCTAACTTCTTTATCTCTCCCTTAATCACCAAATGAGCCTGGTTACGGGCCGTGTCACATTTTTATGCAACAAAAAACATTTTAAAACAATTCGTCTGACTGATGGCATAATCTGCAGAAGAGAGCCAGCGGGCATCAAACTCCCATCATATTTCATTTTTGGATCATTAACTGTAGAGGCCTGGCAAAAGGTTAGTTGCATTTTTCTTTGTCCCAGTAATGACTCAGTTCTGAGCTGATTTTATTATAAATCATCTCCAAAGGAAAAAAAAAGATTTTATCTTAGGTGTTAGGTGTGTTTTCATGGGATTCTTGAGGTAAGGCTTATCAAACTTGTCATACGATGGTTCATGGTTCTGAGGTCGTCGAGGCGTGTCGTCGAGGCGTGTCGTCGAGGCGTGTCCTCGGGCTCTTGCTGATTTGACTGCAGGACTGTTGCTGTGCGGTCAGTGATTATTCCTTCCAGGCAGCCTGAGAATATTGACTGTGAGAGGCTGGACTTGGACCAGCCCGCTTTCAACACAGTGTAGACGAGCACGTGTGCACTTCACTGTCACTGTGACTCCAAACTCGCAATGAAATCCAATTACGTGTATGATTTATGTCTTATTTTCTTTTGTGAAGGAGATTCATTCAGCTACACAATAAAGAAATCTGTTTCCATCCACTACGGGTGTCACTCAGGATGAATTTTCCATCAGTTTCTGAACCACTCGCACCCTCCAGTTGAGTCAGAGAGTCTCATCCTTCTTACACTTAATGCATTTCCTCTGAAAACACATCAAGGTTCACAGCGTATGAAATTCACTATGGTCATGGTTTGGACATATTCCATTATAGGAAGTCAATATAAATTGTAAACTTGAAAAATTACGCAAGAAAGTTTGGGTTTTGCCTTTTTTTTTAATCAAAAAATGGTCAATGCTGAAAATGAGGGACAGGATCCCCTTCCTAGGATAAACTCTGACGTGGTGAATTCATAACTCCTGCGACTGACTGCTTGTTTCTGCTACCGGAATCCTCCTGGAAATTCCCAAACTTTGTCTTGGTCTCCAGACAGACCTCGCTCCATTTCCATGCTGCTATTAATTGAGGCAATCTGCTTTGTTTGTTGCAGCCGTGTGTAATGTTGTCCATACCGCCATCTCTGACAAAACTTACTACTTACATCTTACTACGTTTCCAAATTTACTTAAAACGGTCTAGACAATTTCATGGAAACTCAATTATTGTTGACTTTTACTGCAGAAGATGATGTTTTATAGTCTTAAATGATCTGGTTCAGTTACAGCGAGTGACAGAAGGGCAGCAGGAACGTGAACGTTTTCCATCATCACTCTGATTAATGATGATGTTGAATCTGCTTCACCTTTTTATTGGTGGGCCGCGTTCTTAGCAGTAGACAGAGTGTGTAATGAGACACAGCGTACGGCTGTCCTTGCTCTAAATGACCCTGATGCTGCTGCAGTGTGACGGCAAACCACTTCCCTTGAATATAAAATGGCCGTGACATTGGACGAGGATGATCATAACATGTGTCCTCCTGCACATTACAGCATGGAGTCAAGGGCACCAGACTGTCTAATGTGATTGTGTGTGCGACTCCATGCTTGTGTATAGTTGTTTGTCTAATTTGTCGCTTACGTAAGAAAAGACAAGTCATTACCTATGGTACTTGCTGCTTGAGTGTGTGTCTGTGCGTGAGAGTGCGATTGTGGGCTGACAGATGTGACTGACGGGAATACTAACTAGAGCGCCGGTGAGCATCGTGACTGACAGAGCAAGATAAGAGCAAAGAGACACACATGGTGAGACAGAGATGGAGACAGATGGAGGGATGCAGAGGACAGAGAGAAAAATGGCAGGAGAGTAAATGAGCGTGTCCAGAGAGAGGAAACTGAAAAATGACAGGATCATTAATGCAAATGCAAACCTATCTCGGCGAAAGTGACAGAAGCCCTGCAGCCGCTGCTTTAATCAGGTGCGAAGGAAAAGATGTGCGAGGACAAAAACTGTATGTTGCAGTTTAATTTAGGGCACTTCAGTTGGTTTGAATCAATTTTAACCCTAAAGTTGTTTATCGTGAGCGCTTCTTGACCAGGAGCAGATGGAGCTGATGACAAACGCAATCAGGGATAGAGCCAGGAGGGCACATGCCACGCCCACTCAGACAGACACACAAACACAAACTGGATGAAACTCAATTCACCAACTGCAGCTGGGGAACCCATAGGAAACGTTAGCAAGCATAGCTCACACAGCCTGTTAGCTTATTTTCTCCTGTACGCTGTCCATAGTCTATCAGATATTTTTTCCAATGAGTACACATTCTGGACTGAAGGCAAAAGAAAGAAGGTGTTTCCGAGAAGCTCACATGGGAATCACTGGACCTCTGGCTGACTCACGCAACCAGACAACTACTGCGTGTGGGAAGGCCAGCTACTGTCTTAGCTGGCTAATGAGCAAAGATACACACCAGGATTGCAATATTACTTCTGATGCCTGATGCCAGTCCAGGTAATGTTACATTAGAGCTGAAAGTGCAAGAGTTCTTCTCTGGCAGTTTTACTCAGCAGGTCTAAAACGTTCATTCAGTGCTTTTCATCTGGAGGAAAGGAGCGACGTCAGTGACCTTCACAACCGACAAGTTGGCCCAGACGCGAGAAAAATCCCTGTCCAACATCACCGCCTTCATTATGATGAGTCCTACTTGACGCGGGTTCGCCAACTCTCTCTCCCTGCCCTTTCATCTGAATTTCAACATGTTAGAAAATACGGAGAAACGTTTATGTTTTATTACATTTATGTTTTATTGTCATGAAGTTTTAGCCTGATGTAGAACTCTGTGATAGTGTTTGACCTTTATACAGACCAAAGAAATGAAGTTTGCGTCAGGCTGCGCTTACACTCCTGAGATAAGAAGAGCTTGAGAAAGGCCTTGGACAGTGAGAAGGCAGCATCCCTACGCTCCTGCCACAACTGTCCTTGAAAGAAGAAGAAAGAACAAGGTGTGATGGGAAGCTACTGAGAGGAGGAACTTTGCATATATAGGTTTGAAAGACATTGAGACTGTTCAGTGCAGATGTAGGGCTTTGCCTGGACTCTTTGTTGAGATCTCCTTCTCTGAGAATTTTATCTTGTGTGTTGGGAAATTTTGTGGTACAAACTAACGTCGAAAATACTGTCTTTATCCTACGGAAATAATTTCCTGACACACCGTCCTTGGAGTCACGTGACTGCAGAGAACCCATTGGAACCAACTGTGGTTCTGAAGAACATTTGGGCTGCAACGCGAATGCCGAACAACAGAAGCTTCACTGAAGTCAACAAGCTCCTTCATTCTAAAAGACTGAACTTTTATCAACATCCAATCCATAGATGAGCTCCTGGTAAATGCTCCTGAGAGCTTTAATCAAAGAAAAAACAAATGAGAGAGTCTTCTATGTGTATGTGTGGGAGCGAGCCGCGGCTGTGAGACCAGCAAGGAGAGTGGGAGAGACTCCACCGTGTTTTACAACGTTTCAGTCAATTTCTCAAATCAATACACTGTTAAATTGGCTCATTTATTTCCCAACACTGAATTGACGGAGACGTTTGAACACACTCACGCGCTAACAGAGGTGCGCCTCTCTGTTCCTCGACCAGACACCATCTATTATGTGTCGTCCTTGTCCGTCTATTATCCATCTATCTTTAGGTGTTGTTTTTCTTCTTCCCACACACGCATACATTGTTCCATCATGTGACAGAATCTTGAAAGGGTTCCATTCAGGAGCCTTTGAATGCTGGTGCCATCTCGTGAAGCAGCCCATGCTCCCTCCAGTTTTGAGAGCTTTAGAGACGTCGTGACATCTAAAACGTACATTTAGAATGTCTTAAATCCAATTTTGAGGTCTTCAAGATGGATTGTTTCATGATGTTAGGACAGTTTCACTGATGGATACGTTTGGAAGAATAAAATTACTGATCATGCTCTACAAACAACAACATCAAACTGGAATCAAGTTGGAGACAATAACCTGGTTCCAGCTGGTTCTGGTCTGCACTGGTTTGGGCCTGTCGGTGTAGCAGGTGGGGACACAAATCTGTGGTGTGTGAGGGTACAGGCTTGGATCAGCGAGAGTGTGATGAGCACAGACTCTGGATGTGAGTTGGGGCGAACCATACATGATCGATTTGACTGCAGTTGGGTGTGTTCACTGGTTCTCTCCTGCCCAGTTTAGGTGCTCAACAGCCAAATCCTACACACCTGTATCACTGCTATTTCCACCATCTGTTGCGCCGACTATTAGCCTGCGCTGCTTCGCCTCGGCCCCAAGCAGATATTTGACTCAATCTCCTCCAACTCCCTCTGCAGTCCAGAGTCCCTGCTCCACTCGTCTGCCCCTCCACCACTTCATCCTATTTTAGTGTGGATGTGGTTCATATAAAACCGGCTGCCCGCTCTCCCCACGTATGTTCACTCTGCAAACTCCTCTTTACTTTGCAAAAGCTCGTTGTGACCTGGGTTTCACTTTGCCTCACTTACAGTAAAAAGTGGATTCGTGTGCCGTTAAGTGTCAAAGCCCCAGTTCGTCAGTCGTCATAAAAGTTATGTTCATTAACCGACAGGATTTTGAAAGTCGTCAATTGCATTCAAAGATTGATGCTGACTGTTCCGCCCGGTCCGTGTTTAAGGGCGCGGTGAGAGGGATGTGATCAGGCGGTTGGCCGTACATGTGGCGCTAAACATCTGTGCACCCTTGAGTGTGTTGGTCATAAAACGTGAATCGTTGGTGAATGCCCACCTTGATGTGGCGTGACGGTGCTGGAGCCACGGAGCAACGACACTGAACTGTATTTTCCTGCTACTGCTCAGACAGGAAGTGGGCCTGTCTGGGCTCAGGGCGAGCATAACGAAGCCAGTTATGTCAAATAGATCCCATCGATCCCACACCGACTCCTCATCGCGGGCTTTGGCTCTGCTGCTGTCAGTTCCCAGTGAATATTCTGTCTCTTTCTGTCATGACCAGTGTTCCTCAGGTGATCCCACATAAACCCCAGCTGATTAAAACCCAGACGTGGTTGAAAATAAAGATGAAACCCTTCACGTTTCAAATTCAGTGTTTTCCATAATTCAGGGATATATCCTCAGATGCAATTGTTCATGTACATGAGGAGAAAACTGGTCACAGAATCCTGCAAATCCACAGCAAACGTAACGGAATATGGCTCACGAGCGCTGCGTTTGGCACGGGGGAGGGGGGAGAAATATTTCTGTATGAAATGGAACCATCAAATCACAGTAAGACTGAAAACATTCACGACGACGTGACGATCTTCAATTCAGAGGTTTTCCTCGAAGCCTTCGCTTTGCCCGATTCCATCAAACAGCACGAGCGGAAACAATGACTGTGCTGTGTTTTATTACCTTCGTGATGTTTAATTTAGATGCAAATTGTCAGGAAGGAGAGGAAATAAACGCCACTGGGACCAGTTGTGTTATATAGCAGCACATTGACGGCCACGGGTGGCTGAGTCAACAATCAAACCTGGAAAAAAGATGGAGGGCCGAAGAGGGGAGACACATATGATGGATTGTTTTTCATAAACTGGACTTTGTGTCAAGTAAAAAGAATGAATGAGTGTCTGCAGGCAGATGGAGAGAAAGTGATGGTGTGACTGAAGGGTTGATAAAGCAGCGAGAGAAATACAGTCGGACGTAACGAAATAAAGTGGCGCAGTGAAGGAATGAGGGGGAAAACTGACAAAAACGTGATTGCATGTGCCATCAAGAGCGAGTCCACTGGCGGGGAAATGAAATAAGCAGCTGGGATGTGTGTTGGACCCGCGACCGACACGTCACAGAGGACAAAGAAAGACAAATACCCAAATAACCAGAACACAAAACATGAGGATGTGTTTTTTTTTGAACGGACGAATGTGTGAGAGCTCAGTCTGAAGGCTGTAATGAGATAAAGGATGACGGAGCCTCTTGTTGCTGCAGACGCGTGTCTCATTGGTGGCAGCTGAGCTGAACGGCGCTTCATTGTTTCATGCAGTGTCGCAGCACAGTGGCATTCATCTGACGCAGAACTGCCTCAGAACAGGAGACAAATAGACGGCAGCATGAATATAGAATGAATAAGAGCAAGATGAGCCGCCGTTGCCTCTAAATAGGGAGTAAAACAGCCACCCACCAGCGCTGGGACCAAGCACACAGCGGTAACTGACGCCGCACAACCGCAACTCTCCTCTGGGGTTGGACGCTAAAACGTTGATTTCACCCACGGAAAACATTTCATATTTGACCAATCAGCTGATAGTTCAGCATCACAATTCCCCCGTTGACTCGTCGCTCCGTCGGAGGCGCCTGACTTAAACACAGTAAACAGAGTCTCTGTGTGAGGAGGAGAATTGGGTTTCCGTCAACATATTTTGCTGCATTTTGAAGTTTGCATTGGAAGAAGTTGATTGAAAAGACAAACTGAAGTGCTGAGGCTCACTGCAGAAACACTTCTAGCCTTTTTTTTAATGCAATTACACAATTATTATCAATGCATTTCACAAATAAGCTGATTTTTTTTTTGTCACCCCAACAATTCCATTCAGTTACCATTTGAATCCACAGTGATTGTTGTTGCTTTCTATTCAGTTCTCCATCAGATATTAATGTCATAAAAAGGCAGAGAAAAAGGGTGTATTCAGGAGAAGGAGGAGTTCAGGGTTAATCAGCAGCAAGAAAACACCCTGAACAGCTGAAATATACAAAAGAGAGAGAGAGAAGGTGGACATGGATAAGAGCGAGTGAAGAGGTTAAATGAGGGCAGAGAGAGAGAGAGAATGACGGACAGGAAATTAATGGTGTTGACAGTCATATTGGGATTAATGAAAGAGGAAGTGTGAAGCCTCCGGAGAGATTGTGATGAAAAACTCATTCAGATAATCTTCAAGGTCACGCGAAGGACGAAGGAGTCGTTGTGATTCCAGTCAGATCACATCAGCCTGGGATACACGGGGGCGTCTGTCAGATGTCTTGCTTGAATTTACGGGTCGTCTGGATGATGGCGAACACACCAAGTTAAAAGAGCAACAGCCCGTCAGGTGGGGGCAGCGCTGATGACAAGATCGTCGTGTTCATTATTTGTTTTTACAGAGCTGATTGACAGTTGGAGACGTGTAAACTACATCCTGCTCCAAACAGAGTTATCAATGACAGAATATTGAAGCAATACTTCACCCAAAAAGTATAATTTCCCTTTCAAGTACTCATAGTTGGGTGTCTCGGTCTCACTGGAGTTTATTTTCCTCTCCCTGCAGTACTGCTTGGTGACTCCTACAGCCTGAAGCAAGGAGACAGACGACTAACAACAGTATCAAAAATGTCTGCTGATAACCTCTAAAGCCCGTCACATGGTATAGTAATAGTAGTAGTAGTAGTAGTAGTAGTAGTAGCAGTAGTTATAGGAGCAGTAAGGGAACTTCATGGTCTTCGTGAGATCAAGGCGACTAAATGTGAGTCGATGACGAGCAGACGACAGTTGGTTGATGCATCGCTTGTGATGGTGAATCCAGCACCACAGCAGGGGAACTGGAAACAGTGGGATGGACCCTGGTCACGGCCCCAGTGGGCTGGTGGCTGGCTGACGGTCAGGTCGCGGTCGGAGTCGCGGTGGATCATGGTTTAGGTATAAATAACCACTCCTGTAAAGCTCGGGAGACTGTTGTGGATTCCCTGGAGGAGGCTTGAGCTGTGGTAGACAGCAGAAACAAAACGCCTCAGTGCACGGCAGATCCATCCTCTGCCCCGCCCACTGCCCCGCCCACTGCCTCATAAAACATGCCATGCTTGGAAACTGTTTTCGTCTCTTTCCAAGTGGACTTTGTCAACTTGTGTGTACAAGCAAACAAACACACTCAATGGGTGAGACGTCTCATAAACAAACCCTCAGACTTCTGACAGGCGGGGCTCCGGCTCAACAGAGGTAAACACCAGAGAGGGGCACGCCCCATTGACCATGGTCTCGCTGATCTATGGTGTGTGAGAGCGATGGTGTGTGTGTGTGTGTGTGAGAGATCGATGGTGTGTGTGTGTGTGTGAGATCGATGGTGTGATCTAAGGTGTGAGAGCGATGGTGTGTGTGTGTGTGTGTGAGATCTATGGTGTGTGTGTGTGTGAGATCGATGGTGTGATCTAAGGTGTGAGAGCGATGGTGTGTGTGTGTGTGTGTGAGATCTATGGTGTGTGAGAGCGATGGTGTGTGTGTGTGAGATCTATGGTGTGAGAGCGATGGTGTGTGTGTGTGTGTGAGATCTATGGTGTGTGAGAGCGATGGTGTGTGTGTGTGAGATCTATGGTGTGATCTATGGTGTGTGTGTGAGATCTATGGTGTGTGAGAGCGATGGTGTGTGTGTGTGTGTGAGATCTATGGTGTGATCTATGGTGTGTGTGAGCGATGGTGTGTGTGTGTGTGTGAGATCTATGGTGTGATCTATGGTGTGTGTGAGTGATGGTGTGTGTGTGTGTTCTATGGTGTGATCTATGGTGTGTGTGAGCGATGGTGTGCGTGTGTGTGTGTGTTCTATGGTGTGATCTATGGTGTGTGTGAGCGATGGTGTGTGTGAGCGATTGTGTGTGTGTGTGTTCTATGGTGTGTGTGAGCGATGGTGTGTGTGTGTGTGTGTGTGTGTGTTCTATGGTGTGATCTAACATGCCTGTATAAAATTAGATCACTTCCTTGTCACTTCAGGTACCAACACTGAGGGCACTGATGTGCAGTCATCTGTCAGAGGCCAACAAGCTGAATGAAGTCTGTATCGGTTTAAACACCTACACTTGGACAGACACACACACACACACACACACACACACACACACACACACACACACACACACAGTAGCAGTTCTGCACACTAAGAGTCTAACATGTTCACATCTCTACGTACTCATGTGGAATGTGATGTTTAGTCATGTGCGCTTCATGACTAAACGTCTTTATTCATCTATTTATGGCCTGAATGAATGATTGAGAGGTTGTCAGATCTGCAGAAGCATCCATGGACCTTGTACTTGTACATCAGCATGAGGCAAATGAAGTACTTGAACTTGAAGGAGGGTTACGCCTGATAAGCACTGACGCCAGCTGGACCTCATTCATTCATTCTTTCTGACTCGGTTCTGCAGAGTTTCTGTCATTATGTTTGGGGGACCGTGTCATTGTGGGACGAGGAAAACAGGTGGACCGTATGCAAAAAATAGGGACCTGTCGCACGGCCGCACGCTGGTCTTGTGTGACTAACGTGGTCAGTGTTGCTGCTCCGACTCATTCCAGGGATGCTGACAGCAGGATACAGAGAATGACTTCCTTTTCTTTCCCGGATACTTGTTTAATCCAAAGTTTAGAGTTGGTAGTTCATAGTTTGCTCCTGGATGGTTATTATATATAATGTATACATTATGACTCTTCTTATTCCCCCTCAGGCTTCGAGGTGGAGCTTCGGGCCGCATTGGACTCTTTGGCAGCTTCCCTCAGTTGGGCCCACGTGAGACTTCAGGCTCAGCGTGAATAAACCCTGCACCACTGACCCAGAGATCAATGCTGTCCCATTTGGGTGTGGTTTTTGTCTCTGTTCCTACATGGTATCCCCAGTAAACCAGTCTGGTGTGGTTCGAGGTGCCTGACAAAGCTCCCCACTTCATGGAATCATCATGATGATGAATGACTCATATTGTCCTCTTATATTCCTCTCATTTGCTCATCCAAAAAAAACGACAATCAATTTAATAACATGTTCAAGTTTTCATATCCTGTTTTTTGGAGGGGGGCTGAACATTGTAAAATTAATCTAACGTTTAACGATCACAATTAACACGAGCAGGAAACAACCGTGGTCCCTCCACCTGCTGCAGCTGCCGAGTCAACTCACCAGTTGAGCAGCTAATTAGATGAGCGGACCTCCACATGATGGCGGCTCTCCTGCCGGCGCATCATCAGGGGCAGCAGAACATTGTGTCTCGGCGTTTGTGCCAGGTCCTCCACTGCTGGTTGTATTCTGAGACAATTAAATTTGATGATTAGAAATAAGTGTAATTTTTCACTGATTCTACTTTGGTATTTTTAGGGCTGGTTTGTACTCTCACGATTTTAGATTGTGTCACATTTTTTATTGTTTTTGGGACCATATTGGATCTGTAATTAGAAAACCTGTCCTGATGATGATGATGATGATGGTGATGATGAGCTGTAAGCTTCCTGACATGGTTGATGTTTGCACATGGAGCAAAGGGAGGAGGTCAGCAAATACTGGACTGGGAGCCACAGGGGATGAATAATTCAAAACATTTTCAAGACCCCCAGAATAGTTTTTTCCTGTGCTAGAATTAAGGGGAAAAAAACAACACATATATCAAAGGAAGAGCAAAGCTGCTATTTTCACATACAAAAATCAGAACAGAAATAAAAGTCATTCGATATTTGTATTCATTCATGATGCCCCCCCCCCCGCCCCCACCTGCGTGACGGTAGTGACACTGATGGCTGGAGCGACCCATCAACAGAGGGGAAAGGGTTAAGAAGTGTTTGTGAACACGGCGCAGCTTCCAGGCTCCAGCCTCTTCTTAGTAGCTTTTGGTTGGGTTTTTTTTCTGCTGGAATGACAGAAGCGTCCAGTTTACGCCGTGGCCGTCCAGTGAATTCTCCTTTCAGCCGTGCGAACCGAGATCAGCGCAGGCAAATGACATTTTCTCCTGGATTTGGTCTGCAACGTGATAGAGGCTGGAAGTCATGTTTGCACACAACTGTCATGCCCTGGAATCTTAATTTGATGTCAAGCTGTGCCTCCCCTGTGCTGTTTTTCCTGTGTGTGTGTGTGTGTGTGTGTGTGTGTGTGTGTGTGTGACCCATATAGAAATGCAATAGAATCAGTATTGATTTCTCAGTTTCTCCCAGTCTGTGCCTTTGATCACCTCTCATTTTGGTTTCCTGTTACTGTTACTTGATTCTCGTGACATTTGAATTCATGAGGTTTTACACCGACTTGCCTCTTGAACTCGTGTCTGCACTGAGTCTTTGTTTTGTTCCTGCAACTGTGATTTCACGGCGAGACTTTGCCTCCAGCAAAGTTATGTAGCTGCACTCACGTGTGGGAAATGCATTTCTTCCGTCACAAATAGGAACGCAGCCCCTGAAAAACAGGGATAACTGCAATAAAAGTAGATATTCGTCAGTGTTTCAACATACAAATTGGAAGTTAGACATTATTGTAACAGGTCAGCCAGCAAGTCCGAGGCTACTGTAAATTTCCTGTTGTCTCCAGAGAAAAACTGAAGAGCGATGATCGATACAGAGTCAAGGAACTCTGGTGCCATTTCTATAAATTACACACAAACCACATTATGAACAAAGATCACAAATGTGCTGTGGGACTGTCTTTCCTCCGAGCTCTGCAGGAGCTGTAAAACAGTTCTGTCAATAACAACACCATGAACTCTGTTTCCTGCCTTCTCCACTCGTTGTGTGGTTCACAGGTGTTCTGTCACAATAAAGTACCAGACCAATGGAAAATTGTACCTGATACTAAAACACAAACGAACCAAATTCCAATACAAACCACAAATTTTAAGGAGTATTTGACAGACCGTCAACTCCATAACAGATGAAAAAAAAAAAAAAAAGCCAGAGGGAGGAAATGCTGACTGCAATGTTGTTGAATCTGTGTGTTGGCTAGCTTGCTAGCTACGGTTAGCTTGGTGAGCTCTGGAAAGGCAGAATAAGAGACGAAAGGCCAAGTGCGTGGTGCAAAGTCTCTGGTCTCCCACATTTTGAATGAGTTCACATTTGAAAACCCTCCGCTGTGCAAATGTGTTCCAGAAAAGTTCCTGACAACAGTTTTTCCTGACGCCATTTTCTACCTACCAAGCAAGAATATCCTGACAGGAATTGTGCTACAACAAATACTGTGGATTATCCCTAGAAATGGCAATTAGCTGCTTATTTTTTAAATGTCATTTTTAATGCTGCGAGTGCTGCAGACACATTGACTCTCACAGTGGAAGCAGAGAAATCGGGTGCATCAAATAAACCAGAACCGTACAATGCCACTGGGACTAAAGCTTCAAATACTACCTATTTTATCTCATGTGATGTGTCTCAAATTAATTCCCGTTAAAATGTACACCACACATGAATGATGCATTTCCCAAAATATCAGAAAAATAATTCATCTGCAGCAGCAGGGGGATGTGAACCTGGGCTGAGATGGCACGACATATCCCCTGACCCGGATGCACTCACTGGAATAACAAAGTTTGTTCTTTTGGTTTTTAATCCCTATTAAGTGGTTATTATAATTGTCATTGGGGCTTTTTTTTTGGGGGGGGGGTGGTTGTGAAGTTCTAGGGCAGGTTTTAAAAAGCCTGGCTGTAGGGTGAGATACACACACATGGGTTCCCCCATTTTTTCCCCACCCCTCCACAAAGAGTGTTCTGTAATGGCTTCCTGAGGCCATGTTGAAGGCACCCCTGCTGATGGTGTGTTTGCAGTTTTTGCCAATTACTTCCATCAACAGGATGACAGCTAATGAGAGATAACTGGAATTCTTTGTCACTGGTCTGGTGAGAAATGCAACAGCGGCCGGTTGGGTTGGGTTAAATGTTCTCTGTATTCCTGAGGCAGAGCAAGGTTAAGAGAGTCGTCACTGCTCATTCATCTTCCAGCAGACAGCTGGCGTCTTAACAACTTGATTCATGGCTCTGGTGTGGGGTCCAAATTCTACTCCCTCAGCTTCTGGAACGTTCTATTTCAGCCAGTCAGCTCACTCAGAAGGTAAAGTTTCTTCATGCAGGGGCAAATAAGGGCACTGCTGGGGGGGCGGACAGTGTAGTCACCTTCAGCAGAAATCAGCTTTATGGGGCAACATTTCACATCCAAGCCATCACGTTCCCACCTCACACACCGTGTGCTGCAAAGACACCTTTATGAACGGCCCTCTTTGGTGGCACCCTGACCAAAGCATCATCTTAGTCCAGATTCTGAAGTGCACCGGGTTTGTCTCCAAGTGTAACGACGGACACTGCTGTCAGCATCCCTGGAATGAGTCGGAGCAGCAACACTGACCACGTTAGTCACGCAAGACCTGCGTGCGGCCGTGCGAAAGGTCCCTATTTTCACCTGTTTTCCTCGTCCCACGATGACACGGTCCCCCAAACGTTTATAATGACAGAAACTCTGCAGAACCGAGAACCCACAGAGCGGTGGAACTGTTAAATGAAGTCCAGCCCAGCCCGCCGGCGTCCGTGCCAGTGCTTATCAGGCGTAACCCTCCTTCAAGTTCAAGGACTTCATTTGCCTCATGCTGATGCACAAGTACAAGGCATGCAGGTTCTTCAGCAGATCTGACAACCTCTCAATTATTCATTCAGACAAAAACAGACTCAAACTCTGTTTTCTACTGTCTGTAACAGATGGGGGGGGGGGATCAGGTGTTTCACTCCAGCCTTAATGTCCGTTGGGAAGAAACTGATATGGGAGAGCTGCGTTCTGACTGCTCTCTGGTGGGGGGGTCAGGCAGGTCGGTGAGAATCGCTGCAGGTCCCCTCACTTTTACTTTCCTGTCCATTATTTAGGACTGAACTCATGCCAGGAACCCACAGACAGTGGAAGATCCGCTGTTGGGTTGTGTGACGTCATCTGACATCATCTGTGCGAGCAGCTGGATCACGGAGGCCAGGACGCCGCTGCAGTGTCCTCAGCAGGACGATACTGGAGATAAAACACATTAAAGTATACGGAATGAAAATATGCTTCACCTCCAGGTCAATCCTACACTGTCTTTTTAAATAAGTGAAGAGGCTTATACTGTATATTTGGGTCAAACAGATAAGAAAATAGGAACCATTCCTATGTGAAACGGAGTATCAAGTTCTGCTGTGTAGCAGCTGAGGAAGTAGAGGAGCGTCTCAGCGCCGCAGGACGGTTGCAGTGAAGAACAAGATGGAGAGGAAGGTCAAGACGCAGATCTTTCCCTTCGGTTATCAGCAGCTTATGAATGATTTTCTCTTGCTTGAATTCCAGGCGCTTGAAGGTTGTTAAATGTTTAACGGCTCCGAGACTGTGGAGAATTCAACCGGAAGCTTCTTTATTAAGGCGGATGAGAACGCTGAGGACGTGTGAATGAGGAAGGTCGTTCAATTCCGTTCATGCTTCAAACAAAGATAATCAGCACTGATTTTCCTAATGAGCAGAAGCGCAAAGCTCGCTAATGCTGGACGCGCACTTGTGTTCGGTGTTTGACATGTGCTGCTTTGCTTTAATCAAGGATGTTTCCTTCATGTTACTGAAATGCTTTTTTCTGCCTTCACACCAACAGCAGAAGGCTGGAGGCATTTCATCCGTCCTTGTCAACGCCATTTACGCCTTGAGCAGGGCTCTGCAAATGTGGCACAAACATCCACTGGGACTCCAGGATGAACTGAAAAGATGTTGGTGGTCAAAAACCATGCGATCTGGGTGCAGTCGTTCTAGTTCTGAACTTAAGTTGCTCTCTCAATAACGTCTTTAAATCAGCGCCTCCTGTCAGACGTTCCCATCTGTCAAATATAACAAATCCAACTAAAGCAGTTTGATGGCGCCGCCCTGCAGGACTTCCTCCCTCAGCGAAGCTCATTCATTCATTTTTAATCTAAAATATTCCATGCACATGTCTGTTTGTGGCTCTATCAAAAGAATTTGCAAGAGGCGCTGATTTGTTTTTATGGTCATTGTGGTGCTGTGGACCTGTTCTGTGTTATACAGAGAGAAAAGTTCCCACTATTTTGTCAAGCCTGATGCATATCAATGGGATGGTGGGATATTGGGGGAATAGGGCGGGATAACAGAGTGACATCATTCTGTTGGCACATCGAAGACAGAGCTCAGCTGTCAGTCATTCATCATTCACTGCCATCGGCTGCCTCAACACAGTCTGCTGGGCAGAACTGCAGACATGCACATGATAGTTTTGATGCCACCATTTTTACCCCCCCCCCCCCGCAAAGGAGTAAGTTATTAATTCATGGCTCACATGACTTCACCACGTCTTCAGCTCATTCTGCCATCAGTGAGGCTGATCAGCCTCCGTCGCTGCAGTGACAGGATCACACATTTCCTCCCTCACAGGGTTCTGAAGCGGATCTGCTGCCTCTCTGCCTCCCGAATTCATCCCGTCGAGGGCTGACTGGATGGGACGAAGATGTCACATGATAATTGTTTGCTAGCCTGAATCTGTTTGTTACTTGACCTTTTACCTTTGACCTCCAAAAAAATGCTTCTGGTCATCTTTGAACCAAATCTGGTGAAATGTTCTCCAGGTCTTATGGGCCACGTATGGACGAGACGATGTGCTGCAGCTGCGTTTGCGTCCTGCCACCACCAGAGCTGAGATCAAGCCACGCAGTGAGCAACAGCAACATGGTGTCACGGAGCCAGGTGTTTTCTTCCCAGCAGTCAGAAAGAGTTGGATCACTGATTCAGAACAAGTTCCATCTCCGGGAGCTTAATATTTCCCTGCTCAAGGCATCAAATATGTGACCTCAGCAGAAACACTCAGGTTCTTCAGAGACTTTCGCTGTTGTAGCAGTTAAGATTTTCTTGGACCACAGAACTAGAATATGATTGCGACGATTCCTGGAAATAGAAAGCTTTCAACCATTTCACACTCAAGCAATTCAGAGAAGTACCACTACCAACTAAATCCTGCCTAGAACAGTCTAGAGGATCCGGGACTACAACTTGATCCAGATCAACTCCAATATTCATCCATTCGGTGTTTGAAAGATCCTGCTGATCACATCACCTCCTTGGCAGAAGGACAACCAGAGGTAAAGGAGGGTTCTCTGGGCCAACTGCTCAAAGACATCGTTAAAATTCAGTCGCACTGCGTTTTAGAACCTTTATCATCACCAAAGAATGGGGTGTTGGATGTGGTTCAAGCACCTTTTAGCTCGGCGTTTCTCCCCCAGGGAATCAAAGCAGCTTGTGAGGATGTGATGGGGGTCATTAGACTGCTTCCAGCCTAGCGTTGAATTCTGTTTGCCAGCGTGTTCACCCGAGGTCACAAAACGATTTAGAGCTTCTGTGGCAGGAAGATGGAGAGAGAGGGGACTGTGGGATGAGGGAAGTGAGTAAAGAGGAGACGCCAGCTGTGGAGGAACAAGCGTCTCAGTGTTTGTCTCTCTGCCTCTCAGGGGGAGAGGCATCATTATGAAGACACATGTGATGTCCCACTACAGACTGAGCTCAAGTGCTGGTCCTCTGCTGCTCCACCGGCAGCGCGGAGACGTTCTAGAGGCACTCCAACACCTGGAGGTACTACAGAACTCCAGGTGAGACGGTTGAGTCGCTTGCCTGCAGAGCTAAAAACATGACATATTTAATGAGTTTGACACTTTGGGTTTGACACTATCATCAACGAAGCTCTGCTGATACTGCACCTCTCAAACACTCAGCAGCAGAGACTGAAGTAAAACAGTAGATTAGACACTTGGACACCCATTCACACTGAATGATCAAAGGAGAGAAAATAAAGACAAGATTAAAATATTAATGGCCCCAAAAAATACATTGAAAAGAAACACTGAAAATATTAAATATTATACACAAATAAATTAATAATCAATCATAAAACTGTTCAAATTAATCATCATATTAGAACAATTAAGTAGATTAGCGCAAGTGAGAATTACAGTTTGAAATACCGACGTTATAAAGGGAAATGCACTATAACACTATTTGCTTGTCTCTGTTTCAACATCTACATTAAAAAAAGTATTTCCATAAAAAAAAACACTTAGATAAAAACTTTATGATATTTAAGATGTATTAATAACTACTTGGATTCCCGTCACTACTTCCAGCCGCTCTAATTTCCATAAGGATTGGATGGGAACGCTCGTCTGGCTCGCCACTCATTCTCCCTTATTCACATCAAGCACTCCAGCTTGATTTTTTTTGTTTCTCCTCTCGAGCCACGTTCCTTTTATCTCAGTGTCATTATCGCTCTCTGTTCCCTCTCTTTGATTCTTTTTATGTTTCATTATGTCACTTTGCACTCTCTCTCTCAGTTCTTATCAGGAGAAGATGAACGCCTGGGTGCTCTTCGTAACCCTGTGAAAGCGTACGTACTCTACATGTTCTACATACATTGCATTGAATGTATTTATTACCTACACAAGGCAGAGTTTGAGAACGTCGTCGTTGATGAGGCTAAAGATGTATGAAACTTTTTTTTTTTTTACAATAAATGTATGTAACTGTATAACCTTGTGTTATCATGAAGAAGCCGATCATTTGAGCCCAGCACCCTCTTGTGTGTGTCCTCAGGTAAAGGGAACGTCAGGAGGCCCGGGACAAAACCAGGTGGCACTCCCTTGAGGAATGTCAAATTTATTGGGGAACTTTTTAAGCAACACCTGTTGAAGGCATCAGAGCTGCACAGCTGCCTTTTTTACTCTGCTGAAAAAAGCAGATGAGGAGTCACTGGTGTGTTTATGTAAACTCCAGCATACAGCTGACAACGCCAAGGTATTAAACCATGAGCTCTGCTGCAGACCAGTGAGGGGAAATGCTGGTGGAATAGGAACAGTTCTGGTCCAACCTTTCTGAACTTTTTTCTGGGACTGACCATCATTTTTTTTCTTCTCTGCATCTCTATGAAGACATCACGGAGGAAAAGTTTCATGGTCCAGGACATCGTGGACCTGAGGATGGTAGACATTTACTTCACTCAACTAGCAAACACAGCTGGATGACAACGAAAAACAAACTCGACGCCAGACGCCATCTGCAATTAATGTTCCTCCAATCTGCTCAGGTTTTTCTTAAAAATACACATTTTCTTGATGGAATTCTGGAATATGAAATGACAAATGCTGGCCCGTCGTTTATAACCATCGTCTTTCTCTGGGTTGTAGACTGACTAAGTGTCTTGTTGGGAGGAACAGGGGCCAAATTCACAAAGAGGCAGCACAAGAGAAACAGAGGGAATTCTTGAGGGACAAGCAGCAGCAGGGCCAGGACAGGTTGGGAGGAAACATGTGGTCCTGGGGCCCACATGCAAGCGGCCATCGCTGACCTCCAGAGACGACACCCAAAGATTTCAAGTATAAAGTCCAAATCCTTTTTTCTTCATCCAGTTGTAGAGAATTGACATCTTGTAATATAATGTTTATGTCTTTAAACTGTTGGCTGCAGTTTTGTTTTTGGTGCAGAAGAAGAAATAACCAGTCCGTTTGTATCAGTGACGTGCGGTGAGGTTCATGGCTGCTGAGGCACTGACTTCATCACAATCAGATCTGTAAACATCTGAAAAAAAACCTGCATTTAATCATAAAAAACAGACAAAAAATGTTTGCCGTGTTTTGGCTTCTGTCTGCCACAGCTTCTTCAGCGCTTTGGATACTTTAGCGTGAACCTCCTGCTTCGACTGAAAATCCAATTAAGAAAATTGTTTTAGCTTAGAAATGTAATCCTTCATTGTGACATTACGGCCACTCAGGAGGAGAAAAAATAACTGAATGACTGCACTTGACTTTCCTTCCAGTAAATTGCAGCTCGCTGTCACTCATTCTGCAGCGGAGCGGAGGAGCAGCAAGCAGAATCCCTGGGCTCACTAGCGCCTCCTCCATGAGGCAGGAGAACTGCGTGCCTCACCTTTTCGCAGCTGTTTTATGATCACTCAGCACAAGAAACACGTTGCACACTCATCCAGTTTTCGACAGAAACACTATACATTATATTCACCAGCTAAACTATAGAAATGTAGTTTATATAGCAAAAGAATTTGAGCATTTTAATAGCGACATAGAAAGAGACAGCAAGACCGGCTCACTGCGTAGCCAGCAGCACAGTTAGCCGAGTCGTTGCGCAGTCCCTGGGGAGGCTCAGCTGCCTGGTGCCTCACCCCACGGCTCTTCTCAGTATTTGAACGATAAATATGAAAAATAACTTAAAACTGGTTTAGTTAAAAGCAAAATAACTTTATAGTACAAATCAAAGGATAAATACAACAATTACGTTTATTTTTTTCAATTTACATTTTTTTCTTTCCATGACAGGTGAGGCACGGCCTCACTTGCCTCCCCTGACCGCACGTCACTGGTTTGTATCATATCTGTGGTGCTGATGACGGAGAAGGTGAAGTCATCTGAACCGAGGTGTTAAGGGCGGGGGAGCTTTTTCCTTAAAAAATAATTTGTTATCTCTGGCACAAAATTCTTGTTGTATTTTGAACGTATCAGCTTCCAAGTGGTCGAGATGCTCCTTAATTTTGATCTAAAAGCAAGTGGGAACAATTAAAATATGTATGAATGCACCGAATTTCTTTAATTATTCATACAATATAAGATCAAATTCATGCACAAAGCCCAACTGCATCAGCGCATCTCTGTTGTCATACCAAGGTGGCAGTGGCATTGTGTTTGAGTAACTCTACATCAAGTTGTTTGAATGAGTTTAATCCACATGTGCTTCACTGGTGTCTCTGACAACTCTTACTGCAACTCTGCCCAAAATCAGCATGCAAAACACAACTGTCATGGCAGCATATGATGTTAAAATGGTCCTGACAGCTGCTGGGAAGTCAGGATGTGATGTAAGTGACTGGCCCCGCCCAAAATAGGGATAGACCAGCAGACGTATCTCTGCGGCCTGTTGACCCTGCAACCAGCAGTAGTAGACACCTGAAAAAGAAATAGGATATTTTGTATTTAAAAAAAAAACAAAAAACAGTGCTTAGGCAAAATGAGGTGGTTTTCCTCTGCAGGTCCTCAGGGCTCACAGCAAGGCTTGCAAGAACAACCCCTTAATTGGCCCTTTTTGCTACCATGGTGATGTAGAGAATGGAAATTTGTTCTCCAGGGGCAGTTTCTGCCGTCAGGATATGTGCATAGTTACAGACCCCTTAAAACAGCCTGTGTGTCCCTGAGGTGTAAGAATGCAGGTTAAAACAGAGAGGAAGAACAGAGACAAACAGGAACTCTATTATCAACAGCAACATTGGTCAGCCATGGTAGTGAGAGTTCCGGCTGCTTCTCTAGGTACACAAACCGCAGCCTAATGTGGGGATGTGGGAAAGCCAAGTGATCATGGGCTCTGGTTCAGAATCCAAAGTGCAGTAAGAGCCTGCATCTAACAAAGCACTGTTCCCTGCAGCTGGTGTGTCTTTTAATTGTTTTCAATGGGAGGGACGTGTTTTTATGCTGTGCTACAAGAAGCATGAAGAGGCACTGAGCTTTGTTGTTGTTGTTGTCTTGAGCATCAAGAGTTGAACAATGCCCAACACTGGGTTAAGTGCAGCACTCATCACTATCCCTTTTAACCCAGTAATCCAATCACACTTAATCAGGGGCAGGACAAATACCCCAAAGACAAGAGGAATGCTGGATCCAGAGGACGCATCAAGATGAAAACCAGCAGGTCTCCTTCAGCGGTTCACATGTTTAACCCAGAGAAAGGACAGGAGGAGGTACCTTGAGCTGATATTTTTAATACTGTGTACATTCTGTATCTTAGCAACCAAACACTACACATCTAAGTCAAATGCCTCCATTGGTGTACCTATTCCTTTTTTAGCTGAAAAAAACAAGACTGGTGGGCACCTGGTCTTAGGGACAGTTGTTACCTGTGTCCTGGGTGATAGCAGGGGTCAAGACGAGGTGATGTCCAGTGTCTATCCTAATCCTGGGGAGCGTGACACTGACGTTATGACCTGCAGACTGTTTAAATCGATATATAGGTTTTGATCCTAGGTCCCAGGCCACTGCCATGTTGGGTCTAGCTTTGGGGCAACCAATGGTCAGGACATGACCTGCTGGGTGCTTCAGGTAGAACACTGGCACATCAGCTGGCATGGAGGCAGACCTGGCATTCAGAGACAAAAAGAGCACGGCTTCGATGTGTTATGGTGCTTTAAAAGTTCTCCACCAGAAGATTCCTCTTGCACTCCCTCCAGGCCAAATCCTGATGGGCACACTGCCATGGAATTTGGACAGGATGAAACCTGTGCATTCCTACCTGTACCCCAGAAATTCCATCAGAGCAAGGAGCTTGGACGGGGGAGGGGGTCGACTTGGACAAGTCACCTGACAGCTTTTGACCTCCAAGTGGGCCCCGACTTTGTTTTGCTTGAGATGACTAAAAGCTCTGGGCACCGCCCCCGAGCCACATGATGCAACTGTCTCATTGGCCCGTCTGTAGCGAACATGCAGGTAGTGAGAGTGGACATAGCAGAGTCCAACACGAAACTGCTCCCCTGGTACTCCACAGCGATCACACACTGACCAAGGTCGGAAACTGGTGAAGACTCGGTACCATGGTCGACCAGAACTTTTTTGTCTTCTTTCATTCACTCTCTTGCCAGTGCTTTCAGGAGTGAGCCTGGAAGAATCAATGCAGAATTTAAGGTACATGATTGGACACATCTTTACCAATACATTCCCTATTTTGTAAATAGTGTGCTTCTCAAAGTGGAGAAGCACCAGAATAACGTTTCTTTGTTTCACTCAACGTCAGAAATGCAGGTGATAAGTTTGGAATCATGCCACAACTTCATCAAATATGGAGCACCTCTCCAGTAATGACTGGATGTTTGCAAAAACAAGTCAAGAGCCTCCATGAACAATCAACTTTGAATATCAAAACATGTTCCCAGGACACCAGGGATCGATGAGATCTTATCAATAAACAATCCTAATCAAAGTCTTTCCCGTCACCTGAGGCTGAGCGTCCGCGCCTCCTGGATGTCCACGTCGTACGCATAGAAGAAGTCGTTCTGGGCGGATCCGCAGATGTAGATTCCAGAGTCCTCTGGCCCTGCTCGGAAGATCAGCAAGCTGAAGAGACGGATGAAGAATCGACTCCGCAGGTCGCTCCCGTGGGGGATTTGATTGGTGTCCAGCAGTTTGTTGCCATGGTGATCAGTCAAGACTCCGATCTCCTCAAAACTGGACAGATGCTTCTTAAAGAACCACACAACTGACTGGACCTGAAACAAGCGAAAAATCACAACAATCAAAGTATATCAACTTCGGGTGGATATAATTGCAAAATTGATCAATACCAGGGACCAGAATGTCATCAGATATGAGCCTGAAATTTGGTTTAGCAAAAAAACATTAGCTTCAGCATTTCCCGAATAATGCACTGTTTGATGTGTTCCTCAGATGATAAACCCGTCCGACCTAAGCTTTCCTGTAAGTTCTGTAAGGGACAATACCTGACAGTGTCCATTATCAGGAACTGCTGGATTGGTGCGCTGGGGGACTTCCACACAGATTCCATACCGTATTTGGAAATGGGTCCTTAACTCACTTACATTCTGAATGAAATCACCAAGACTTCCACATTAAAGCAAAACTTGGAACAGAGGCTTCCCTTATTGAGTATTAAATCTCACAGTGATGCATATACCGAGTGCTTTGAAAAGGAAGTACTTACTTCCATTACTGGTTTTAGTTACCTGTTGTGGTTTACAGTGGCAGGGCAGCTCCACGGTGACTCCAGCCAGGTAGGCAGCGTTAATGAAGGTCAGGAAAGCTGGACAGGCTCTTCTGGCAAACACATCCTGCTTCACGGCAGGAGCCTCGTAGCTCCATGACCCAGGAGACCGGAGGATGAGGAGGAGGAGGAGAGGAAACGATGACCTACAGGGCATCAGGCTTTGTTCAAGATGAGCAGGTTTCTTGTAAGTTCCAAAAGTCACAACCAAAGTTAAATTTTTCTGCTCACAGAGCCTTTTGGTGTGTTTGTTTCTTGCGTGGAGGAGATCAGACTGTTCTCCCTGGTCAAAACCCAGCAACTCTGAGAGAGAATCTGATGAGGTCACCAAGGACCCAGTTATCAAACCAAACACAACCAAGCTTCTGTGAGTTCAGAGCAAAACCGGATGTTATGTTATGCTCCCAAAGAAAAATCATATCTCTAGTATTCCTCAAGCAGTATACTTAGTAGTCCACAAATACTTTGATTTGAGCTAATAACAAAAAATAAAAAACTTGAGAGTTTTTGAGGGCATTTTTGGGAAACTTTTGCTGTTGCAAGCATCAGTATCCATTAGGTCCAGGCTAAACATACGTGGCTGGCTCCTTCTGAATTCTGGAGTCATGAAGTGATACAAGAGGGGCAAAAAAGTCTCTGTGAGCTCAGTGGGTGAGAACTCCACATGCAGGCAAACTGTCTTTTAAATGAAGTGCCACTTTAATGAGCTCTAAGGACAAACGGAACGGGGATAACAATCTGCTGATAGGGGAGGTTAAATCACTTTGGGGAGTCCAGCTAGACCCATGGTGACTCTAGACGAGGGGGTTCCCTATTTTGATACTCCCCAGGTCTCTTAACGTTGACGTGCCATTGTGGAAGTGGAGCCCATGCCTTTTTTAGACAATCCTGAAATTTCCCTCGATGACCACATGAACCTTGAATCTGCTTACCCGTTAGTCTGACTCCTCTAACATTCCCCCTAAGCTAGACCCAATGAGCCCTTATATAACCTTGATCTTTCCCTACCGTATCCCAGCCACGTTGAGTTGATCAAAGTCCTTCTGAACAAGTTCAGTTGGCGATGAAGAACTGACGAGCATCGTCATTCCACCGCCTCAAACATGTCCAAAAACTCTCTTTGTAGATCTTAAAACACAACCATTCTGCAAATACCTTTTTGATGCGATGCTTTTTGGATTATCCCTCCATGTCTTCGTTTGAACTAATCCAAACATCTTTGAAATTCCCAGCATTTCATGACCTACTTTGTGTCTGTTGATCCTGTTGCTATGGCGGCAGCATTGACCCTCCTCAACTGTAACTTCTCAGGGTTGTAAATAAACCCCAACACTGCGGAGCTACACTACAACCCTCCTGTGTGCTTTTGGATGTCAGAGTAATTTTTGTTTCCTTCCACAGCTTTAAAATTTAACGCCTCCGTTGAAGAATTGGAGACGGGGTTATTGTATTTTATTTTGTTAGGGTGTAACCTGAAAACTGAGCTATAGAGCAACAAGTCAGTGGCACAACAATTCAGACTTGTGGGATTATTTTCAGATTTATTACTTGTAGACGTGCATGAGCTCAGAGAGCCACAGAGCAGTCAAACAGTATCAATTTGACCGTGTTTTGAAGTCCAGTCACTGGTTGTCTTATTGATGACAACCAGCTAAGTCGACTTCAATAAACAACAACGCTGGCTTTAATGTCTCTGATGTTGAAGCCAAGCATGGTCTCACACCACGTCAGCGTTCCTTCTACGTGTCTTTATCTCTTCTTATTGCAGTATTTTAATCTGAAATGACTCCCTCTTTTCTTCTGGTTGTTTTACTTCCTGTCAGGTTTCCCTCCTGTCTGATTACCTTCAATAATGAGTTCCACCCGCGTTGATTACCCACCTGTGTCTCGTCAGCTTCCCGCTCCTCTGTGTATTTATGCTGCATTCAAGTGTACTCGGTACGAACAAAGACCCGACCTCCATCCCAGAACACTGCAGTAAAACAGTAATTCAAACTGGAATTCAGTGACGACAAATTCACGACCGCCGAGCCCGAGTTTGCCCGCCTGACGTCAGAGCAACGATCTGGTAGATACACTCTGAGACTACACTGTGAGGTCATCAGCAGATTCCTGATAAGTGGTATTTGTGAACATGTCTGTCGTCATCGGTGCTTATAGTTAAAAAATACACATCCAGAGTAATTATGTGATATTGCCTCCTCATACCGTGATCCCAGTCTCAGTCATCAGAGCAACACTGGGGGTAAAAGCTGGGCCCAGAGATGCCAACGGGACTCACATCTGCTGGTAGCTTCTGATTACTCCACTGTGTGTGTGTGTGTGTGTGTGTGTGTATCAGGCTTTAATTGCCATGTAAGCGAAGCGCCCGTGACGAAGATGGCCGTGATCGGTCAGTGAGACCCAACTCTAAGCTCTGCCTGTTCTGCAGTCATGCGTCAATGATGAACACGGTCGTTTTATTATCTGAGCAAAGGCCAGTAAATGAATCTCGTTCGATGGTGTCATCAGCGTCGATCCAGATTCATGTTCAGATGTGGATGCAGCACCGGTTTACACCAGTTTATATGTGTTCACAGAGGTTTTCCACTGTGCTGTTGCCACAAATGTCCACTGGGACTCAAGAATGACCTGACAAAATGGCGGTCAAAGGTCAGTGTGACAGGCACACATCAGCATACAATGTTTCTTCAACATTTCTGTTTCTTTGTACATGAGACGTAAGCTCTGACCAACAGTATAGTTTACAATGACTAAAGAATTCAATGGAAGATCTAAATCGACACTATTTCTCTGGAGGAACCTCATCACGTGACACTGTTGTCAGGTGCCAGCAGACATTCAGGCTTCTCACACAAACCTGTGGTGCCATGTGATATTCTTCATTTACGCAGCTGAATACACCATTTCTCAAGAAGAAATTTGAGATAATGGAATCGCATGGGGGTGGCCCGGTGGAGCAGTGGTCCTCACTGTGGCCCCCCAGCAAGAAGGTTGAGGGTGGAGCCCCAGCTGGAGCACGGGGTCTTTCTGGGTGAGTCTCCATGTTCTCCCTGTTCCTGCTGGGTTCTCTCTGGTACTCCAGCTTCCTCCACAGTCCAAAGACATCAAGAGGGACCAGGTTAATCCAGACTCTAAATTGACCGTAGGCGTGGCTGGGAGAGCCAATGGTTGTCTGTCTCTATGTGTTGGCCCTGCCATGGACTGGTGACCTGTCCAGGGGGAAGGCTGCTGGGATAGGCTCCACCCCCACCACCCTCAACAGGAGGAGAGGGGGAAGATGGAGGGATGATGGAATCACATGGTAGCAGCATGAGAGGGTGAGTGAATATGATAGATTAGGGATTGCATGGAAAATTGAATCTGGTAAATTAAAAACCCAACAACGTGCTCTTCATCACTCAATATTAAATTATACCATTAAAAGAATATTTGTTTTTGGGGAACAGCCTGGTGCTGCCAGAGCGTCAGTGTCACTCTCCTCCTCATCCACGGTGACCAGATCATGAACTTCATTTGGTTGGAGAGTCATTTAGCTCCTCAGTTCATCAGGACACATGAAGCAAAGTGGTTTCCTTCTGAGAAACCACTGAAGAGCATCTGCGCCCAAACCAATTTATTATCAACCAGTTTGTGATTCCAGATGCAGACTTAATAGTTTATTAGGAAGTGAAATGAAAGTCACTCCATTTTTGCGACTAGTGAAATTCCCCCGGGAGGATCAGTAAAGTGCCGACTTAATAAAGAGTTCTTTGACTACAATGAAAGGTACACGGATGCTCTAGTGGGGGCTCATTATGTGAAGGTGTTTTTCATTACAGGACTCACTTACTGGCTCCGCCGGGGAGTGTGGGGGTAATGCTGATGTCTGCCCCTCTGCACAGTTTCATTCCCCACAAGTAGTCACGTCTCATTGCCTGGTCTGTCTTCCTCACTCTTTTAGTCCTCCTCCTTCCCTCTCCTTCATTCCTCAAATCCATATTTACACTTTCACTTCTGCCCTTCTCATCAAGTCCCCACCTTCTGTATCAGCTATTCACTCCATCCTCCCTCCTGCCATCGTCTCTCTTCCTTCTGTCCTGCTCTGCAGCTTTTCTCTGCCTCTCATCCTAAATCACTTCATCTGTTTCAGGTGTTGAATCACCAGGAAGGCCTCAGACAAAGTGACGATGCAGGTAACACTTGGGGCCCTGTTGAAGCCATCCATGGCGTCAGGAAGATGGTGGAGGGTGCTATGTGTGCACCGTGAGTTTGGGGCATCTTCAGCCTCGTTTTGGTATTTAGAGGGCTTACAATCAGAGTTTCTAATCTGAGTAAACGGACCTCCACATGCACCAGGTGAAGGCGTGCAAGCAGCAGGAATCCACCAAAGCCTCTGGAGGTGAAGCACACCTGGGAGGAGGGTGTGTACGGTGGAGCCCTTCTGTGTTTTCCTAGTGATGCTTTAGCTTCGTGTCTGTGACAGGGCAGAGCTCCAGCTCATGAACTGCAGCACGGTTTCCCTCCATAAGCACCGGTCCTCTTCATTTTGCTTCCAGTTGTTGCTTCCAGTTGTTTTTCCCAATCTGGAATTTCTTTGTTCGGTCTTGATGTTCTTTGAAGGGTTACTTCTGCCCACCGGGGTCTTGCTGACCATCCTTCAGCTGGGCATTCAGAACCTGTTGGTGGAGGCGCGTCTCAAGGCCGGTCCATCAGAGTTGGTACTGGACCGCTGGCCTCAATAGCAGGATTGACTGGGTTTGAGCAACCTGAGTCTTTCACTTCCCTTATTGAATGTTTAGAACACCTGAAAAAGAATACAGTAGGAAATGAAAGCCAGCACTCGGAGCATCCAAATGCCACACGCTTGTGGAATTAGTCATCAAATGTGCTTCAACTGCTTTCAATCATTCTTTAAAAAATGTTCGACACAGGAGCAAACAAATGTGTTTACTCAGGTCGATCCGTGACATTTATTTTACACTCCACATGAAAGTTTTTGACTATCAACTTTCTGTTTTGTTTAGCGTTTTAAAAAAGAAGTTTTTTATGTGATGACAGTAATTTGTCCAAGTAAATTAATACGTCTGTTTTATTCACTTTCCTGTTCGCTGCGTCACTTCAGGGTTCTCAGGTCTCACGTCTTGATGGTGAGACACGCGCCCCCACGCCGCACCTTGTATTTCTCACACCGAGCAATATCCAGGATAACGCCCAAAAAGTTGTGATGCAGGTTTTTTTTTTAACAGAACAGGTAGAAAATCCTTCCCCTGCAGTTCAGAAGGCCCTCCCTACCATGTACCAGCTTATCCAACAAAAAACATTTATATATGTGTGTGTGTGTGTGTTTGTAGGGCTACTGAACAACCAAGCAGAAAACAGCATTTCCGTATCTGGGCAAGATATCGATATTCTGCTACTGTTAATCTAATTACAAGCCACATGGGCTCGCAACAACAGATGAGGACGACTTTCATTGTCCAAGGCTCTCAGGCTACGTATCGACGTGGGAGAAGACCGTAAGCGATGATACAGGAAGTCATCCCAGCATTGATTTCTGTTGCTGGGGAATATCTGTGTCCAGGTAGCTGGTAGGTGAGTTCACACTTGAATGACTGCTAGCTGTTCTTAACACCTACAACTAAAAACACTGATCACACAAACACACCCACCCACACACACACCCCTTCATTAAGAATGAAATAAATGTTTGTAAGAATGTGTGTGTCATTTATCAGATAAGACCACTGTCCCCACCCAAACCCCCACCGCCACCCAACTCTCACTCTGAACTCTGTTCAAAACCCGGTCACTTCCTGTCCACGCGTCTACTTCACACAGACAACATGAGGCATCCCTCAAACAGGAAGTCCGAGCTGCATCAGCGCAGTTGTCATCATTTCAGTTTGATAATTGATCATTTAGTCCTCTGGTCCCTTTAAACGTCACATCCAGCCCCTAAAGTCCCTCCAGCTCTTCCTCTCACAGCCTTGTCTTCATTTCTCCCCTCCTCATCCTCCTCTTCATCCTCCACTTATCAACTCCATCTAATACCAGCCGTGCTGGGGCTGAGGCATGAATTCCCCCAGTCCTCCGCTCACGCCATCCGCCTCCTCCTCTCAGCTCCATGGAAGCCTAAGAATCACCAAAATATCTTGTTTAGTCTACACAACAGAGACGTTATGTTCTTTGTCCGTCCGTCTGTCTGCTCCTGTCGTTGGGACTCAAGGTCACTGTGACAGGCACATGGATGTGAGGTGGCGTGTCACGTTTTTTTAATATTTTGCCTGTGTGAATTTTCTGGACTGATACATCGGAATTTTTTTCAGCAGTGCAAGCACGAGGTTGTCTGTGTAAGACTTCAGTCCACAGTGAGACATTTAGCAACAGTCCACGGGATTAATGCTAATTTAGATAATAACCAATCATAACACCATCAGGCCAGAATCTTCTGGGAGGATCTGAGTGTGTTCTCTGCCAACCAGCTGACTGGAAAAAAGATATTATAATAACGCTCTGAGAACCATGAACAATGCCTTTGCCTCAGGAATCCCGCGTCCGTATGTGCTGGTCCTTATTTATTGTGTGCATCTGCTAGCTTCCCCCATGGCTGCGAGCCTGTTTGATTACGGGTGACGGTCTGGTCACGCGTCACGAAGGGATCAGAGATAAACGGGATGAGCATGAAGGGCATCTGCTGTAAAGTTGGTTTTATTGGCATCTGTTGAACTGTTAGATTTGCAATGGATCTATTTACTCTTGGGACAGTAAAAGGACAGCGTGAATGTAACTGCATCAAGGCAAGTGAAGTTAGTTTATTTCCATAGCACCGTTTTGTAAAAGGAGTCCTCTCAGGGTACAGGTAGAGCAGGTGGAGGAATGCATCCACCAGATGAGGGTGAAAGCCAGATAAAGACAGAGAAGCCCAGAGCATCATGGGAGCTTGCATGGTTGGAAGAGCTGGATTTAAAATGAGGAAATATGTGGCGAGACTTCAGTTTACTTGAGCGTGCTCAGAAATTTGGATCGTCACCATTTTCTTTTCATGCCACAAATTCTTGGAATGATCTTCAACTACAAATCCAGCCAGTGGCCAGGACAACACCAAGATCAGAAACCTCCCTGCCTCACTTGCTTTCTCCTGGGCTTCTTTTAATTGGTAGAGACTCAGCATCATTGAAAATGAGGGCGACCTCAAGAATCCATTGAGTTTAAATAAAAGTTTAACAGGAAATGAAACAACATACAGAAATACAGCAGAAAGCTGCAGCATATTTAAGATGAACAGCGCAGCTGTGAGTTAAGAGCACAGGCGAATGCGAGTCTTTTTGATTGTCAAAAGTAAGCAGAGTTTTGACTCCTCTAATATTTTCGAGAAGTTAATTTTGACTTGCAAAGTCAGTGAATCCAGCTTCACTGCTCTCAGTTTCAGTTCTGGGGACACGTAGACGTTACCTCAGTCAGGCCAGTTCAGCTCCAGAACTGGAGTTCTTCTCCCCCCACTCCACTGGGCCAAGTGTGAACGCAGCCTCAGAGGGGCAACGGCCTCAGAGGGGCAACAGAGGGGCAACAGCCTCATTACAATTTAAAAGAACACACAGTTCAAGCAGGAGACCAGCAGAATCCTCCAAAAGTCCAGCAGTAGAAACAAACTCACAAGGATCATAACAAGGATGGATGGGAAGAAAAGTTGACAACACAATCCAAGGATGATGCAGCCACTGCAGCTGGGCTGAAGGGATACACAAGAGCTCAGGAGGAGCAAGACACTGGGGAAAGTACACACAGCAGCAGAGGAAAGAATGACAACAAGGTCAAAAGCAGAAGCGTTCAAAGACCAGATGGAGCGCCATTGTCGCTCCAGACTCTGCAGGTGATGGAATGCTGCGCTCTTCAGGGGTTACAAGATGCTGCAGCTCTTTTGATGGCGTCTGACCAGTGGAGGTTTTGTGGGTGTGTGAAGTGTTGTGGAAGCTCAGAAGAAAAGAAGAGTGAGTTGTACTTTCCCAGTTCTTGTGAGTAGACGTGCAGCAGCATTCCAGAGCAGCCGGAGAGTCCTTGGAGACTTGTCGCCATATTAGAAGGGATTACTGTAATCCAGCAAAGTAATAAAACATGCATGTAGTCTTTTCTTCATCTTTTTGAAAGAGATTGTGCCTGATTGAGAATATGTGACCGAATTGTTGCTCAGAGCTCTCTCTACGCCTCCTTCGTCTCTTCTCCACTCCAGTGTTTTCTCATCCCATCATCTCATCCATGAAATCATAGCAGTCACTGAAGCATCAAACACTTTTAAGTCCTTCACCCCGTTTCCTTCTCCTCTATATTTATACCCCTGTGAAGGTTCTCCTGCTCTGCACCATCCTGTTCCTCGGCTCAACCACCCACCAGACTAAACATAATCTCCCACTGTCTTTCATCCTCAGACCGTCTGTGTTTATAGAGCTGACATTTGCTGAACTGTTTAAATTGAATGTAATTGCATCTAATATGCAGCGTTCCCCACTCAGCACATCCTCCTCTTTCCTCCTAGTTTCAGCTCATTCTTGTGTTAAATGGCAGTTCTGCCTGATAAGAAAGTCCTCATCTGATAAAATATCATAGCAAAACCTTTCCCACTTACTCTTAATTGTTTAACCTCTGCACCTCAAAGCACACTCGTATTAATGCGGGCCATTTTTCAAATCACATAATCCATTTCTACATTATTCGCTCCATTAGGTGGACTGTAAAAAAAAAAAAAAATCAATTAGCATCGCCAACAGCTGAAAATGGACCATTAGCAGAGGAGGAATATTATGCTTTCACATAAGCACCATGAGTAAAGAAGCTTGTTCGTCTGGCTCAGGTGTTCATCAAGGGTTACCTCATGAGCCGGCTGGTCCTGTCAGGCTTCACTTTCTTCATCTGAATCCCCAGAGGTTTGACCAATCAGTCTCGTTTGAGGAGGAAGGGGCGGGGTTTAGGTGTCACAACATACACCGGTTGGGTTACATCTGGTGTTCCCAGTCAGAAATGATAGGAAATTATGTAAACCTTAGACCCCTGACCCTGAGACCCTAGAACTTTAGACCCCTGACCCTTTGACCTCAGACCTCAGACCCTTGGACCCCTGACTCTGAACTCAACATTATGAGTCACGAGCAATGCAGGCGCAAAGTCAAACACTGATTGGATGGACAGATGACGAGTCAAAGCCAAACGTGCTGACAGATTTATTGCTGATGTTTATTCAGATTAGGATGTATTTGCCTGTTTGTTGTGTGGACTGCACTTCTTCATGTTAAACACCTGAGCTTGTTTCACATCTTAAAAAGGTCTCACATAAAACATGGTGATAATTTCTTGTTTTGACTACAAAAGAGTCAAAACGCTGAAGTAAGGGGGAGCCACAAAGACGTCACCCATTGGTGAAGCTGTTTTACAGCATGAAAGCTCAAACCAGTCAAATCTGATATGGAGTGTGGTGGCTTTGTCCTTCATAATGTTGAAAACAACATTTTTCCCCCTGTTCTATGTTTCCTACGCAAGTATGAAACCGTCTGTTTGACTCCATCCAGATGCTGTGCATGACATCATCGGCCACAATCAGCCACCACTAGCCACCGTCAACCACCATCGGCCACCCTCAGCCATGATCCAGAGCCGTCTTCCAGTGAACACCATGTCAGTCTGAGGCACAGCAGCTTCTGATCGTACCTCTCATCCAGTATTGCGCTCGTGAGACATCTGTCCCTGCACCAGCTTGTTCCTGTCAGTCCAGTAGCTGTCCTGAAATCAACTTAGAAAACCATCTGCAGGCAGTTGTCTTGACAGGTGCCAGAAGGGGTTCGTCTCGAATTGGAAATGAAGACGTCCCTGACAAAAGTGACGGTTTTGTCTTTATTCCAAGACTGAAGGTCTCTTTGTTGAAGGATGAGACATTATTAGGATACTGGGAGGCAGAAGCAGCTTTATAGGAGTGTTTCTGTTCAACCTTGCTTGGATACTGGAGTCTGTTTACAGGGGACACACACACGCGCGCGCGCACACACACACACACACACACACAGGCACACACACACTTATGCTGTTTCTAGTTCACCCCTCATCATGTGCTGCTGCTGTCAAGTTTTTACTGTTACTTTTCCTCCGTCAGTCACACACACTGTGTTTCCCTTCATCAGCCTCCATCTCCTTCACACCAGCCAGGCTTCCTTCACGTTGGCCGGGTCCAAACACGGTTCACAGCCTGGCACAGCGAGCCGCTCCACTCGAGTGCTTGGCATTCAAGCTGCTTTAGTGACACGCTGCTAAAGAGGATCATTCAGTCCCTGGCTGAGCTCAGCAGCTCCCAGATGGTCTGGTCCTCACCAGATTGTAGTTTCAGGACTTGAGGAGAGCAACTGGTGTGGTTCAGTTTGGACCCTCATCAGCAGTGGTGCCTCTGGCTCAACTAAATGGCTGTAAATAACATATTGGAGAACTGATGAGATGTCACAATCCCTGATGATAAACGGTTTATAATCCAGCAAAGGCACAAGTTAGACAGGACTGTGAAAGCTCTTTTTACATTCACGATAGCAGGCAAGAATAATCTGGCCAAACATTCGTATGTGATGAATTATGTTCACCTCAGGGCATGCAAGAACAGTTTTATCATGATATAATATGCAACCTTATTTACTGGAAACTTGAAGAACAGGGCTGAAATGCAACTTGGCTGCTCTAAATACCACCTGGGCAGTTGAAGAGTGTGAAGGTCTTCGATTTCAACAGACAGGCCAAGCATATTTATCTACACAGCACGTTTCAGCAGCAAGGCAACTCAGGGTGCTTTCAATTTGATGCAAAAGAACATCATAAAATATTAAAAAACAAGAGAAGGGAAGAAAGCAGCTGAAATATGAGAAAAGGAATTACAAGTGTAAGGAAGGTATCCCATTTAAGGCAAGAGCAAAAACAGAAGAAACAGACATAGATTAGCGGAACGATGTTACAGTGCAGTAGAACTGGTAACCTTCTAAAAAGCAGCAGCGAACATAAAAGTCTTCAGTCTTGATGAGAGAGTTTTTGCAGACCTGTTGATTTTGTTCTAGATATTTGGTGTATAGAAACTACTTCTGAGTCTGGGTACAGATAGTAGACCCGTCCCAGATGATCTGGGAGGTCTGGATGACTCATAGTTTACTAGAAAGTAAGAAATGTATTTTGGGCCTAAACCAGTTAGTGCTTTATAACCCTGCAGGTGTATTTTGAAATCTATTGCCTGACGGACAGGAAGCCGGTGTAAAGACCTGAGATCTGGTGTGATGTGCTCCACTTTACTTGTGTTAGCGAGGACTGAAGCAGCCGCAGCGTTTTGAATCAGCTGGGTTTCTCCAATGGACTTTTCATGGAAACCTGTAAAGACAGTAGTTGAGCCTGCAGAGGATAAAGGCATGAGTTTCCATACCCTTCAGAGACACGCATGTTATTACCCTTGACATGCTTTTAAGGTCATTATAGGCTGACTTTGTAATTGTCTTTATGAGATATTCACATTTATGTCTGAGTACATAACTACACCTACGCTTGGTCTGTGGTTTTCAACATTACTGATTGAAACAATCACCTTAGTTTCATCTTTGATTAACTGAAGAAAATTCTGGCACATGCAGTTACTGATTTGAGCGATGCAGGTACTCAGGGATTATAGGACCACAATCCTCTGGTGAAATGGTTATGTAGATTTGTGTGTCATCTGCATAATTATGCTAGCTTGTTTTGCTGCTTTCCAGAATCTGAGTTTGTGGAAGCATGTAGATGTTGAGCAGAAGAGGCCCAAGAATTGTGCCTTGAGGAACTCCACATGAAATTTTTGTCTGCTCAGATGTGTAGTGACACAAAGTAGTACAAGGAGTGTGATTCAAACCAGTTTTGCACTATGTCAGAAAGTCCAAACCACTTTTCCAGACGATCAAGCCGTGTGTTGTGGTCAGTTGTGTCAAATGCTACACTGAAGTCCAACAGTACTAAAACACAAAGGCGTCCACTGTCCGTGCTGAGGCGGATGTCATAGCTTAAAAGGAGCAGTGTAGGTGCTGTGGTGTGGTCGGAAACCTGACCGGAACTAAAACTATTTATTTCAAAATTCCTTAACAGTTCATTCAAATGATGTTCGCAACGTTGCACATTATATTTGCATCCCTACTCTTTACTTATTTGCTTTGCTTGTTAGCGGACAGTATTTGACTGCATCAGGTTCAAGCTGTTGTCTTCAATCACCAGGTCTGTATATTTCAACCCAGTGCACTTCAGTGAGCTCACTCTATCCAAGGGAAAATATTTGAAATATTAGAGAAAATAAGAGAACAATGACATGGAGGGTAGAGGCTCACAATCTACAGGGTTGATTAGAAACATGATCATAATTCTTTAAAAAAAAATCCATCGTCAGACAGCATCGTCAGTTTTAGACAGTTTGACAGGTTTATGGCTAACTGGAGCTCATGAAGCGAAGGTTGATGCGGTCATGGAAAACCTTTGAAAACAGTCATTTCCAGGCCTTGAAAAACACTTTAAGGCATTTATACATTTGCAAGTTATGGAAATTTCCTTGACGACACCTGTGCAGGATATGTGGTTCATCTCTTTAAACATGTACTCATAGTTGTTGTTGGATTCCCTCAATACATGAGAAGCGGAGCATTAGCTTACAACAACAGAGCTGTCTTCCGTCCGCGTGGAAGCCATCGGAGCTCTTTGAGTAAGTTTTAACGATCAGGGGTGTCGGAGGGCCTTGGTCTCATTTCTGCGTGCTTCGCTGAACCTCTTTCACTCTCTACTTTTGAACTCCTTCCCTTCGTCAGTGCTTAGAGAGCCGTGCAGCCACTTTAGCACCACTAATGGACTGGTGGTGTATGACAAATAAGAACTGTAGTCTGGAGGCTGCTGACGGAAGAAGAGCCGTCTTCAGCAAATTCTCTCTGTTGCTCTGTTTGTCTTTATCTGGGCTGCAGACCAGAGAGTGCTTTATGGTTTACTCATGAAAGTCTTGCTCATTTCCACTGTGGAAATGAAGGACAGATGCATTATGGGAAACAGAATTTCTCACCAGCTCATGGCGGAGTTTTGCTGAGGATGAGGAGTCAGTATGAGGTTATTACAAGACTCAGTGGCCATTAGATTTGATGAAGTCCTGAGTGTTACAATGTAATGCGATTGTGTTGGCAAACCTGGACATTCAAACACACACAACCCTCAGAAAAAAAAAGGGGGGGGGAAATCAATACTATATTTCTTCACTTGCCAATTAAGTCCAGCCAGATGAAGTGAGCACAGCATAACACAGCAGTGATGTAATCAATCCTCCCTTTATGAGAACTGTAATGCTCAGCTTTTAATGAATCTGGTTCATTTTAATGGTCACTGTGGAGGCTGTAACTTGTGATGCAGGTCAACAAAAGCAGCACCACAAATTAGAGCCTCCAAAATGACTGTTCAAATATATCAGCACCTCTCAACGGTGGAAGAGTGCCACCAGTCCCTTTTTTATTCATAGGCCCCCAGATGCCCCACAAGCTCAGACAGCACCAGAACTCCTGCATCTCCATGATGTGAGCCCAGTCCTGGGTCAGACGGACGGACAGGCATCCAAAACATCAGACCAGACCAAACTAAACATCATCTTCACCCTCCTTTGAGGAACACGTATTCTGTATTATCCCAAACCAACGTACAAAGCTTTGACACACCTGTGACCTGAGTGTGCGAGGGAGAAACCGTGGGTCAATACAAGGTCAGCGAGGGAAAAAAACCCCTGCTGCTTACTCCCTTGCACTTACAGAAAGGTTCATGTGCGGACATATTTTCTGTTCACCTGACGAAGACAAGAGCCAAGTCACGGACACGATGAGTCACCCTGCAAGTGCAGGACAAGGAGGTTTCTCACTCATCGTTTTCTTTTTATTTTGAAAGCAAATGAGTTTGTGTGTTTCTTTGATGGGATCAGTGAACCGATTCAAGCAGTGGATACGTTCATGTTACGTCCTGGAGGTGAGGGACAGACAGCCAGCTCACGCTCCATCTACCCCGTAGGCGAAGAACAGGATTCAGTGATACGTGCTAATAAACCTCAGCGAACGGGGGTCTTTCCACCTCCCCCCATATGTCCTTCATTATCTCTAATTGTTATTCATCAGTCAGAGCTGCTTCTGTCATATATATGTAAATATACATGTACAGTAGCTGTTCCAGGCCTGCTAATTACTGTTTACTGATTCGTCGTCTGCATGACTTCCGAGTCACATGGACTCACAAATGGGTTTCCTTCAGTCACATCCCTGCAAAAGTATAATTTCTGTCGGTCTGTGCAGCAATGACAGTGTGTGAGTGCGTGCGTGTGTGTGTGTGTGTGTGTGTGCGTGCGCGCATGCGTGCGTGTATGCAGGGTTGGGCGAGCAAGTGACCCCTAACGTCTGCTGCCTGGAAATGGTTTCACTCTAATTGTGTTTCTGTAATTGCGTCATGGCATCAGCTCGGCTTTCCCATCATCATCCTCAAATGTTTGGTGACTTTGTGGCCAGGATCATCACACACAACATTTTTGTGTATATTTGTGTGTTGTGTTTAGCAAATGCAGCACACGTGGATCAAGATGTTTTTCCATGTCTGTGTAATTTTACTTCAATCATTTCTTTTTATCTCATCAGGTTTTATTTCTGTCATTTTGTAGCTTTGATCATAATTAGTCTTAATTCCTAGAGCACCTTTCAAACTGAACTAAAATTCAAAGTGCGTTACAAGTTACTGGAACATAAAGGAAGTGACTGAAATTGGGCCATTTTGTTTGAAATGTGTTGTATTACTCTGTTACTCCTTAAAAGTAATCTATTACTGTAGTGTAATGTGTAACTGCCAGCACTGGCTGTACGTGGTTGATATTTAAACTGCAGACTCTGGGAAGTGTGTGCGGGGGCAGACGTGCGTCCCTCCTGCTGAGGTACAACAATGATGTTGTGAACGCGCAGTAATGACATGGTAGGAGCAGCCCCGCCCCCTCCCCTCCAGCCCACGCAGTCGGACTCCTGCTGAGCTGGAAGAGCGAAGCAGCAGATACTAATATGATTAATCTCCGAGGGAAGCCTCTGGACAGCTCCGCTCACTCTCGTACAACTGCGACTCCTCTTTAGCACACTCACCTCTTTCCACCGCTTATCTGACAGCAGGACGCAGTTTCAGCTGACTGAGAGCGGCGCCAGGCAGCCCTCACCCGAGCAGCTCCTCCCAGGAAATAAAAACAAAATCCCAACATTTTCAACAGTTCCATCCGTGGTTGCTCACATGCCACATGCTCACTGCTGTTATCTAATGTGTTGTTGATTGTGTGCCGACCTTTACAAGGTCAGAAATATGCCAGTATCAAGACACAGTGTGAGTAAGATGCTGGACAGCAGCTAATAAGGTCGTTGTAGGAGGTGGAGTTTTCTGAGAGGTTATTGACATGCACACACCTTAGCGGCGCCACGAAGTCCTGAACCGGGTGTTCTGCGTGATATCCATGAGCCAGCAGCGCCGCTGCATCGAACGGCACCAAATCAGTCCTCTCGAGTCCATTTGTCATTTTATTAATGTTAATGACCCCGCTGTGACTTGTGACGCCGCACGAGCAGCCAAGTAAATAGAGGGCAAAGGTCAGTCAACAAGAGGTGAGACAAATATTAATGTGGCCCTGCAGCTGCGTTGCAAATCAACAGCGATCGATTAGCCAACATTCCCTTCGATTCATCGCCTGCACAGTTTTGCAAAGAAAATGTAGATGAAGAGTTTAGAGTTCATGACCCCCAGGAGGCCAAAGGTCAAAGATGCTGCTATGGAAATTCTCATCATTCTCAGATGCGTTTCACTCCTCTTCCTTGGCTAGTTTGTAATATATATATAATATCATATACTTTTGAAATATAGAACTTTCTTTTTTTAACGATGATAGTAAACGTAGAGGTTTTAGGATCCTACATCAGAACGTATGACAGCACTCCTGCTCTGGAAGACAACCCAGGAACTTTAAAACAGGAAAGTCAAGCAACGAGCTCAGAGTCCCACGGTGCAAATTCCTGTCACATTCAAAGAAGCTGCAATCTGACTGACCCACCCTGATGAAGGCATCAGGAGGGGATCAGCATCAAGGCCGCGCTGGTGGAACCACGACTGCAGCAGGATTGCTGGATTGTGTTGCACTGGAGAACATGCATGGACCACACTGGCAGGCTTCTGATGAATGGAACATTTCCACTTGGAAATCATGGATATTTGCCGTCTACTTAATGTATAAACTTGTGAACTACAGTTGTTACAGTTCGACAGAGACCTTAATGGGACTATGGGGGACAGGCTTGTCCACTGCATCCACAGTGCTGCTGCTGAAGCCGCTGACCTTCAGCACTGTCAGGGCCGTACTGGTAAATTGCTCTAACCTTTTTCCTCTTACGTCTTCTCAGAAAACCAAGACCAGGAACTGTATTGTAAAATCTGAAAAGGTCAAACAATTTTTTTTTTTTTTTTTTTTGCCTTGAAAAAAGTCAGCAGATAATTTTTCACATTGTGTACATTTTGTTCCCACAGCGTGGAATGTTGCCTGCGGCGCTCTGGTACACGGGTCTCCAGAAACATGGGTTAGTTTCTCTCTGGGTGTTCTCACTGTTCAATGTTCCTTTCCTCATTTTACACACAGTCACATGATTCAGTCGATGCACATGAAATTATTTCCATCCTCAAATGTCTCTCTTCTTTTTCGTCCCAATTTTACTGTTTTGTCGATTGCCATGAACTCAGATGTGATTTGTCCGTGTCCTCGTCACCCGCACCACGCTGAATAGATGCATGATTTTATGTTTCCTGGTAAATTACCCAACATGCCGTCTGACCTTTATACGTTGTATCAATTTTCAGTAGATTTCACTTTGGAAGGAGTAGAATTCGTAGGTTTTGAGGTTTTTCTGTAATATTACACTGTAACATATTCCATAACGACAATTATGCAGACGTGTAAATTTCAATTGAGTGTGAAAAGTGTCAGTCGACAGATGTCCCAGGGTGTGTGTGTGTGTGTGTGTGTGTGTGTGTATTACTGGAGCCAACGATTGATACTGAATCCAAACATTCTGACAGTGTTTTGTTTTAACAACTATGACTCATTCCTCGTGGGGCTGAGGAGCCAAGAATTCTGCTCTCAGTGGCCAAGTTTGATGAGTGTGAGTCTGATGGTTGCGTGTCACTCCAAACAAGTCTGACTGATCTGGATCCCCCACATAAACTTCCTCAGTGGGCGTTTAAGGGAAGCCGCTACTTCACACTCCTGTCCATGGACGTGTGTTCTTTTGCTGTGCAGGACTGAATGAAACTGAATGGAAGGAACCAACCCTGCTTGAACTGTTAAATCCCAGTGTAAGTCTGGCACCTGAACCATCGACCACGTGGTGCACGAGAGGCAAACCTGCCCAGATCCGTCCTACGTTCATGAAGATATTTAACTTGTGAACACGCGTTCAGGAGCGGAAGAACCTTGCGAGATCCAACGTGTTGCCATGGGAACATCTTATAGCAAAATGGGCCATGGTCTTTTGATGGTGCAAACCAACTGTTCCACCAGCTGCCAGGTCTCAGTCGATCTCGCTCACTAACAAGTGTGGCACGGCGCTTCTGGACTTTTCCCAGCACTTTTAAGGATGCTTTGCTTTTGGGACCAGTCCAAGTGCAGTAACCCTGCTGTTTAATCAGCACTTTGTCATTCCTGGCAAAAGAGCTCAACAACAAGAATTACAACACATCAGGGGACAAAAGTTGTGAGAAAGGAACACTTGAGTGCACATAGGAGGTCTAGGATCGCTTACGTGAATCCCTGAAACGTTGGAGTGAAAACAGGAGAGTGCATTGGTCGCTGGTGCTGATAAGGGAGGAATGACTCCATGTTTTACGACCTCATTTTACCTTCCACATCTTCCTCAAATCCTCCAAACTTTCACATTTAGCTTGCTGCTAGCTAACTAGCTCGCCCAATGGGAAGCTTCCACCCTCAACCTTGTTCCAGGAAACTAGAAGAATAGAAAACTGACACAAAACATGGGAATCATTTATTTGTTTATTCAGTTCAAATGCAAAAAAACAAACAAAAAAACAAAACAATTTAAAATTCAAGCTTAAAAGCAAAAAAGCCTCTATGCATCGACTACAAGCCAGCTAGCGTGGTTGCTCAGTCTGCAATATGCAGAACAGTAACGAGTTCATTTATGTAGCTACAGCCAGAGTCATGTGATCCAAACAGTTCTGTCACCTGACCCCGTTTACAACCAGTAATCAAATTACAGACAAAATTGTGAATCGAAAGCATCAGGCCATGTTTCAGGCGTGAAAGGGATGCTTCCACCTAGCCCTAAACCCCCCGCTGAGGTAAGAAATGTCAGAACTACTTTTTTGATCACATTGTGAAAAGAAGTGGAGCCTCGGCAGCAAGAACACTTCTCATGTTGGAAGCGGATGAACTGTTTCATTTCATGACTCAAGAACTGAGCACACTGCAGTCCACAAGTAGATAAATACCACAGAGTCTCCCGCACAGCAAAAGAAAGACAAACACTCTTCTGTATAGCAGTTATAGTCAGAACAACAACATCAACAATGTATGTATTTTCTTCCTACATTTGGATTTTCAACAGGTTTTTAATTGACATTCATGTGGTCTATAAAATGTAAACGAATGAAAGAATCTCCTGGCGTTCAGACGCACAGAGGTCACGTTACGTACCTGTGACAAGAAATACTCTATGTATATTTATATATATATGTACACCAAGAAGAACAAGAGAAAGAGGTCAGACGTTAAATGATGATCAAGACCATGTTTTATACTTTTACAGAACTGTAATAGTCAAACAGAGAATTCTATACAGAGCTAACAGACGGTAGCAACACTCACCCTGCACTGAGGGATTCACCCTCTCAGCATCTTTGTCCTCTTATGTTTTTTGTGCTACAAAAAAAACACCAAACAGTAATACAAAATAGTCTTTAGTCGGACAGTTGAGCACAAAGAGCGTGGCAGCCATGTTAGCATGTCGTCATGACGATGATTCAACACCAGAATCCCTCAGGTTCTGGTAACTTTTCTTACGTGGAAACTGTCAGGCAAAGGTACTCCGAGAGGCATCATCTTGGGACAGAAATACAGCAACAGACTCAACGGAGTTAATAATCATTGAATTCAATAACTTTATGATTTTGTTAAGGAACACGTCGAAGCCTGAATACTGAATCTCCATGTAAGAAAATAATGTACAATTTGAAGACCCATTATTTTCTGTTCCTGTTTACCTGGTTGAGACCTGAAGTTTCCACCCATTTCCTATTTTTTTGTTGTATTTTTTCCTGATTGTTGGATTAACATTGTGTTGTGTGGATTGGGTCGGACTAAAAGGTGACAGGAACTCATTTCCCAGCTTGAAATGGTTGCAACAGAACCTTGCCGAGGCTTGGCTGCGGCGAGGCACCTGACCTTTCAGAGAGTCCTTTCTTTACTTTTCTGACTTGACTTCAAGTCAGCAGTAAAGGTGAACTCAGGTTACGTCTGGTGCATTTTTTTCTTTCTGTTTCTCCCCCCAGTTGTGTGTCACTGCTTCATGGGACCAAGCTGTCCTGGTCGTTGCTCCGCCCCCAAGCACCCCGCACTACCACGTGCTCCCTCTGTCACATGCGGAGTTGTTGGCTGCACCTTTTCACCTGACGATGAGGAGTTTCACCTGTGGGGTGTCGAGTGTATCACGACCCCCTCCCCCCAGCCCAGGCGCCCAGACTAACCAGAGGAGGCGCTAGTGTAGCCTCCAGCACACAAACCCTCACCGGGTCCCCGGTGCAGACGTGAGAATTGTGTTTGCGCACACACCAAAGCAAGATGGAGGCAACACGGGGAACAGAACCAGTGACCTCGTGTGACAACACAATTGACTGCCGCACAGCCAGAACGCCATATGATGCAATTTAAAGCTATAGAGCAGCATTTTCACATGTAAACGAAGACTATCAAGCTCATCGTCGCCAGGCAAATTTCTGCTTTTCACAGTATTGTCAGTTTTTCTGTGTGGTGAAGGACGATGTATACTGAGCATGCTCAGTGTTGGACTAGCCGTGATGGCTAATGCCGGTTAGCCCTCTGCTAACATGAGCGAGGATAAATGGCTCTTGCAGACTCTCCGCATGATATCAGACTACGTGGATGGAGTTCTGATGGTGAAACATTGCGTCTGCGTGCTCAGCCTGTTAGCATGTGTAATAATTACAACTAAAGTGCTGCACTAGAGCTTTAAACCACACCCACCTCTGATTAGTAGGAGGGAATCTCATTTCATCAGTGTACCGAGGCAACACGCAGCAACTGAACTCTGAGGGCAACCTTAAACTGAGCACATGTACACAGGTACTGACTCAGAACCGGGATTTGGCGTGTGCAGCACCACATGAAGGAGAATCGTATTTGTGTGCCAGGGTTTAATCACAACATGATAGCAGTTTACATCTGAACAGAAAACCATGCAGACTCTTTTCAGTTTTGATCAATGACATCAATCAGTCCAGACCAGGCAGGCAACGCAAATCTATTTCTATCACACTTTTAGCCGAAGTGCGTCAAACCCACGAGGAACAGACGAGAGAAATAATAGAAACAAGCAGTGAACGCAAAAAGCACATTTCATTGAAAATGAAAAGCAGTGCTGAATGTGTAGGGTTACATAGCTTTGATCTGAAACTAGTCAACAGTGTCTCTTGTATTTGTTCCACTTTTGAGCGGCTGAGAAGCGAAAAGCCGCTTCACCGCGTTTAGTTTTCAATCTAGAGCTCTAGATTTTGTTCTGCAGCCACCATTGCAACCTGTAACTGATGGCTACAGCTACGTCCAAACACACACTTCACGATAAGTTCTCTCTGTAGAGTCCTCCTGCCAGAGGCTTTATGAATAAAGGTCTGGACTACTACAACCTAACAGCAAAGCACCAGCAACAACTAGAACACCGTTTTTCTAGCCAGAGAGCGAGCCGTGACAACAGACTTCACTTGATATTTAAGGCAAATGTAAGTTCATAGAATTGTTCCTCTCAAACAAGTTAATAACATAAAATCAGACGAAGAAACAAACTCGTTTCCACAGATTTCCACCAACAGGAAATATTAACTCACACAATCAAAACGCTGGAGTGTGAATTTGCTGTCCAGTAACAAGATAAATGAATAAGAAACACAGATATGTGTCAGTGGACAGTAAAGACATCTTAACCAATCTACTGAAAAAAAGAAATAAAAACGAGCAAACATATTAGGGCCTGAGCCTGAAGTACCTTCAGGCTCAGGCCCTAATAAGAGTAAAGGGGACACAAACCCTGAAACAGTGAGGTCATCCTTGAACTCTGGACAGGGAGACTGTCACCTGCTGAGAATCAGTGATGGTGGTGAAGGAAGCTATGAATGCTGTCATGTGAAATAGGAAATGAAGACTGGTTGATGTAAATCAATAAAAGACCCTCAAATATGTCCGACCTGGTCCTTCTCCTGGAGACCCCAAACTGAGACGACACTGCCCTTGAACTGCTGAGCGGGGACGCTCCCGTCACTCGCTCCACCAGTCCCACCACTGCTCTGCTGCAACCGCCAGCTGCAACATTCGCTGGTTTACGTGAGTGTGACTGACAAATTAACGTTGACGATTAATACAAACGTGTCCCAGGTCATGAGGATACCATGTGACTTCTGTTTCAGGGTTCATTCCCACTTCAAGACACTAAGAAGAGAGAGAGAGAGAGCCCCTTTGTCCCTTAGAGTGGGGTCAGCCCGCCGCGACCCCGTTCTCCTGCTTCGCCACAGTGGTGCTGGGTGTTCAAATGAATCACACTCTCAACCCAACCCCACCAAGAGTCCTCAGAGACGTCAGACCCAGTGTTGAACCTGCACCCGGTCAGTTCCACCCATGAGTCCACGAACCCATCAACAGATACACACCAGAGGAGAACAGCACAGCCAGATGTGGCGTTTCCAAAACATCTGTGATTTTATCGCCAAAATGCCAGATTACTCAAGTGAAAAGGGAGCCTGTTCTGATGCTGTGTCATCAAATAGTGGCGCTGTATCAGGCCTCAGCGTGTGCTGCTGACCTGCACCGCAGCCTGGCGTCTGAAACGCTGCAGGCTGTCAATTAACACACTTGGTGAGAAAAAGCTGCTGTTTCACAAGCTGGCGGCGGCGTCAAAGAGCGAGAGAGAGAGAGCGAGAGAGAGAAAGAGAGACAGAGAGAGAGACAGAGAGAGAGACGCAGCTTCTCACTGCTACAAAAGACTCAAAATAACCCTCGAACTGATCCTACGATTGATCCCAGGGATAATTTTACCATCACACTCACCCGATTCCAATCAGAGCTGGACATGATGACGCACAGTCAGGAATACGAACCCGCCACTGTCGAGCCTGGAAGCAAAGTTTTCTGTTTTCTCCAGCAGACTTTTGTCTGCAGGCCCGGTTATAAATAGATCAGAGCCTGAACCTGGTGTGAAGAGAACCAGGAGCGAAATGTAACTCCTGCAGTGACACAAATCTTTTCAATCTTTCAATCTCTTGCAGCAGGTATATGAATATAACATTTCTGTCCCTCACACAGTAATAATGGCCCAGAATATGCTGAAGTTACAGCTCAGGAAAAACAGTGAATTCGATATTTGCCACTTCTGCCGAGGAGGTTCTGTGTCTGTTTGCAGGATTCCACAAAACTAGAGGAGGGACGGGAGGCCGCACGGATCAAATTTAACATCCAGATTAAATGAGTCACTGATGATGAGCATGGCCACTCTGCTATTCTCGCCTTTACGGCTCTTTGTAGAACAGCTTCGGGTCCTCGGGAGGATCTAAATACACCCAACCTGGGGGTGTGGCTTTACTCTGTAATTTTCATTGCTTTAGATTCTCTAGACTGGTCTCAACCACCGGCAGGATGCAGTTGATTACTGGTATATTCCTCGAGTCCTGGTGAAATGGTTCCAAGAAGAAATCTACTCGATCATATTCTGATCGATCTTTGATGTCACGGAGAATTTAGTTGAAGCAATAGATTTGAAGAAGAGGGATAACAACTGTGAAGAACATGTGAATAAGTTTGAACAATTATATGTTCATAATAAATGTCAATAGGCCCACTTCCTCTTTCCAAACAGAGGCTGTGTTCTAAGTTCTGAGGAGGGTTTTTGTTTTTTAGCGGTTAACTTCATTTCAACAGATACCAAACCAGATGGATCATGTGACTCTGCTCCGCTGTCGGTGTTGTTGTGAATATCACCTGGCAAACAGATTTCAAAATGTGACGATTACTTTTCCATCCGTCCTGCGATTCGGATCAACAAAATCGTGACTGATGAGTGACGCCGTTCACCTTTGTGATTGTGTTGTTGGGTGATGTCCTGCAAGGCCTCGCATGTTTCACGACTGAGTAAAAACACTTGTTTCAAACAGCTTCTACAAATGTTTGTTCTTCAAGTCTGACCTCTTTTAGGTAGTTCTGCTGTTCACGTGTGGACCCACAACAAACAGGCACTCTTTTGTGTTGTTGTAAAACTCTGTGAGAAGGAGAAAAGTGTCAGCATGCCGAGGGACGCGTGCCCCCGCGTGCTGATTCCTCATCGTTTTGTTGTTCTTTCAGGTTGCAGTGTTAACAGACTCAACCCCCCCCCCCCAACCCCCCTGGAAACTGATCATTATAGAAAGTTTATAAAAGTCACAAAAACTTCTTAGACTTGTTTTGAGTCAGGACACAATGAGAAATGACTTTCATATCAGAAGTGACATTCATGTGACCCCGTCAGGGTCTTGAGACGCCGTTTAGGGAATATTAGCATACATGTAGTAGGAGGAGCATGTTGCACACCTGTCCTTGCACGAGCAAATTCGTGATTTACATCCAACTTCCTGCCAACAGTTTCAAATAGGATCCCTTTGTAAGTCCACTTAGGTACCTAAACTCAGACGTAAGTGCCCGTATTAACAGAAGGGGGCATCACACCCACCGCCTCCCACCACCACCTACTTAAACTTCCTTATCAGGGCTGCAGAACGCTTTGCTCTTTCCTGGTTCATCTTCAGTCCCTGGTCCTCACGCCTGCTCACCGCATTGGTTCTTTCTGCAAGCACCGAATGAGTGCATTAGAGGTCGTCACCTTCTCCCACCTGGAGAGTCCCACAGATGCAGCAGGTAACTCAGCTTCACTTCTCCGATTTGTTTATGACGCCGGTGTTTTTGGTGCTGATGAGCGGTATAAAATAATGTCTTCTCGATCGGGTTCATGTCCATGTCATGACGGTTGGACCTCAACCAAAGTCTGGAGCTTTCCCGCAGGCTGACTGCCACCGTGGCTTCAGGGACGGCTCATCCCAAGAGTCAGGCTTTCAGCTCCTCCCGTGTGCAACCCACATGTCCGCCATCTTTTTCTAAACATGCGTTCCATCAAAATACAAGCCCTACGGGTCCTCCACCAGGTTCTACAGTTAAATCCTCTTCTGTTCGACCCCTTCCTCCTCATCAGCCTCCCCCCCACCCCAGGCCAGTCTTCTAGTTGGGGGGCGGGGGGGCTCGTGCCGCTAGAGAGCTGTAATCTGAGTCAGTTCTGTGTTGGAGTTCCCTGTCCCCGGAGTCTCTCCCTTCTGTGGGGGCTCCACCCCCACCAAGGGGAGCTCCACGCCTAGTCATGCTGGATTAGGCGTCCCTCCCCCGGGCCCTCCACCGTCGCCGGTCTTGCAGCTGTAGGCTGCTGCCACCTCCCTAGCAATGCTCCTCATCCTGCCTGACTGCTGGGTGTCCAGGCGGAAGGGTGAAGGGTTGCAGAATTCCCGGAAGCAGCGCTTGAAGTTCTCATCCAGGAAGGCGTAGAGCACCGGGTTCAAGCTGCTGTTGACGTAGCCCAGCGCGATGCAGAAGTGCATCAGCACCAACGTGGACAAGCTGCTCAGGTTGAAGCCCAGGGACTGAGCCAGGACCATGATCTGGATGGGGGTCCAACACACCACGAAGACAGCCACCACCACCAGTACCATCCTGGTGATGCGGCGGAGGTTACGGTCTTTTTCCTTGGAGCCGGACAGAATGCGAACGCTGCGCAGTCGCTTGACCATCAGGCTGTAGCAGATGCTGATGATGGCCACAGGGATAAGGAAAGAGAAGAGGAAGACGCAGGTGCCAAAGACCGGATCCCAGTGGCTCCTGGGTTCGGGTAAAACGACGATGCACTCCACGCCTGGAAGCATTTAAGGAGACGAGGAGACACAATATGTTAAATATGTTGGAGAAAGACAAATGAATGACAACCTGACAACAACAAGCAGCCTAGACAGGACACAGAAATGGGCCGGAGCTCAGAGCCTGATCAGACCTACGCTCTGCTTGACGATTGTTAAAATACTGCTGATTTCTCATCTTTTACAAAGCAGCAACTGAAAAAGCAGAACGAAATATTTTTTCTAAAAAGAAAAAAAAATGCCGGCGTATCTGAATAATGTCAGTGAATAATGCATATTAGCCTGTCACGCTAATGTCAATTGAAAGACAGACACAGAGATGACAAGATAGGGACAAGTCATGTGTAGAAGGACACGATGACGAAGGTAGAAGAGACGTGAGGGATCAAGACGGCTCATCATGCCCTGAAGGAGGAGAGGATGCTGGAGGACAGAGGATGGGCAAAGACATGATTCTGGAAGTGGAGAGAGAAAAGTAAAGGGAGATAAAATACTGCATTTAGGAAGCGCTCCAGCCATCGCCGGTGATGCTCACAGTCTGCTCGCTATTGCTGGCTGCCAGCCTGTCAGGAGAGGAGAATCCGACCCTAAACGGGCTGATTATCCTCCACTGAGCATCAACAATTATGGAGGTGAGATACATGGGAATTACAAAGAGGATATTTAATATTCAAGGCCATTAGATTCAGAATAATGCATACAAATAGGAACTGGAAGATACAAATACTGCGATAAACCCAGGCCCCACCCTCTTTCTGGGCAGGGCCCACACCAAGTGTCAGTGCATTTGCAGTTACCGTGACCATTAGAATGGATGATGACGGAATACAGAATCACAAAAACCTCCCTGTTCAACCTCAGTCCATGAGAGAGAAACACCCTCCTGATAGGTTCCTCCACATTCGCCCAAAAGAGATCAGAAGGAACAGAACCCCCCCCCCCCCAAACTTCGTCATCGGATTTCTGAGGAGCGCCGTGTTTACCGATGAGCTCATCATGTTGGTGTCAGGTGGCGCCTCCTGCACACCGGCACATTTCAGCTCTGCTTAGATTAGTGTGTGATGAAGAGGTCATACGGCCTCATCTTCCACTCCACCTCCGATGAGTGGGAACGACATCAATGAACACCCACTATGAAGTCTACTGAATTCATGGCTTTACAGTGTAAATGGGTTCAAACATCCCACTCTTCCTCTCAGGTTGCTGCTTCATGCGCAGGCGATGACTCACAGGTCTGCCGTGGTCGCTTGGGAAAACTCAGTACATTCAACAGATATAAACAATTCTTCAAACCCAATATTCTGACCTCAGGAGGTCGAAACCATCAAATCGTCTGCAGCAGTCGTTCAATACTTTCTTGCTCAGCCGGAGTGGCAGAGTGAAGAAGAAGAAGAAGAAGAAGAAGAAGAAGAAGAAGACAGAAAAATCATCCCAACTGCTGAAAATCTCGTAGCTGAAGCCCCAACAAGCGGTCGAAATTGTTGCTGATTGACTGCTGACGCGGACCCTGAGGATATGGTAGCAGAGACCAGCGAGGCCATTCTCCCACGAGCACAGCTGGGGATCCACCAGTGTTAAATAGTTGTTTCTCCAAGTTAAGGCTGGTATGGTCAGCTAGCTTAGCCTCTGGTCCCCACAGCTCCACCTGCTGTAAGGGCCGCTTATCCTCTGCTTCTGCCTCCCAGACCAACGTGGCTTCATGATAACTACCAGCTTGTTTAGACCTGGCTGTAAATTGTGTCCAGATTACATCTGAGTTTGATCCGGCCTGATTTCACCTGCAGGAACTGTTAGCTTGTATGCTTTTGTTGGAAAGGTGGAAAGCGGGCGATCTTGCTAACTGGCTAATAGCTGCTAGCTCACTGGCTTGTTTTCCCTGATACAGTTTTGCTTAAATTGACAAAATAATAAAGATAAAAAAAAGCAAGTTCCTAATGGTTCTGATGGTCCTATTACTAAGTAATAAAGCCCTAAACCCTTCGGAATATTTGGTTGTACTTTATGACCCTCATCTCTTCTGTTACTGTGAAAAACATGGAGTTTGAAACTGAGTCTTCATGTTTTGTTTTCTGTTTTCAAGGAATTATTCCTGATTGTTTATGGTGCAGTGGTTCTGGGTCCACATCACATATAAATACAGTGTTTTAAGGTTTGAATTGAATCCTTAACTCTGGTTTGCACCAATGGGACGATTCATCAGGGTACGCAGGGTAAAACCGACTGCATAACTAGTGGGAACGGTGCTGGATCCAACAAAGAGGAATAGGAGCTGTTGATCTATTATTCCATTTGGTGGATGCTTTGCCGCGCTGCATCTCCCAGGGCCATGGGTGCACATTATTTATAGTGTGTGGGTGTCCCCAGTAAAAATGGAAGCCATATTCCTGGCTCTATTACTGCCACGCTCCAGCCATTGATCAAAAACACAGTACGAGCGGCTATGAAAGGACTGGAATAGTAATAACCTGCTTGATAGCACAATGAAGTTTATGTGTTTTATAAAAGAAACGCTGCGAATGCTCCCTGTGGACCAGAGTGGTGGAATCAAACATCTGGCAGGTTTTCCCACTGATGTAAAGAAATACCTCGGAAAAATGGAATAGTGTTGTGGCATGATGAGCATTGGTACCACTGGAGAAAAGCAACGTTTCACTGATGTAGCTGCAATGTAAAGAGTGTTGTGAAACGGCGCGGACGGTCTTCTCTTCCTGCTGTCGTTTGACCTTCCCCGTGTCAGACATCTTCCTCTTCAGGTAACCGCTTCATCTCTGTCTCTTTTTCTCTGTTTGTCAGACGTACTGACATTTCTGACTGCGAGCCTTGCAGACGCTTCAATTTATTATCTACGATTTCATTCTCCTCTAAGTCAGGCTGACAGCTCGTCAGCGCACTGATAAATAACGCAGCATCCAGACCTCAAAAACAAGAGCTTCAGCTCTGAAAACAGACGAGTCCCGATGCCGACGGACACACAGAGTGTGTATTATCACGCCGTAATGATGCCAGGAAGGTGCCTACTAGTGGGTCAGAAGGTGCGTTGAATAATACCTGAATCAGCAGCACTGACAACAACCTTCCACAACCACCCGAGGTTACTGCCACGCTTACCACGACAATCACACGCTTGATGGAAAATCTATCCAGGCCCCATTTTCCTGATTTCGGGTCAGAATGATTGATTGGGACCAAACTTCCTCTAAGTCCTTCCCCACTGGGCTTTTCTGGAACATTTTCACTAATCTGTCAAGGCTCCCCCAGGCTATTTTGTGCTCTTATTATGAAAGAACTGAAGAAATCACAGGAAAGATCGGAGACCTTTTCATTAAAAAAAAAAAAAACTTTTTTAAAATGAGGGTTTGTCGCACGAAAAACCATCACTTTCAGGCAAAGTTGAGAAAGACTTTATTTTCTACTCATGACATTGACTTGATATATGTATCAATTGGTTATAGGTTCTGTTTCTCACCCTTATATGTCCCCCCCCCCTCATGTAAGAGGCGCAACAGCCTGCTGGTCTGTTTCCTGTGACTGGAGCAAGCAGCCTGCTAGCATACGAGGGTGCTGCGTGTTTAGAGAGGGACATGCAGGACTGCCTTTGTATTTGATCTGACAAATATACGGAGCAGTGTTCTCCTTCACTCTGAGTGTCTCATTATCCCCTGTTTGTTCTGTACGTTCTTCATGTGGGCTGAGTGTTAATCTCTCCTATTGCGCAGCGCAAAATATGAATTTCCTCTCATTTATATTTAGCTGAATGTAACTAAATAACAGGAGTTTTTCTAAATGGGTGAGTAATCATCTCCACTTTAACAACAAAGCAACATTAAGCATCTTTGCAGCTCTCTGCAATATTCATGAGCACGACGCTGCTGCACATCGCAACACACCGTACTTCTTCACATGCCCTCCTACGCGTGCGGGAGCTGCTCATGCTCCCTGTGAGCCTTGACTCCAAGACACTTCATTTTAATTGGCTGATGCGTTAAAGCTCCCACTAGTAGAAACGCAGACGAACATACATGGAGTTATATCCGACAACATCAAATGCACGCAATCCTTGCCGTTGCAACAACTCAGTTCTGAGTCCGACAGGTGGGGATCTCAGAAGTGGGATTTGTTGCTGCTACGGCGAAGCTTCGAGAGGCTGCGCTGTGAGAAAAGGTCAAGCCGCAATCGCTTGATATAACTCAACATTTCAAAATATATCACCTTTTCAAATGTTAATGGATGCCCCCCCCACGCGCACACACACACGCGTGCGCACACACACACATGCGCGCACACACACACGCACGCGCACACAAACACACACACACGCGCGCGCACACACACACACACGCACACGCCCAGTGTCAATCCACGCCGCCGTTGCCCAGTAGTCCAACTGTGCGGTGAAATGAAATACCTCTTTTACCTCACATTAACCCTCAATCATTCAGGCGTGATGTCAAACAAGGTCACATCATCGTCATCATCATCATCATCATCTTCATCTTCATCATCATTGTGTTGGAGGAAATTGTGATGCAGCTTTGTTACCACAACCAACGATGTTCTTCCCTCTCAGGCGAGGTCATTTCCTCCGTCTTCAATATTCAAATGTCAAAATCCTCCGGCGGCGCATCAACATTTCCTGCAGAGGCATCACATGATGTTTGAGCCTGGTCTGGTTAAACACCAGCTGCTGAATCATGTGACAGTGTCTAGGTTTTCTCTCTCTTTTTAAGTTAGGATGTCACCATCACATCCACAACAATCCTTGAACCTTCTGATTGTGGTTGGAGTTTGGTTCATGGTCTCCTCCGCCCCTGAACTTCATGTAGCATTGAAGAGGAAATATTAAACATTTCTCTTTCCATTTCCATTTCCTCTCTCAACACCTTTTCTTTCGTCTTTTATCGGGGATCTCTGTCCCGTCCTGGTTGTCATTTCTGCAGTGAACGATTCTCTACCACTGATTTTCTTCTCCAGGTTGGGTCGCTCACACGTTTCGTTTTCTCTTTCTGTTCATTTCAACTGGACATCTCAATGCTCATGAACCCCCCTCTTTTCTTTTGTCCCCTCATTCTACCCCTTCACCCTTTCTTCTCTGTCCCTTCATCCGATCTTTCTCATTTCATTGTTTCCATGTTTTTGTTTTTTTTGGGAGGGGGTGGTTGGGTTAGGTATTAGGTAACCCTTTTGGGTTAGGCCTGGAGCCAGTTGTTCATACATGCTTGTCTGACATGAGGAGCATCTCGCTGCGTCCATGTTAGCGCCCGTAGCTGCAGGCTGGCAAAAGGCGCCGCTGTAATCTGTAAACCAGGTCTAGTCTTGTTTACTGGGTGAATATTCCACCTCCGACACTGTCAGCCTGACCACGAGCTACCTGGGGTTTCCCTTCATCAGCAGCTTACGCAGACCACCAGGAGCTCACCTCAGCTGCACTGATCAGTGAGACACCCGTGTCAGCAGCGGACACCTGAAGTGATATTGATCCGTATTGTTTTGCCCCTCTGAACCCGCCTGTCGCTGTCGTTGATTTGTACAGGGCTGCGGGAGCTTTGAGTCTCCTGTGGCTGTCTAGTGGGATGAGCAGCCAATGACATCTTAATGTCCAATTAAAAACCAACATAATAATTAACAGTTAACCAGTGTGTTTAGCGTTATTTCAGCCTTCCAATCTGTTCATGTTACTATTAGTTGTATTTAGAGCGGAGATGAAAGGCCTTGACTTGGTAGAACTCTTCCTTCTGTGTGTTGCTCCGTGGTGGCACGCAGACTTACATAACTTGAGAATACACATGCTAGTGAGTGTGAGTGTGTGTGTGAGTGTGTGTGTGTGTAAAGTGACAGTGTATGACAGTATTTGTTTAATACATGACACATATGTTACTTTTGTTCATGGAATGTCTCACATTGTAACTTCTGCAGAAACAAAAGAGGACAGAAAGGTTGCATGCACGACTGTCGGAGTGCTGTTGTTGCCTGTTCCCGTCCAATTATTTCCACACACTGGCACCTAAGAGTAGGTTGTGAGTGTGTGTGTGTGTGTGTGTGTGTGTGTGTGTGTGTGTGTGTGTGTGTTGGCTTGTAGTTGGTGTGTCTATCCTTAGGCGATGCAGCAGTTGTCATAAAGGTTTTATCTGCGTGTCAGCAGGGAGGGGGCCTATAACTCTACTGTGCAGCCAAAAACGCCATGATGAAATCTGTTGTCAGGGTAGTGTGGCGACGTCGTCACACTTTTGTTTCTTCATTCAAATAAATCATTTAAACAATGTGACTGTAGTACGAGTTCGGAGGTATCATTGATCCAAGATGGCTGCCCATGTCTGCCAGACCTGCAGAAATATAATAGCTCTGATCATGAATAGTTTTGCATGACGTGATGCGTCACACATCCAGGCAGCACATCTACACGTCCTGAAGGCTGGTGTGTTCTCACGGTCCCCAGTCTGACGACTGGGTGCCTGACAACTGATCCAAGTCTGCCGGGAAGGCCTTTGACTTATTTCCTGCGAGCCTCCTGAAAGGGTTTGTAAAAGCATTTCGGTGACAGCCTTGTAGCTGCTGATTACAGCCTCCTTCCTGCCAACGTGTCCTTGGGCAAGGCTTTTGACCCCAATTACTGAGAGCTGCATGCTGTGACTTTGTCTGCAGCTGTCAGGTTAGGAAGCTGTTTAGAGGAACGGGGAAGGAGACGAGAGGAGGAACCCGATTGGACAAGAGCGACTCTGTTAGCCCCGATGTCCATTGTTGACTTTGCTCTCGGATGGAAAAACAAACCTGCTGGACGGACACAACAGACATGAACTCAAAGTTTAATGACAGGAAGTGACGTAGAAGAAAAGCAGGTCCTAAAGTGAATGTTTATAAGATACAATTTGACAAAACAGTTAACCAATATGACTTATCACTTATTTTGTATCTTGTTTTATATAGATTCACTATTTTCATTAAAAAAAAACTTTCACGTGGATGAAAGGATGATAAATAAAATGAAAATGTGACTCAGATGTTGTGAATGTTGAAATGAGAGAAACTGGCAGAGGGATGAGGGAGATGGAATCAACCCCTTGACTGGAAAAGGCAAAACAAACGTCAACAAGAGTGAAATGAAAAATGGTGGAAAGTTCAGATATAAAATCGGTGAGATGATAACGCGGGGGGGGGGGGGAGATTTAGATAAGAGGAAAAAATATAATACAATGAGAAATGTAAACAAAAGGTGAGAATGGAATTCTTGGCAGAAGCAGGAAGACGACAGGAGCGAACCTGAGATGGAGTGGAGGGAAGCGACGCGGGGGAGCCCAGAGAATTCTGCAGAAGCTCAGCTGCCGAGTGGACTAATAAAAATGATTACAGGATTAGGCCGTCGCTGCAGGCTGGGACTGATCAATACCTGACCACTGGACCTCCCCTCCTCCCGCTGGCTACAGCACATTAGTCCAGTTAAGAGCAGAACATCCCAACGACTGGCTACGCGTGGGAACGGGAGCTCAGCCACTGCTTCAGTCATTGATTTCGCTTCTTATCGTGAACGTGACTGAGATTTTTCTCTCTTCGCTTTTTCATAGGCAGGAATTTCACCTAAAGATGAGCCTCAATGAGACTGATGAGGTTATGGTCAGTGTAAACACACAATAGGATCATTATTAGATTTTAGCTGCTGCCAACGCGACGGTGACCCCACCCACTGATCAACAACCCTGGCTGCCTCCTAATGGCGTGACAAGAGTGCGCTCGTTGCCATAGAAACCGAGTATAAATCACAGAATTTTTGCCTCACAAGAGCTGCATCTGGGAGATCTATAAACTCCATCCGTAAGTATGTGATGATACCCAAGCTGCCTGCATCTCCAGATCTGTCCCTCTCTCTCTCACTCACTCACATACACACACACACACACACACACACACACACACACACACACACACACACACACACACACCCTTCCTGCAGTGTCTCTGATGCTCGATGGATAACAGCAGCTTCATTCTCAATCTGAAATGGATTTGTTTCATTTCTCTGTGTAGCTGCTTATCAGTTTTTGGAGAGTGGATCCAGCTGGGCCCTCCTTTATATGCTGGATGAGATGTGTGTGTGTGTGTGTGTGTGTGTGTGTGTGTGTGTGTGTGTGTGTGTGTGTGTGTGTGTGTGTGTGTGTTTCCATAAATCATCTCAGCTCAGGCATACACATATTTTGGATACACACTCATACGTACACAGTCTGTCTGATATTAATGACAGTTGCCATGAAAAACCTGCAGCTGTGTGTGTGTGCATATGTGTGTGTGTGTGTGTGTGTGTGTGTGAGTGATAAAGAGACTTTCCAACAGTTACAGACTTTAATATACTTTAAGTATATTAAAATATAGTGCAGCAGGGTGGAGCAGTGGTCCCCACTGTGGCCCCCAGCAAGAAGGTTGTGGGTGGAGCCCCGGCTGGAGCACGGGGTCTTTCTGGGTGGAGTCTCCATGTTCTCCCTGTTCCTGCTGGGTTCTCTCTGGTACTCCAGCTTCCTCCACAGTCCAAAGACATCAAGAGGGACCAGGTTAATCCAGACTCTAAATTGACCGTAGGCGTGGCTGGGAGAGCCAATGGTTGTCTGTCTCTATGTGTTGGCCCTGCCATGGACTGGTGACCTGTCCAGGGGGACGGCTGCTGGGATAGGCTCCACCCCCACCACCCTCAACAGGAGAAGAGGGGGAAATGGATGGATGGATGATGGATGGATATTAAAGTATATTTGTAGACGGTCCAGCAGAATTTTCATCATCTTCGCATCAGTTCAGAAGATTTAACCCTCTAAGTAACAGTTGTATGGAGTAACATCAGTACAGTAATCGATTACTTTACCTGGGAAGATAACCCATTTGAGAATGGAGAATTTCAGTCGTAGTTTTGCAGTTACTATGTAAGTAACTGGAGTTAAACTGAGTTACCAACCAAAACTTGTGGGTTGTATTTAAAATTCCCTCCCACCACTGCAGCCACTCAATCACTGGAGGAAATATCCAGAGTTTTCCTGCCGCTGCTCTGAAGGCTGAGACGGCAGCGCAGCGGCGGCGCACTTCATTTTGGCTTTCATGACTACACCAAACTCAGTCCACGAGAGTAAAGTGGACATTTCCTGGGAGTCTGAGGGAACTCTCCAAACTGGAAACAGCACAATTAACTGGAAGGAGACATTCTTGGGATGATCCTGATGGGGACAGCGGAGGAAGGACCGAGGGTGACCAGCGCCGACAGAAGCACTCCAGATGAAGGTGCTCTGGAGCTGCTTGAGCCTCCAGGAGTGAGGAGGCTGACGGCAGAGTGCTGGTGAAGATATGCGGCCTCTGCAACAGTGGAATCATAGTGTTGCCATGGAGACCAGCTTCATGTGTACAGTCGGCCTGCTAATCCATGTAACTCATTACTTGTAAACAGACAGTAACCAGAGTTGGTGATTACCACGCACCTCGTGATATCACCATTCCTGCACGTATGATATTTGTCACCATCAACATGGGGATATTTTGCCATACGGCTGTTTTTTGCACAGTCCTGAGAGTAATTGGTATTTTTTAAGTGGATTCCATGATAAGACTTCCGTGCCCAACAGTATGCAACACTGCGTGCATCGTTGCTGCTGGTGGAGTCGCGGCTACTGGGTGTTACACACAGGCTGGTCCTCAGACTGCAGGAGGTCCAGCACAGCATCGGTCCTGGACAGACAGAGCTGAGAGCTGGGGGGGTCCTGGTTTCACTGGCAGGTCTTGAAGCTTGTTTTGTCATTGAAGCCTGATTTAATAACCATCATAAAAGCAAGGACGATGCACCCTTCTTCTTCTCACCGCGAATAAATCTCATCAGTTTTCTCATCAAATCCAGAATTAAACTCCCGGCTATGTAACATTAACGCTGCACAAGAGGGACTCTGATAGCTCCTCCTCTCTCCTACGCCGCGTGTTTGTAGTTGAGCTTTCATGATCATTACTCCATGTTTCTTCTATCTTTATAAATAAATGTTAATCAGAAGATTGAATGACAGAAGCATTCAAACACTATTAGAAGACAAACAAGGTGCTAACTCTTCTCCACGCATTCTCAAAACGTGCATTCGCAGAAATGTATTGATTACCTCGACTAATTCTTTGCAGCGATTGTACGACACCAGGCGTGAAGCATCGTCCTGGTCGATACAGCAACGGAAAATGTTAGCAAACAATAACAAGGTGGCGCGTAAAGACCGGAACCTGCGGACCAGAACCAGCACCAGCAGTCACGGGGGGGCCAGCAACGTGTCATGAGGGAGATGGACGGAGCACTAAAGGTGAGGCTTGATGACACGAGCAGGAAGTAGATAAAGACAGGGGGTCTGCATGTTCTCCTCTCTGAGCGCGTCAGCAGGGACCAACACAGACGCTCAGAACCACTCTGACATGAAAACGTGGAGGCAGACAGAGACTTATGACGTGACCAGAACAACTACTGGTACTGCTGCATCATGTACACAAGTACTGGCAGCTTATTTCACAGCGGCGGCATGATACCATGAGGACCGATCTGATGCTCCCTTCCTTGTTTGTCTGCATCTGTGCATTTTTTTTATTTTGTTGTTTAAAAGTGCTTTATCAATACAGCTTGATTGATTGGTTGACTGATCAACTGATTGATTGGACACACAACAGTGACGTGTGTCGTTCCTGGTTCAGACTCACCAGCGTTAGAGATGTGTTGTCAAACCGATTAGAGTCTTGTTTTGTTAACTATACTTGTTGAGAAAGTGTAGTTATGGATTTGTTGATTTAACGGAGGTGTATTTTCCCTCCTAATATTAATAGGAATGTGTTTTATTCCGTCATAAAACCTCCTGATCCATCAGGATAAGTGGCTTTACTCCAGACTGCACCTTTAATTTGACCCGTTTCAATCATTTTGTTTTCCACCCAGTGGGAGACGCAGCACTACTGACTAATTGGTTGAGCAACAGAACAATCATTTTGGAGCGTTCTATTTTGCAAGATACTGTACACCAGTGTGTCAGCGCCAACCTGAGACCGAGCATCATGAGTCAGTACACACACACACACACACACACACACACACACACACACACACACACACACACACACACCATGAGTCTTTGTACTTGGCCATCACATCAGCCCATTAGTGAGATGCTGTGCAACAAAAGCCATAAAAACAGGAACGGCGACAACACTGGTAAACATGTTCACTCCCATCACCTCCCCAGAGCCCCGAGCCTGAAACCTGCAGCAGCTCCAAACACGGGAGGCTCTTCTCTCCCTCTGTCCTCAGCAGCAGATTAGAAAATATGTCAGTAAAAGCTGCTCCACAATTGTTCTGCATATTAATTACATATTAAAGCTCCACAGTCACATGTGTCATGCGGGTGGAAGGAAAGCATAATGTTAATATGTACTGTGTTTGTATTAAACTGTGTATGCTGATGGAGCGTGTGTGTGTGTGTGTGTGTGTGTGTGTGTGTGTGTGTGTGTGTGTGTGTGTGTGTGTGTGTGTGTGTTGCAGTCACTATGCAAACCACTGACACAGACAATCAAAAAATATATATTTCATACCAACGTAGAGCAGGAATGTGGGTGACAGATGATTCGGCTCATTGGAGGCTTTTCTTAATGAGTCGGCTCTGATGTAAATATCAATTAATTCAAAGCCCAAAGTCAATCAGGTCGACGGTCGGAGCCGACTTACTGTTATGCTCTTGCTCCTCCTCCACGTTTCCCATGACCATGGCCGGGACACCAAACGCGGAGGCCAACACCCACACGCAGATATTCACCACCTGAGGGTCAAGCAGAGGACTCTCAGAGTTCATCAGCGTGCTGCATTCTCCGCCACACAAACGAGCTGACATGTGATAACGAGTCAGAAGAATTAACGTTGCCATGTTTGATTGCGCACTTTCCTGGGGCTCATATCTCTCCATCTGCACACGCATCCTGAGAAGAAGCCATGACGCGCAGTTTGAGCGCTGCTGTCAAACTCCAGCTGTGTGAGGACCTGCTTTAACACAGGCCGGGGGGTTCTGTTTGGTTGCTGTTCTGCCCAAAGCACCAGACCGAAACCACAAACTCCCTCCTGGCAACAGGCTCAGCTCTCCTTCAGATGGAACCCTGGTGCTGAATTCTGGTCATTTGACATCATAATCTACACTCAATCAAGTGTCAGCACCTACGGACGTTGGTGGCACGCTGGGAATTATTTTTCGGGGTGAATATTTCTTTGAGTCATGGGTCACATTTGTGCAGTGATGCTTTGCTTTGATGTGATGTGAATCTGTGGTTTGTCTGTGAAAATGACTTCATGTGCAGCCTCCTGTCGGAGGGCGTTTCGCTGACACAACGCTCCACCGAGCTGGCGACCGCTGACATCTGATCCGCCGTGACTTCTGAAAGAGATGAATCGCTCGCTCTCAAACAGAATGGTTTACCTTGGCCTTGTGAGGGGTCCTCATGTCCAGCGCTTTGACAGGGTGGCAGACGGCCACGTACCTGTCCATGCTCATCACAGTCAAGGTGAACGTGCTGGTGAACATGTTGTAGTAGTCGATGGACACAACCGCCTTGCACAGAGCGTTTCCGAACGGCCAGAATCCCAGAAACACGTCAGTGCCCTGGAAACATCCACAAACCAAAGGAACAACACGGCTGAAGGGAGACTAGAGAGACGCGTCGCCTCTGAAATATATCTGTGTTCATTTAATAATTAACAGCAGAAACAAATCAGGGAAGAGAAGCATGAAAGTGAAAAAAACCCTGTTCTCACTCTGAGTAACCCATCGGCTCAAGTAGACATTTTTAGAAGTTACGTTGCAAACAAATTCATCGACTGGCAAGTTTAAGTTCAAGGAGGCTTAAAAACTTGGAAGCTTTTGGAGGATGAACTTCCCTTCGTACCTGGTCGAGGTGCTCGTGTGTCTACATGAGTGGAAACATAAGAGGCTTCATCTGCACCCCTCAGTGCCAGCGTTCATCTACGTCATTGTCACGAGGGAAACGCGCTTCTGGAGGCGGAGTGTTGTGGAGGTGCAGATTCCTACCTGGAAAGGTAACGTCGCCAGGAACAAAGAGTCAGCCAGCGCCAGGTTGAAGATGTAGATGTTGGTGGCCGTCTTCATCTTTGTGTATCTACAGAGAGAAGACGCAGAAACCTGAGATGACCTTCTTGTCGTCCACACACACACACACACACACACACACACACACACACACACACACACCTGACTCAAACACATGCTGTGTGTGACTGAAACATTAATCTTCCAATGACCATAACATTTTCGACTCCAAATTCTGCATTTTGGTTTGATGTTTCCATGAAGTTGCCCACGGCCACCAGAACGTTCCCAGTCCTGCTGGACTTCTGTGCCAAATCCCAAGAGGTTCTCTCACAGCATACATATGAGGTGATGGTAGGTTGCCCTTTGACCTATGACCTCCAACATCTTCCCGGTTCATCCTCATGGTGCGATGGATGTTTGTGCCGGTGTAAACGGACGCTACCACGCCGGCGACGGCCATCAAGCTCATGAAGTCATTTATTCCTGTCAACTCTGCATGAAACATTTTCAGCGCTTGGACTTTCGCCTGAGTAAAACTTCTCAAAGACACATTGCAGCCAAAGCCCCCCCACCCCCCACTCAGCTTGGCCTCAGGCTTCTCTGCACTTTTTTCCTCAACACATCCCCTTCTTTCTTTGTTTCTCTGTCTCTGCCTCTTTTTCTTCTTGTCCTCTTTTTTTCTCCCCCGTCCTTTCCAATTTTGGATGACGTTCACCGTACACAACCCATCTCTCCTATTTTAGATCTCTCACTCTTCTATTCCCTCACATCTCAGCATCCTTCACTCCTTTATCCCTTCATCCCTCTCATTACCTTCCTCTTCGCTTGTTATCTGTCTCCAAGCTCCTTCTGTTTGTCTCTTTGCTGCTTATTTCTCTCATCCTTCCAGCCTTTGTGCCTATGACAGCTGCAAGGGTTTTTTTTTCTTAAAAAAAAGATATTTTCAAGATTTCTTATACTTTCATGATGAAAATAAAAGTAAGGCTTAACAAACAAGACAAAAAGATAATGAACACTCCAGAGCAGAAGCTGAATCTGAAGCTTTCATAACCCAGATCAGCTCAAATGTTTATCTATTTGTGCGTTTAAAAAGCAGCAATTACAGCAGTTTGAAACGACACCTGAGGCCATTCATCAGCTGCGCGTTTGCCTGGAGAAAAATGAAAATACTGCTTTTTAAATGCTGCCCCCCTGCTGTTGTCAACAGGCTTCAATGTGAAAAGCACCTTCACACTGGCGTTCAAAGGAACTGAGATGACGAGCGAAGGCGCAGCGGAGGGATGCAGCGAAGTACCCGCACTGGAAGGAATACTGTAGTACTACGGAAGAAAGGTACTGCACCCAGGTTCTTTCTACTGTGTCCAGCGAGGATGTTGGACTCACCTGTAGCTGATCACTAGAGCCAGAAACACACCTGGACCCAATCTGTGATGACACAAGCTAACCGAGGGTCATGCAAGTAAACGCAGTATTATATCAATGTGTGAATATGCATAAACATTTCAAATATTCAAAATAAATCGTAACATCAAATCTCCCATCAGACAAATAAATCTGGCCAAAGTCAGTACATATGTCCTCCACCTGCAGGTAAAAATGCTCCCTCTTTGCTGACTGATTCTCTAGGTTACCTCCCCTCTGTGGGAGGGGCCATTGCCAGCCCACCAACCGTTAATTGCTAACACATTGATATAGAATAGAAACGAGAGGCCGAGCAGGCGTCCTCCACCACCGCCCGGGTCCAAGCAGTAACTTACTTGTGCTAAACAAGTTTGCTTTGACAAAGCAACCATACATCATCTACCAGAGCCTCAACAGCCAGGAGAGGCTGATGGGAGGTGTAGTCTTGGGGAGCGTCATCTCCTTCAACATGTCTGTCCATCCATCATCCATCCCTCCATGTTCTCCCTCTTCTCCTGTTAAGGGTCGTAGGGGGTGGAGCCTATCCCAGCAGCCTTCCCCCTGGACAGGTCACCAGTCCATGGCAGGGCCAACACATAGAGACAGACAACCATTGGCTCTCCCAGCCACGCCTACGGTCAATTTAGAGTCTGGATTAACCTGGTCCCTCTTGATGTCTTTGGACTGTGGAGGAAGCTGGAGTACCAGAGAGAACCCAGCAGGACCAGGGAGAACATGGAGACTCACCCAGAAAGACCCCGTGCTGCAGCCGGGGCTCCACCCACAACCTTCTTGCTGGGGGGCCACAGTGAGGACCACTGCTCCACCGGGCCACCCCCTTCAACATTTATCAATCATATTTTTGTTTTCTGACCAGCGCTAACCTCCAGTTTCCAAGTTATGTTCATCAGATTGTTAAAAGCTTTGGTGGAAAGGTCATTTTTAGGGGTGGCAGATCCCTGGTAGATCCACCTCGCTCCCCTCCCGTAGCCCCCTCCCGTACCCCCCTCCCTCACTCCCCTCCCTTGCTCCCCTCCCGTACCCCCCTCCCTCGCTCCCCTCCTACTCCTCTCCCTTGTTCCTCTCCTCTCCTACAATGTTTTTTGTCTTCTATCTCACCTACATCTTTCTTCATCCGTCTAATCTTCCATCTCTCTGCCAAATTGTTCTCCGTCACCTTGTTCTCTCCCTCACATCCCCTCCATCTCTTTGTTTATTGAAGAATTGCAAGTCCTCAGACAGAACATTTCACGGCTGTTCAGGTTTCATTCCTCTTTACATCAGGACCATCATCTACCCGTGACCCCTTTACTCAGTCTTTCTGTCACCTCCAGAACAACTTGTCCTCTCCTTCTGTTTTGTCTCTTTTCCTGAAGCTGCTCTCATTTCCCTCTTTATATTAAAACAATGTCCCAGTATTCGTCCCTGTTGCTTTGAACGATCATGTTCTCCAAATTTCTGCCAACATGTGTAAATATATAATCACATTGACATGGTAAGTTCGGCTCGCCTGATCTTTACTACCAGCGCTGCAGTGCAGGGAGAGACGTCCATGCTCCCCAGTCAGTGCTGCAGTTTGGATGCACCTTAGTCACGTTACGTGCATAACAAAGTAATAAGGATAAGAGTGTGTGCTTTGTGTTGCTCAGAACGACATTCACCTCCTCAGTAACAATCAGACATTCTAATCAGACACTGTAAATATCTTTGTGTCAGGAAGCAGAGGGTGATTCAGTTATGTACATCCAGGAGGTGTCGTCATCATGAGCCATGTGGCCGCGTTGCCCCTCTAATAGCCCCCCATCATCCTGTCTCTAAAAGCTCCCCTTACAAAGTGATCTGCCTGGCAACCACATGGCTGCTGCTAACAACAGCAAAGACCGCCGAGGTGCTGCTGTCTCACCAAGTTTGAGCGAGCCTCGTAGCCCCATGAAGTGAAACTGTATTTTCCCAGTTCATTGTTCACGAGCCTCTTGTTTCATGCCTAATACCTCCTCCCTTCATCTGATGGCTCTTCCTGCACTCAGGGGCGTATACTAATATGGCCTCTAACTTCTTGGATTTTTATGCCCCTCCCCCATCTGTCGCCAGAGCCACTACAGCTCCAAAATCCTTTTCCCATAGAGATCCGTCGAAAATGAAGTGGCTGTAAAAGTGGGTAAATCTTTCAGCTCGCCACGAAACCCCAGCGAAACCACTCGATTCACGGTCGCATTTTGATCCAGTTGATAAAAGTCTGAAGGGCCCACAATCAAATAATTCATCCATATTCATCAACAGGCTAATCAGAAGTGTGCTTGCGCCCACCTGCAGGGGCTATAATGCACATTGAGTACTCCTCACTAATGTAAATGCCAATTAACATCCGTGACAAGCCCCAGGATCAGGTGAACACGTGGAAACCAAAACACTCTGGTCTGCGCTGACAGCTCAGAGTGCATTTCCACCATCTAGACACTTGTAGCTGGCGCAGCCTCAGTGCACGCACCCCCCCCCCCCCCGATCATTTGCTGCTCACAGCCAATCACTGCGGGATTTTATATTTTTTCAGAAAACACCACTGAGCAAAGCCAATCAAGCGGGTCGGACTGAAGCTTTTCCAAATGTGTCAAATGGCTGTGAAAAGAGCAGGTCAGGTGGTCGTCAGGCTCGTTGGAAACAACGTGGCTAACTAATGTTTGAGGTGCAGCACTGAGGAATACAAAGGTGTATTTGTACCACACTGGAGGAGGTACAGTAGTCAGGAAACACGTTCTGTCAGAAATGGAGTGAAGCCCACATCCTGGACTTTTCCACCCGAGGGTGCTCATCAGCACAGACGCCTTTCACAGCACTTTTACAGAAGGTTTTATAGGAAACGTTCAAACCATCAGCCTGTTTTTTTGTTAATCGCAGCATTAACTCTCGCTCCAGTCTCCCATGTTGAACATTTGGAAGGAATCTGATTGGCTGTCAGTATTCGACCCACGTGAGTCCGAATGATTTTCAAATCGAGGCGTTCAGTTAGGGTTACCTCCGCCAGGTCCTGGTGTGGCTGGTTCTTGAGAGCAGGAGAACAGGATATTGTTGCTAAGTGTGGTCTGAGTGGAGAATTTTGCATTTGAACCTGGAAGCTCAAGGAAACCATAGGCTGTCACAAGCTGAGCGCACAGGAATCTTCCTGTTTCTCAAACTGTGTGGCTGCCAAATCACCGTTCCTCCATGAGATCATTGAATTAACGTGATTTCCCCGAAGATTCAAACCAAATCATTCCGCCTGTTTTCAGGGTTTTTCACAGCTTTCTCTGCCTCCGAGCCTCCCGTCTCTATCTTCTCTCTCGTCGGCTCTGGTCACATCTTTTTCCATCTCCTCTCCGATACCTACACCTTTGGCATGTAACTAGGATCTTGTAATTAAGAGGTGCACTCAGTAGCTTGCCCTTTTAAACTTCTCAGGAAACACATTCGCAGCAGATAATGGAATTCACTGGTTGAGTGCGAGAACGTTAACATTTTGCAATTCAACCATCTGAGATTCACTTGTCTTTGGTCACATGACAGCGGGGAGACGAAAGAAGTTGAGTTTCATAACAAATTAAAGAAATATTTATGCGTTACAGTTTCTTAAATCGATTTAGTCAAACGGCATTGTGGCTCTTTTTACGATAAATCGAAGTTTTTTTCATGGCACAAATATTTTCAAAAACATAAAAAGCCCCACATTTGTGCCAAGCAAAAGCTCAGGCATGTGAACATAAAGTGTCTCATATTGACTCAAACCACAACACGTCTAACCCTGCCCTGCTTCCGCCGGATGTTTGTTTCCTGTATATTCAACAGTACTAAAGCTGACACATCAATCTATGGAACCTACAGTAAGACTGTACAGTGAGTCACATCATTTCTTTGCAGATGATGTACTTCTTTCGCACCATGAAAACTTCAGGCCATTTATCTGTCCTAACCTCTTTCCATCACTAACGCGTCTCTTCATTGAGTCTATGACAGACTTTTTCTCGTTCTCTCCGTCTGTCACTCTGCTTCTGCTCTCCATTAAAGGAGGGAGGAGGAACGAGGATGAAAGGAGACTGAATCTGGAATCTGATGACTCTTTCATCCGCTGTGCTGTTCAGTTTCAAATATTAATAATTGCTTTGAATTATTCACACCCTGCCTCTCTGAACTGTAGTGGCTTGAACGAGCTGTCACACGCTGGAAAGTGTGTGTGTGTGTGTGTGTGGGTGTGGGAACTTGTTCTTGGTTCTGGGAGTTCTTTCTGCTGCTGAGATGCTTCCTTTGTGTGTGTGTGTGTGTGTGTGTGTGTGTGTGTGTGTGTGTGTGTGTGTGTAAGACCTTACTGAACTTCAGGATTGTTTGATAAAATGGAATATGTTAGTTATAGTAGTCTAAACCTACTAAACGCACAAAATGTACATAATTAAGATTGCTGTGTGTAATGCTTTGTGACACATATTTATTTCTATTTTTTATCATTATTTATATTATTTATTATCAGCGGCTGCAAAGTGGAGCAGTGGTCAGCACTCTCTCCTCACAGCAAGAAGGTTGTGGGTTCGAGTCCCGGCTCGGGCACGGGGTCTTTCTGGGTGAGTCTCCATGTTCTCCCTGTTCCTGCTGGGTTCTCTCTGGTACTCCAGCTTCCTCCACAGTCCAAAGACATCAAGAGGGACCAGGTTAATCCAGACTCTAAATTGACCGTAGGCGTGGCTGGGAGAGCCAATGGTTGTCTGTCTCTATGTGTTGGCCCTGCCATGGACTGGTGACCTGTCCAGGGGGAAGGCTGCTGGGATAGGCTCCACCCCCACCACCCTGAACAGGAGAAGAGGGAGAACATGGATGGATGGATAGATGGATGGAGGGATGGATGGAGGGATGGATGGATTGCAACATGTCTAGAAACAGCAGGTTCTCATAAACATGATATTATTTTACTGAAAGGAAGAAGCTGAAGCTCCACTGATCTACGGACACTGAGATGAGGACTGGAGTTTGTCACACACACAAGACTGAAGACTCGGATTCTTAAAAATCGTGAACAAACAAATTAATTACAGGAACTTTTAACAAGCTAAATGTCATTTCCTCGGATCACTCTAGCTTCAGGGCTGAGCTAAGGCATAAGCCAACTATGTGCCAGCTGAAGGCCCAGTGACCACCAGGGGGCCCCCTTCACCTTTAGTTTTTTCCTCTCTCTTTTTTGTAGGTGTTAGATGATAAAAACATTATCCAAAGTAGGTTATTATCCTAAAAAAAAACCACTACATGACAATATGATTACACAGTCCTGCTGGATTCCTCCCGCCTCTCACTGTCAGAGCTCAGTAGGTGACATCAGCAGGCGTTCCTCTCCGCTGCTGATGAACCGAGGCGAGAGGACCAGGTTATCGTCGTCCACTCACGTGAATGGAAGTTGTCCCAAAAATGGACGAATGCCTCCATGGTGGAAAAAAGAAAGTGGACGAAAGCAGATGATGAAAAAAGAGCAAGAAGAAGGTAGGTTTGATAACCTACCACTGGTTGTCATGGCGATTTTGGAAAAGACAAGTCGCTAGTTGCTGTAACACGAGGGGATTTAGGAGACACATTGGTTCTGGTGCCTGCTTTTTTGAAATAAGATCAGTGTTATTGTAAGTCCTCATGTCTGAATTGCCATTTCAGATGTCAACTGATAGAACGAAACCTTGGGTATATTTTCTGTCTGACAGCAGAGGAAAACACGCAAACCAGCAAGTGTTGCTTCCTATCAATGAGACCACAGCTGAAGCGGTGCATCACCTGAAAGCAGCGTTCTACTTCAAACTCGGAGGGCAGATGAAGAACTTCCTGGTTACGCAAACTCAGTAGAGTGAAAAAAACAAGAACTTCATTCTCCGAAGTATGAATCCCTTTCATGATAAAGCCTCCTCTATGGCCTGTGTTCCTCGCCGACTCTCTCCTTCAGTGCGTAATGACAGCGTTCATAAAGACCTATTTATCCGTATCTGGTGACACTGTAAGCCCTTTCATATCCCTGTGTGTCTTCAGAGAGAGCTCTTGAATAAAAGCCTTTCTTGATGACAATCACACAATTCAATTCACCGCTGCCAGCTGCTGCAAAGGTACCAATACGGTCTTATTATCCCAGCCGTCCTCCGGTGACATCATCGTCTCCATTCTTCAGCCTCTCTGAAAGCCATCCAAAGGGTGTGCGATTATGTCCGCCGAGTGGAGAGAGGGTTCAAGTGCCCTGAGAGAGGAATTATGGAAACATGTATGCTTTCTAACAGAGCACCCGGACTGATGGCATGTATAATGGGGATTACAATCTCGTAATCTAGTGCTTTATGTTGTCTCGTTCAGTTTTGGTCCATTGGTTTCACTGGCAGAGCATTTCTATGTGCTATGGTGATGACTACATGCAGACGCTAGCGGGGACTTCAGTAAACAGTGCTGTTTTTGAGGTATAAGTCACATGAGCCCAGCCCACACAGGACTGAAACACTGTCCTTCCACACATCAACAGCAGGCTCACCGCACACTCCATGTGCACGTGTCCTTTCTGTCCTGCTGCCGTGTTGGGAGACTGAAGGTGCAGTGAAATCTTGGAAGTGTTTTGGATCTTGATGGATCAAATTTCAACAACAGTTATCAGGGTCACGTTTCGTTTGACCCCTAAATAATTTTCCCACTCCTCCTCCAAAAGACGATCATATTCAACCTGGTGAATCTTTTTTTTAATAGCTAATGAGGTAAGTGTGCTCAGCGAGTGTTTTCACTCTCATTTATCTCATTCACAACTGTCACACAGATCAAACTAACACACACACACACTCACACTAGTAACACAGTGACAAACCTGCTAACTCAATCAGAATTCAATCTGGAGGAAAAGGGCGATGAGTGGCTGTGACGAGCACCAGAGTGGACACTACAGAGACAAGCTGCTCTGAGAGCTGCTGCGAGTCAACACAGCCCATCTGATGCCTCACACCAAATATTGTGGTGAATTCATAACACCATCACAGACGGATGCTCTTTGTCATAGCGTGGACTCATCAGGATTCATTGGCACCACGCAGCTGAAATGGTTAAATCTTACCTTCATACCTTGGATTTTGGGAGGGATTTGAACTTTTGCTGAAGTTCTTTACGTGTTGTTTCCAGCGATACGGCCACGCGAGGACGGACTGACAGGTCCTACAACTGGTTCCTTAGCGACATGATGCATTTTTGTATGAATATAAGTGATTTTGTGACAAGGGAAGCGATGCTGTTGAGTCCTGAGAGTGATTTCCTCATGAAGCCTTCTGTTACAGCTGATCTACGAAAATCGGAGTGTTTTCACTCACACAGCCTTTTGGGAAATACACTTCCAGTCCATCATTTTTAGAGGCAGGCAAGCAGATAAGAGACCTTCTCTCTGGGTGGAGGTGCGGAGCTCCATCAGGCTCCAGAGAGGAGAGACAGGTCTCTATCTGCTTGTCTGCCTCCAACAATGATGGACAATATGCATATTTCCTGGCAGGGCTGCGTGTCCCTTGAAGGTTCCGTGAGTGCAGCACAAGCAAAGACAGACATGATTATTTGTGTTGCTGGATCGCGGTTGGAGTTATGACTGTTTTATGAATGTAGTTTGGAGACAAACACAGTGCAAATAAAAGCCCATTCAAATCAATCTCCTTATAATTGTCAATGGTGCAATTCAGCCTGTATATTACAAACACACACACTTACACACACACACACATACACACACACACACACACACACACACACACAAAATCATCTTCGCAACAGGAGAAAATAATAACTTGTCAGCGGGAGTTAAGATCTATTTTTCTTGCAAAATAATTTCCCCTGATGTCATTAGCTAACGCTGTGCAGGAAAATGGCTCGTGAATTCTAAGATGTCGACTTGATCAAAATAAGTCACAAGGACTGAACATGAGTGTTGACGTGACGGCTGGATGGTTCCCTGAAGTGACAGTTTCCATTTGGCTTTAGCACACATGTATGATATCTCTCATCCGGAGGGGTCTTGAGAGGACCTGCTCTTGAAGAGGCTTTGGTATTGCTTTTAGCCTCCTCCTCTGCGAGCCTCTTCCTCAGCCTGTTGTCTCACACCGTGGTGTTTTTATGTTTCTGATCTTTCGCTTTTAAAAAAGTCATCAATCTGACAATATTTTGCCACAGAGCAGATTGCTCATAATTGATGATGCTCAAACTGCAGCCCCAGCGAGTACGAGCCGAGTACATCATCCTTAAAAGCACTTCACAATCAGATACTGTCATCTTCTCTGAAAGTCCTGTAATTTTGTAATTCCCTGTGCCAACATTTAGAGTCATTTAGAAGGACTCTCAGAGTACAACATCCAGGCGCTTAAAACCATGATTAGGTGCATTATCTGAGGTCCAAGAGCCATTTGTTTTATGTTAAGTGGATCACTTTTGGCCTTGTGCTCAGAAGTGAACATCCCTGGAGAGAGCCGCCGCTCAGCAAGGCTCTTTTCCTCTGAATTGCAGGTCTGCCGAGAAAGAGCTTCGTCTCGTCCCTTCTCCCCGTCTTCTCTATAATGGGTGTCTACTTCAGTACCGCATCATTCTGGGTGTAACTTTGGCTTTTTGTTAGGGAACTTTGACAACCGGGGCGGCACAGTGGTGCAGTGGTCAGCACTGTGGCCCCCAGCAAGAAGGTTGTGGGTGGAGCCCCGGCTGCAGCACGGGGTCTTTCTGTGTGAGTCTCCATGTTCTCCCTGTTCCTGTGTGGGTTCTCTCTGGTACTCCGGCTTCCTCCCACCGTCCAAAGACATGCAAATGGTTGTCTGTCTCTATTTGTTGGCCCTGCGAAGGACTGGCAACCTGTCAAGGGTGAACCCCGCCTCTCACCTGAGGGCCGCTGGGATAAGCCCCACCCCCCACAACCCTCAACAGGAATAAGCGGAAGAAAATGGATGGATGGAACTTTGACAGCCACAGAATTTTCAAGTCATCCTCAATCCCTGTGGACATTTGTGCCAAATTTGAGGAAATCCCCTCAAAACACTCTGGAGGTAGAGCGTTCGTGACAAGGGGGCGGATGATGGACTGAACAGCTCCAAAACTCCACTTCTCTGGCCTGCACTGTTCTGGAGGCACGAATGATTTAATAATCCACTGATGACCGTTCGTTGGTTTGAATATAAATCACATCCCTCACTTCTGCTCACTGCTCGTTTGCTCTGGAGTTGAATCTATGGTGATGAGAACATCATTACACCAGCACTGATTTACCGCGGGCGCAGACCTCACTGCTGAAGCGTGAAGCCTGAGCCGGATTTATAACCACACTTGATGGCAGCGTTGTCGTAACAATGCATTTAGATATCCTGACTTGAAAAGGCAATCAGTAAAGGTGTCCTCTGAGGTTTGGGTGTCGGCTGAATTTGATCCCTAATAACTTAAACTTACTGCTGACATCACACCACGTGACGTGGAGGTGTGTTGGGGCGCCATCGACGGCTTCCTGGTTGGTTTGTAGTTGCAGAGGAAATGAGACATTTCAATACTTCTCCCCAGAGTTCTCAAATCTGATTTGATGAGCTTGACTGGAGCTCTGGTGACGGCTTGCAGAGACGCGACTCAAATGTCTCTAAAATGACAGTGAAATGTTTTTTGCTGAAGGGCGTCTTTACAGTGGAGACATCGCCCACTTTCTTTTCAACATTTGCAACCGCGCAGATGGACCTGCTGATCCAGGAGCGCTTCTCCAGAGGACCGCTGTCAGGGCTTTTCTGGTTACTTTGGAAACGTCTCATCTTTAAATGTATTCCTGGCTCAGATTAATAACTTACTGTATTTTTTTTTTTGAATTATATGACGTGCTTTTATCCAGATTGCATACAGAGTTTTGGGCTCCATAAAGCTACGAGGCAGACGAGTTAACGGCATTTTCGCTGCGGTAAAGATGCTCTTCCCATACAAACAGGCTGTTTATGCAGTAGACAAACATTTTCAAGTCTGGTATGACGATGAAAACCACAAATAACCAGAATGCACCGGGCCACGTCCCTTCACTTCCCGCCTCTGTCAGGCTGCTCTCAGACTGCGAGGTGGAAATCCAGAAGCAGAAAGTTCCAACTTGCTATTGATGACCTCTGATCATTGTGTTTTCCAGCTGACTCATCATTTCTCATTCTGCTAGATCTGTTGGTCGAGGTCAAGTCTTGTTTTGCCGGCCTCGTCTGTCACTGGAGCGATGTACACTGGAGTTCCTTCCAGGGGCCGCTCCATCATTGCACTGTGGCACATGTCAAACGCACGTATGTAGAAGTTTATTTCCTTTCGTGCAGCCTGACGTCCTTGTTTGGGCTTCTCCGTGGTCACGACTGGAGATTTCTGACCTGTGTAACACTCCCACCCAGTATGCAGCCTCACTCCCACCCACCAACATTGCTACCATTCAGGCACGCAAAACAAAAAAGTTTCAACACTTTATTATTCCGTCTACATTTCTTAAAGCGATACCCCACCCAACACTTGAACTGTGCCTTTCAAGTCCAGAAAATGTCACTCTACCAACTCCAGTGCACCGTCAGGAACATCCCATGTATTCCTAATCCAGCCTTATGCTCAGTAAAGCTTCAGCAACACCGCCGTTTCATCCACGCATGTTCACGGCCGACAGAGCCGGTCGTGTTGTCGTTTGTTTTTACCTCAGACAGGAGATACTCGTCCATCTCCTTGCTGTGCTTTGGTTTCGTAAAAGTCTGCATTTATCTTCTTTTTAACTGCATTTGTTGACTCCATCTCACCATTACTCCTGACTGGGACAGTTTTTTTCCATCTGCTTGCTCCCACCTGCAGCACAATCAAGACCACCCACTCCCACAAGATCTCTATTTGGTCCCATTGGACTCGGAGGAGGTTGCTGCCAATGCTCTGATCCAAGAGAGCTGAATTAGAAAATTCTACTCATGTCATACACATCAGACTCCCAGCAACAGGATTTGTGGACCTTAAGATGCTAGAAAATTGAAAAAAAGATACACGCAGGTCTTGCTCTCTCTGCCATACACACCAACACACACTTGCCATGTAGTTCTGCTTCTGTCCTCATTATCACAAAGAGAGTGACGGACGGAGATCAGACGACAGCGAGAGGACTGAAACATCATTACCTCACCTCCCATGCTGTCACAGTTTCTGCTACCATCAGCAGCTGCATGTGCGCTAATGCACACACACACACACACAAACACACATACATGCACGCGCACACACGCGCGCACACACACACACACACAGAGTCAGCAGTGCTTAGAGCACCAGCACCGACGCAGCCAGTAAATAATGAATGATTTTTCTATAAATCCAGGTGCTGAGTTTGAACGCGTCGTGCATGCTCAGATGGTCGGCCTCTCGTCATTCAACAGCCTCCTCGCCGCTGCTGCCAGCCTGCCAGCTTCGCTCAGAGCTCTGCCAAATGCATTAGAGCACTGGCCTCATGATTGCTGACTGCTGTCTCCCGGCAAACATGTCGTGCATTATCACAAAACCTTTCAACTCCTGCGAACATTACAGCCGAGGTTTCTGTCTAAGCAGGTGAAGGACCCAGTGTCCACACTGACATGGTTGATCGCGACCCGGTGGCTTCAGGCGAGCGTGCACGGGAGCATGGTGTCACAGCATTTAGCCATTAGCCTACCTCACCTCCTCTCTTCTGAATGTGCTTCATCATCCACACTTAGTGAAAACATGGACCTGAACAGAATACATGAAAAATGGATGAGACATGGAGAATGACGCTGATCCTGAGTATTAGTTCATAGAACACAACAGCAGATGGAGTGACAGATGTTTCAATGGTTGAAGCCTCAATTCTGATGTCAAAAATTGGACATTGTTTGAGACAACAGGATGAGAAAGTCACAGCCCTCCCAACATCCGAGGAACAAACTGCCAAGGTCGACACTGGGACGTCTGTATGGAGATTGAGAGTTTTTGGAAATGAAATACACTCAGAGAGCACAAACCTCAGCTACGGTAAGATGACATTCACCAAACAGATGTGTCCCTAAATGTGTTGAATTTTCCTTGTCCAAGGCTTCACTCCCTCCACAACATTTGGTGAAATTTGGCGTCATGTTTTTGTGTAATCCTGCCCACAGCCAGACGGGCAAACCAAAGGCTCTGATCTCTTCACCTCCCTGGCGCAGCTCTGGACACGCAACACTGACATGGGCCGGTATTCTCAGGGATTAACTGTTGTGACTACACAATGTCATAAACAAGTAAATGTTATCCAGTGTGCAAGGAGCAGAGCAGGAGAGGACGCTGATAGCTAATCAATAACCCTTGAGCAGATTATATGTCTGAAGGGACACTGTCAAAACATCGGAATGGGACTGGAATGGGACTGGAATGGGACTGGTGTTGTCACGACACTGGATTTCACACTTCGACACGATATTTTGAAAAATATTGATAATCGATTTGATTTTCGACACTACGCAACCTCTCAGAATTTAGTGCAGAAATGTTTTTATGTAAAGAAAAATAAAGAACTTTATTCTTGAGTTAGAGAACTTTTTCAAGTTATTCTTCACACATTAACAGCATGCAAATAAGTTTTAATGAATGTAACCTACTGTCGATTAGCTTTAGCCAGCGCTCGCTAACAAGACAACACGTCAAAGTACACACCGATAGATGTGACAACTCCAGGCAACACGTACTTCAAGTTCTACTGTTACCAGCCTCGTGTCTGTGTGGGAGGAGCTTTGCTACCTTCGTTGTTTCCCTCCTTTTGTCAGCTCAGTCCTGTTGCATCTCTTGCTAGCGCCTTGCTGCTGTCCTTTGGCTTTCCTTGTTCATCCGACTCAAATCCAAACAGCCTCCAAACAGCACTTCTACTGTTTTGTTTATTTATTAAAACTGGTTGCGAAGGTCCTGCCATCATATGGCAGCTTACACACGTAGAGCGACGACACAAAAAAAAAAAAAATACAGCCAGCGCTGTTTGTGTGAGCGAGGCAGGAGGGGAGGGGCTGCTGCACGATGGCTCGCCCCCCCCCCCCCCCCCCCCCCGGGCAGCGCTCTGTCTGTTTGTGTGTGTGTGTTGGCGGCGGCACATGTGCAAACCAAGGAGGCAGGTAGAGTATCGATACATCGATACTATTGAAAAGTCATTTAGTACCGTTTAACTTTTCAAAATCGATAATAAATGGATATTTTTGACAACCCCAAATGGGACTAAAATGTGATCGTGCAACATGTTTAACTGATAGTGACCGTAATAGAACAATTACATACATTTGTATTTGTTTTGAAATAAAAGCTACTTTAAAAAGAAATCGAAAAGCCTTGGGGATACATGATCATTGAAAAACTGAAAAATGAAAAATACACATAAATAACTTCAAATCATTACTGACAGTTATCTCAGGGGTTCCCCAGGGCTCCGTGTTGGGACCATCGTTCTTTATTTTGTAAATAAAACATATGTATGGGTCTCAAAATACTTTAAATGGTGGAAATAGTGAGAAAAGAAGTGAAAATATTAAAGAGCTGGTTTGGAACACTGCATTCAAGTGAACTTCATTTCATAACTTTAAAAACAAGTTGGATTGTGCCTTGTAAGTCCCCATTATTCTGTCCATGAGAATCATTTATAAGATAATGAAGATACTGCAAACTTTACCTTCAGTTAAGAAATTACCTCATCTTTTAAAATGGGTACAAATATTGCCTTTACTTCTGTATTAAATATCGCAGTAGAAACGCGTATATGAGCATCTGAACTTGCTAAAATATAGCAGCATAGGTTTGAATGTGTCGATAAAACATCTCAAAGCTGCCAGCTCAGGCTAGAAGTTGTTTTTTTTCTACACAGAAACTAGCAAATGAAAAGGTTTGAGTCAAATGTGATGTTAAACTGGAAAAATAAACATAAAATCCTTCTGACGGCTTGTACAAAAATCAGAAGATAAAATCCAGCAAATCTATCCCTGTGAGGGTGAAGTAAGGTTGTTGTACTAGAAAACTTTCCATAACTTCAAAGTCTGGAAGGAAGCCTGAAAAGGTTTAAACTTTGATTCAGAAACTTTCCCTGCAGTTGATGTTAGCCTCTTTATTTATGGATGATGGCGGGTGAGGCTGAGGGAGGTGGATGGGACGACTCCCAGGCTTTGTTTGGTGCTCCTGATTTGACACTGCAGGGGTTTATTTACCAAGTCAGATGAGTCAAATAGGTCTTAAAGTGGTTTGACGCCGGCAAAATGACGTGTGGTCCTGGATTTGTTATATAAGAATGCAAAATATGGAAGGGAATGGAAATTTATACAAACGAGGCCTATGACTGCTGATTGAGACAATGATGCTGGGAGAAGCAAATGATTTCAACCAACATCAATACAAGTATTGGAGAAAGGAAGTCACAAGCACGACCCCTGTGCGTTTTCTTTCTAGTTGAGTGAATTATTACGTTATATCAACATAACACATAACTTTTGTACTGCGAACACTTTGCATTTTTCTTGTCATCTTAAGAGAACAAAGGCTGATATTTTGATTGAATCATTTAGTGAACCACAAAAGGTCACGTCCTCTTAGGCTATTCATTATACTGCAGTGTTGATCAAAGAGCACTCGACTACAAAAGCAACACACCAGCTTCTGAAGATGGCAGCTTGAAAACCATAGACACAGATTTAAGAGTGCGCATTGTTAGTCAGCTCATCACAATATACCTCAGTGCAGACTCTTTCTTATCAATAAATGATCAGCATTCATGATTAACAATGGTAGCAAACTTGTCAGCTTGAGAAAATCCAAATCCTTGAGGTAGGTCGGGCTTCTCAGTCGCACAGAACTTGTGTTTGTCTTCAGGTTCTTCAACCAACCGCTCTTGAACGCAGCTTGAGACACTAATTAGAGGGTCGGCCGCTCTCGCCGCAGCGTTAACAAAAGCACTGGTCAATCGACAGTGCATGTGCCACGCTCCCTGCGCCCTGCCTGCTTGCTCCTCCACCTTGGTGTTAAGCTCATGTGTCCTCTAGCTTGAACACAGTCGCGCCGCCAGGGGCCGGACAAAAGGCAACAAACGCCTGTGCTATTTTTGTGTCGGGCTTTCAGCAAATATTTCAGGTCATCACGCGCTGAGTCCAACTGCCGTCCCTCCTATTTCCTGTCTGCATCCACCTCCCCTGTAAGTCATCATCCTACCTATCATCTCACTATTGTTCTGAGGAAACGGGTGTAATCATGCGTGAAATTAGTTTGGATAAGGTTTGATAGCGCTCCGTGTCTCAATGGATAAATTCAAAGCCCTTATAATTATGTGGTGGAACAGTGAAGGGGGAGACCAATGACCTGTGGCCCATTTATCTGATGCTTATCAGGATAATCTGAGAGGAGGAACTTGTCAAAACTGTCAAGGTTATACAGTAACGTGAACTCTCTGAGATTACAACTTCAGCTCACTTTAGCAGCAGACAGTTGATGGATTCATTTGGAAGGGGAGGTGTAGAGGAATTCATATTCTTCTCCGTAAGAAACAAGAAAATGAAGACTTAGGAGGCGGCTCTCGTTGAAGCTGGAATAACGAGTGAGACGGAGGTGAAACCCGATCGCGTCCTGATTTAGTGGGAGGGGTCCGACGAGTGGTGCAGGTATCACTTTTCCATCCACGAGGGGGTGCTACAGAACTCACACTCACTGTATGATGTTGCTGTGCAGCACACGAAGGCAACCCTCTGACATTTTGCCCGTTTCCTGTCTCTTGGCTAATCTTCAAGAACAGCCAGTTTGTAAGGAAACAGCGTTAACGGAAGCCGTCTTGGGAGAAACCCATCCCGAGTACTTGAGCTGTTTCTGACCACATCAACGTGTAATTCCCCTTTGCCACCTGATGGCGCTATGACTGATCCACAGCCCTCCACCAACACCTAAATTTTTGTGTCATCCTGAGGACAAACAGATGCCACAGGAAGCATCGCCTCATTAGTGGAGGTTCTAATACTTTATATTGATACAGTCTAATTGAAACACATGGCTTGAATGAACTGCATCAACAAAAGCTCATCATTTTCAGAGATTCTACGATATTGAAGACAGCTCCATTTCACCGGGGCTCCAGCACCGGGATGGACCGCACGGTTCTGATCACCTCTGAAAGTCCATCACTTCTTTTTTGTAATATTACCAATCGTTCCACCAAATTTCATCAGAATCCATCCGTTCATTTTTCGGATATCCTGCCAACGAACACACGCAAGTGATCACATGACCTCCTCATGACTGATAATTGTTAGTCCTGACTGGACGCCTCATTCCTGGGACCATTTCCAGTGACATCATCACCTCAGGAGCTGCTCGTGTTGCTCTTGATTCACGACGGAGAAACAACAACTGCCTAGCCTGGATTTTCCCTCCCTCCTCCATTGCTTCTTGTTACAACCTCGTCAGCACCGCAGCACAGAACCATCAACTGTAATCAGAATAATAGAGAACATAATTTCCACCATAATTAGCATATCTTTAGACTTGTTGAAACAGATTTGTCCACCTTTGGTACAGTACAAAACCCACGCTCACTTTGAAGCACTCGTCATTCTCGAGGGAAACTCGGTTCATTACAGACAGACTTAACTAGCTTCTCCTCCACCTCATTTTTCATCCTCTCCAACTAAGTCCTGTTGCAGGGTTTCCCTGTGAGGCTGTGAATCATCCCTTCACCTTCCAGGAAGAATCCATGCAGGTTGAGAACTCCTGCTCTTCTCCATTTATCACCTCTCTGTCCTCTCGCATCTTAATCTCCCTTGTTTGGCCCTTCCTCCTCCTCCTCCCTCCTTCCCTTGATGTTTCGCCTCCTCTGCTTCTTGTCTCTTCACATTTACTCTCTCTGGCTCTCTCCACCCCCACCTCTTGCTTTATTTCTTCCCTTCGCCTTTAACCTTTCACCAGCTTTTTATCACTCTCCTTCAGTTTTTTTCTCGTTTATTTGTGTAATCACAGGGTCCAGAGCCCCATCAACACCAACACATTCATACCTCAGCTAAGTCTGGGCCAAAGGGAAGATTCTGAGGTAAAACAGAGAAACATATAAGAGAGAATCCAGATAGAATGCATTACTTTTGGAGCTGCACCCTTTGGCCAGATTTGGCGCATCTTTTACTTCTAAATGTAGGCCACGTCTTTGCTCAGTTTTTGGCCAGCAGCCATGCTGAAGGTTATTGGCTATCGTGACAAAAGTTTTAGCGACGGCATCATTGCATAACAATCTTAGGGTGTATGAACTTGTTACTGTAGTTGGTGGCAGGAGAGCGCCATTAGCTTCAAGCTAAATGCACATGGCAGGCTCTTCACACTCAAAACACTTGAGACTTGACTTGGCTTTAGGACTCGTGCACAATCTTTACTTGGTGCATTCATGCCAGGACAGTACCTGATCAGCTGAAAGTCACTGCCTCCCGTCATGCACGGCCTTCAGACACGACTTGGACTTGCAAGAAAAAACCTCTAATATCAACACTGCAAGCTAGCAAGAGATCCGTGTCTGCCAGCTCAAATTAATCCTACATAGTGCAGGACCAAGTGTTCAGGGCTCAGAGGAGAAATGACAGGCGCCATTGTCTGTATTTCAAAGTCAACGTACCATGAAATTGATGTTGGACTTTTAAGTTTTAGTCAAAGTCTCTAACTCATGTTGCTTTAAGGGGATTCAGCTTGGTCGGTTTGATGGCTCACTGGTCGGGAAGGACGCACGGAAAAATGTTCTGTCTTAGCATAACATGAGAAATCTGACAGTGCCTAGAACCACTGCATCGTCATGGCAACAGAGACTCCATCTGCTGTGGAATGTGTGATGTAATCAAAATCTCCAGCGTAAGCAAATGTGTAGACTTAATCAATGACCTGCTGCGGGTACTGGCAGATGTTCCTGTCCTCTTTAGGTTTGATTCCTTTACAGATGCTTCAGCACGTCCAGCAGTGTTTGTTCTGCTGACATCACACCAGATGCTTCCCTTCTGGGACGTCACCCCCCCCCCCCCCCCCATATAAACTGCTGCATTTTGTTTCTAGATCACATATACATTCCCTCCATTTACTCAGAATTACAAGTTAAGAATCACAGGGCTGCTGGTTGAAGGCGTGATCGGGGGTAGACGTGGCGCCGCGTTCACGCCGGGCAGCAGCCAAATTAGCCGTGATGATGGTAAATGGTCTCGTTCAGTTTCGCCATCTGAGGCCCTCATTAAGGAAAGTGTCTCGCAGAGGCCCAGAGCAGGGTTGACTGCACATGCTGTTAACCCCACCAAGGTGTGTGTGTGTGTGTGTGTGTGTGTGTGTGTGTGTGTGAGAGAGAGAGAGAGAGAGAGAGAGAGAGAGAGAGAGAGAGAGAGAAATTAGCCTCACATTCAATCGGTTCCAGTGTGAGGAAATGACAACATTGCCAAACCACGTGTTGCTCTGCCACACACACACACACACACACACACACACACACTGAAATGCTGATGTTTTCTTACCTAGCAAATTCATACATTTGTAGCATGTGAAATTGTTTCCATCAGCCCTGAAGCTGCTCAACACCTGGCAACAAATGCCAAGTGAAGACGCGCGGCGCCTCAGCACTTGAGTCAAGCAGATTTTATTTATTGCAGTCGATCATTGTTGGTTCTGGGTTGTTAGGAGCTGGTTGAGACTGCACTCCTCCATACACACACTGTTTGCCCATCAGCAAGTACATGGAATGAGAAGGACGAACTCTCTCTTGCTCTGATTTAGTCTAACCCTGGTTTGGTACATTCTATTGACCAACTGAAGCGCCCCAACATGGTCTCAGCTCTTTTCTATGTGAACCTGAGCGTGGTTTGATTGCAGTGATGGCAAAATCCTGCCCTGGTTTGACCAAGGAAGGAAGCAAACCGGAGCACAGAGGCTGGAGGGCTGTGCATGCAGCATCCGTTCTACCACAAGACCAATTTTGACTTGTTGGAGGGGTGTAGTACAACCAAGGAACAGCCCATTTCATTCCGGGTAGATTAGTGCCACCTGGTGGTGTCTTTTCAAGAAGATCAGCAGTTCCCAAGAACAACTCCTCCATCACGCCAAAGCAGGTTTTTTTCCCCTCCCCCTAAACATGATGACTTGTAGTTTTGTGATGGGGGCTCCGCTGTCAGAGCTGTAATTTGGTTACTTCTGTCACAGTTGAGAGAAACATTCATCCATCACCGTCAACACAGGTGTGACCTAACATCTGCTGGAATCCCACAGCACACCAGATGGTCTTCGATGATACGTCACAGGGCAAATGTTCCTTTTAGATGTAAAAGACACCTGCACTCAAGTGTCTGTATCTCTCAAAGTTCTCTGGAGAAGAACAGAAAAGGTTTTTCTACGGCCACCTTGAATTAAGAAACCATCAGAACATCTTTGGGTGAAAGGTTCTCCTCCTATTGATAACTGGAGTTGTGACGTGTTCATCAACTTGCACCAACAGGAAGAAAATACAGGACAGCAGGAGTGATGAGAGAGGAAGTACTGCAGATGACAACAAAGACCAAAGAGTAAAAAAGGATAATGAGGAATAGAACAGAAACAGAGAGAAAAGCTTCTCCTCATTTTTCCCTCCACGTCTTCACTGCGCAGCTCTGCTGATCGGCTCTGAACGCACTGAGCTGCATCTTTCAATCTTGATTTATTTGATTTAGGGGAAGAACTGTGTGATCTACAGCAACGATGCAACACAAAAGGCACACATTGGTTGTTACTTTTTCATATTCCAGGTAAATGTTTTTGATACTGTTTCCTTTAGCCCCGCAGAAATGTATTTATACTGAATAGAGGTGACATCATCCATCACTGCACGCTGCCTCCTGCGGATCACAAAGGACCATACATCTCCTTCATGACAGACTTTAAGGGAGTCGCCGTCACGTTCAATGAAAGATGAGGAATCCGCACTTAAAGAACAAGGCAATGGTGACATTTATGACCGCCAAGGCTGTGGTTATGGTTGGGTTAGGAAAATGTAACAGTGACCAGCTGCTTCCTTCAACCTCTTGTTGTCTCTGCAGTCATTCTGACCCCATTTCAACATCTCTGAATTATTTCTATGGTTACAGTTCATCAGGAGAAGTTATCTTTGAGCACCCTTTGAACATAGACACAAACAATTCCTGGGTTAGCTAGCAGCTGTCGACAGTGGCGAGGACAAACCCTGTGTAACAGGAGGAGGCGGAGGCAGGTGGAAGCGAATGCATGAATGAGCAGCAGAGTCACATCTATAGAGGTTCTAAGCACAAATAGGAGGTGTGGGTAGGAAAAACTAGGAAACAAACAGAAACATTAAATCACACAACCAAGACAGAGGCGAACAAAGGACCTGACAACGACTGAGAGAAACAAGAAGTACTCCGTCACTGTTGTGTGTCACAGCGACGTGTGCAGGTCATGTGACCTATGACCACTACTATCTAGGGCTGGGCGATATGACCAAAATTTTATATCCCGATATAGCTCATTTTATATCCTGATACGATATAAGTCACGATATAGCTCATTTTATATCCTGATACGATATAAGTCACGATATAGCTCATTTTATATCCTGATACGATATAAGTCACGATATAGCTCATTTTATATCCTGATACCATATACGTCACGATATAGCTCATTTTATATCCTGATACGATATAAGTCACGATATAGCTCATTTTATATCCTGATACCATATACGTCACGATATAGCTCATTTTATATCCTGATACCATATAAGTCACGATATAGCTCATTTTATATCCTGATACGATATAAGTCACGATATAGCTCATTTTATATCCTGATACCATATACGTCACGATATAGCTCATTTTATATCCTGATACGATATAAGTCACGATATAGCTCATTTTATATCCTGATACGATATAAGTCACGATATAGCTCATTTTATATCCTGATACCATATACGTCACGATATAGCTCATTTTATATCCTGATACGATATAAGTCACGATATAGCTCATTTTATATCCTGATACGATATAAGTCACGATATAGCTCATTTTATATCCTGATACCATATACGTCACGATTTTAGCACATTTTTGGTAAATTCAATGAATGAACAGTTTATTTTATTTTTTATTTCTTCCTCCACTTTTGCCCGGCACTCATCATATAAAGCAGGTAACACAACGCTACCGATGTGTCTTCGGCTGGGCGTTTCATATCAGGGGTCGAGTGTTTGCACCAACTCAAGAAACCCCCGTTTCTCGACCCTAACGGCCATGGTTATTTCCTTCCATCTGCGGGAGGTGTGGCTACATGCTGAGCCGCGGGTAAAAGCCTGTTGCAATGTCTGCGTCTGGAGTTTCTTCTCAACGTCAACGTCACTCGGCCCAGCTTTTGCTGCTTTTTCTCGTTGACTCTCTCTGTATTCTTTCTCATGATTCTTTTTTCAGGTGATAAAAAAAGTTACTCGTGTTCGAGTCTGTTGTTGGATCGGGCAGCGGCAAACTTTACAAAGTGCAGTAGTCTGATCCTTGTCGGTCTTTTTATATCCAAACCACCGCCATATGACAGAAGTTCCCCCTCTTTTAGGTACAAGCTCGTCCGTTTGCGCTGGTTGTTCGTCATCTTGTTGTTGTTTAGATTGAGAATTGGTAACATGTTCTTCTGTGTGGCGTCCAGCGTCTTCCTCCATGGCTGTGTATGTTTGAGCCGCGTGCCTGGGCTTGCCGTAAGGTGCGTCGATGACGTAAAATGCTGCCGTAAAGCCTGTTTTGCGACACCACGATATAAACGATAAAGTTTAACATGAAACAATAGACATTTTCTATCGTCCAGACGATATATATCGTGATACCGCCCAGCCCTACTACTATTAGATTATCGTTCAGCCCAAAAGGATGTGTGCTGCAAACTATGCTCAATAATGGGACAGCTAATGTGCCAACATAAGGAGATGCTGACCTTGACCTTTGAACCTTGTCAACCAAAATGGTTCCAGTTGATCTTTAGATCCAAGTGCACGTTTGTGGTGATTGAAGAAATTCTCTCAGGGCAGATCGGAGGTGTCGTGCTTATCAGAACGGGACAAGAACTTGAGAACGCAATGCCTGCAGTTGCTGCTGGTGTGGAGGCACAAAACTGGATTAAACTGGATGCAACGGTGAGCAGCCGGCGAAGGCAGCTGATTGGGTGAGACACAACAGGGACAGGCGGAGCTGTAAGAGGGTGATCCACAGGTGAAGAGAATAAAGGGCAGGAACTAAAACAAATGAATAACATTTCCAATTAAAACAGGACCTAATTTAATTTGCTTGGCTGGAACCATGGTGCAGGTATAACTTGCTATTAGGTTTCAAGCCTCAACAGGAGAAACAACAGCCTCTTGAGTGTGATTGCTTAAAGAAATGCAAACACGCCAGCACTGTTTTTTCATGCGTGGCTGAACGATACGAGGCTGCCAGACGCCGCTCCTGTGCTGGCGGCGCCCGCTGGAGAGAACACAAGATGAGAACCACTGGAACCAGTCTGACAGGCCACAGCCAGAAGCCCACCCAACGACAGTCCCGACAGAGGAAACCGAAGTCCAAAGCTGAGCCTCGCCAGTCCAAACAGGACCACACCAGGCTGGTGGGCGGCCATCTGCCTCGACCAGCTGAACCACTCTTATCTGCAATGAATTTGGGGATTAATCTTCTACCATAACAACTTCATCTTCCCTCTTCGGGTGGGCAGGTGGGACTTAAACCAAGATGCAGCATAAACACCCCTTGTCTGATCATTTCCAGGAACATGATTCAGTCACTGACTGTATGGAGCCACATGCAAAACAAAAAACAGCAGAGGAAAAGCACTTGGTTACAATCCACATCAACACACATCTAGATAATGACCCCAATCTTGTTTTTTACTCTGTAAAGCAGCCAGAGACAGACAGAAGCGTGTGGTGAGAGAGGAGAGCTTGACCGATGTTCAGGCTTTCAATGTACTGAACCTGCCGGACGAGTGCAGACAGTTGAACCCTTCTGAACAGAGAATCCTATTCTGGCCACTTTGCATGTTGAGTCGGTTTGGAGGTGAGAGAACTCCATTTACCAGTGGAAATTTACCCCGTTTGCCTTCGCACTGATGCCACATTTCAGCATTTAATCTCTGCATCTGGTTTCCTGCACCCTGTCGGCTGAGTTCCCTCCAAGGTCGGGTGAAGGAGAGCCAGCGACAGCTCGCTCCTCGTGTTTCTGCCTTCTTGTTTTTAGGGAAGAGTTTTTTCACGATATTCCGATGGTCTTCATGTGTGCCGACTGGCTGTCAGAGCTGTCGCGATTACTCTTGATTAGGAGTCTTTACCTCCCACACACACCTTTTTTTTAACCTGCAATTGATGTCAGAGTCAGTGTCGTTTAGGGATCTTTCACTTCCAGGTAGCAGCTTAGGATGGCGAGGCAACCACACTCACAGACACACAGAATCAGATTTTCTCATCACCATCATCATTTCAAGAGAAGTTGATTAAATATGATATTTGGTCCCACCCACCTGTGAGTAAAGGTGTATTTAATTTGAATTCATTTGGTGGAGTCATGCCACAGGATGATGTCATACCTTTCCCTGTTCTTCACATCGAGGTATATGATCACGATTGTCAGCAATAGAAGCTTCTTATTGAGGGCAGGTCAGAACAAACTTGATGCATCTGGATGGTCACCAGCCGCTTCATTCAAGTCCAGCTGGGATTCTGATGGTAAATCACCACTGAGCGCACTTTCGCTGTGTATCCCAGTGGCGTGTCACGCTTCGTTTGGTCACGTGTGCAGGAAGGCTGTTTAGGCACATGGTTCAACTTCATGTGAACACTGTTTTGCGTTGGGTGTGACAGGGAGGACGGCGCGACACAGCAGGATCTCTTTCATGGCTGCCGGACGTTTTTTTATTCCAAATGACACACACGCACATTCAGGGCTTAACGGAAGAACTCAGTCAGAGGTTTACAACTACAATTAGAATATTTACATATTTTGTGAAGTTAGAACCATCAAGGAACATGTATGACCCTGTCACACCAACACAAACACACAGCCAGCTGCAGCTACACAACATCCACCCTCGCGACAGTGACGTTCAAAACAGCGTCCTCCTCCTGACCACTTCTAGTACTTTGAACCGATCTGCTCGTTCTACTGGGGGAACAGGCTCAATGACACAGTGAATCAACTTGGTGTATTTGTTTGTTTGACATGATATGAGCTTGAGGGCGATGTCCTCATTTCACAGCCTTTTCTCTAGTCTACAGTCCGACGGTTCTACAACATTACGACAATACTCAACTTCTCCATGGAGAATATGAATGATCTTCCCTTCTGGAGCCTCACTGTTGAGTTCCAATAGGCAATTACAATTTAATCAGCTTTTTCTTTTTTTTTTTGTATTTTGATAAGCCTGCACATTTGAAAAATGATGCAAATTAAGTGAACTGAAATTAAAAATTCATAGAGAAATCTAGACAATGGAGGATGGCAGACAGAAGAGCTGGTGCACACGACCTGAAAATATGCAAATGAGAGAGACAGGGAAGTCATGAGGGACAAACTGCTATATTTGGTGTCTGTTTTACACACACACACACACACACACACACACACACACACACACACGCGGACCCCCACTGTGTGCAATGTGAGGGACTCATTTGCACTGCAGAGTAAATGGTCTCATAATTCACAGTGGTCATTAGGAAGGAGGAAGGCACAGTCATTACCCTGCATCACACACACACACACACACACACACACACACACACACACACACACACACACTAACAGAAATGTATAGTTGAACAGTCTCATAGAGACGAGTAATAACAAACAGTTCTCTGCTTGATACAATCGTTTCTATCAACCGTTCTGACAAGGATTGGAAAGGTTTCATTTCACACAGAGGAAGAAGACAGAGAGAGTTTCTTCCCCTTCTTCCTTTGAACAGGTGCCCAGACTGACCAGAGGAGGCGCTAGTGCAGCCACACAACCCCCAGCCAATTATGTCTAACACCCAACCGTGCCAGGAGCACCACGGGGCCCAACTTCATGGACTGCTGCAGGACCGCTGGCCTACTTCTCACTGATGAATTCTCCCCTGACAATTCTGCATCCAAGGATATTTGTGGACGTCAACATCGAGCTCGACGCTCACCTTCAGAGCGGCTCTGGTTCCGCAGGTACCTTTCCAACTGAACTCTTCAACTGTCCTTTCAGCTGACATTGACTTGTTCAGTATTTCCACTGTCACAGCACGACAGCCAGTCAGAGACGTCGCATCGTTACGTTAGCTGAGGTGTTACTTGGCGGGCGGTGGAGTACGGTAATTCTCTTTGGGTTCTTCAATAAAACCTCTTTTCCTTAAAACAAGGTTGGTACCCTAAAAGCTTGAGGCCTCCACAGGAGCAGATACCATCGTTCACACGCTGCCCGCTGGCGCTGAGACGACCTCGGAGGGGTCCAACGTCATGGATGATAATCAACTCCTCAAAGGAGAATTGGATTTTTATCCTCTAGAACCACGGTGAGCCGCTCTACGATCACCACATACATCTCCTCGTCTTCACAGCGAATCCTTAACGAAACAAAGCGGGAATCACATGGAATTCTCACTTTGTGGAATGTAAAGGAGCTCAGGATTCCCCGGGACGGCCGCTTTACTCTGACCATGAACCACAACAATGAGCAGCATTAGAGCCTGAATGAACCGCTGATCCTTCAATGACGTTGTGTGTTGAGAATAAATGTGTCTCTTAGTGGGGAAGCAGACTCGCCGTTCCTGCTGCAGGTGGACTGCTGCAGGTATTTAATGAATACGTATTTGATATTTGTTTCTCCTGCTTTCAAAGGAGTTGAACGCAGCTTTGGAGGGAGGGTAAATGGAGCGGACGGCGTGCAAGCAGAACATCTACAGGAGCAGCAGGAATCCACCAAAGCTCCCCGAGGAGGAGCAGACGGGAAGTTGACAGCAATCATCTTTGTTGTCTGAATTATGCAACGTTTAAAAAGCAGGAAAAATGCTGCTCCGTTGACTCAAAAAACAAGCTGGGGGGGTGATGTTAAGCTACCAACGAGATGGTGAAGATGGACGCTGTGACTTGAGTGACATTCGTCTGGAACACCTCTTACTGGGGCAGCAGGTGATCCAGTCATTTGAGTTTTGCTCTTTAGGACAGTATTGAATGAGCACGTGCAGACATTTTGGGGCCGCTCCCACAGTACGATGGTGATCAGCTGCAGGTAAAGGTCCTGCCGAACCAAATGCACACTGTGTCCTTGTGGTAATTATTCATTTCATTCTTGACAGATGCCAAATAAATGTCACAGTATCTGCATCTCGTAAAAATATTCAAAGGTCCGACGACACATCAGGGGCGTGACTTCATTTTGCGCCGAGCGAAGAGGCGGCCTTTTTTGTATGTCCTCGTATGAAGATGCGCCGCAGCCCCGATACTTTTGTTCCAACGACTTCCTTTGTCTGATTAACGGCTGAATAATGGTTTTGGGTGCCACACCACCACAGCAACATGACTTTTTACGCTGCCATACTGTGACTCATTTGGTCTGATGACAATTAAGCTGCACAGCTTCACCATGCATTCCCATCCATGCTAGCGGGTGGCGGCTGGGGAGCTCGCTCGAAGTGACTCATTGCACTGCCATAGAGATGCATTTTGGTCTGATGGGGCCTACAACAGAATCGTGTGTTAGCAGAGGGCTAACCAGGGATGGCCAGTTCATCTGGAGCAAGTCTGGAAAAATACCGGATTCAGTTCTACAGGGTAAGTATCCCAAAACAAATTTCACTGTGACTTGTGTTTCGTGGGGCCTTTGAGAAGAGCACATTCTCTACGCTCACAGAGCATCAGCTGGACGACCAGACATTCAGACAACCGGGCTGCTGACGGTGGCTCAGCAGTAGTTCGGCTCCAAGCCTCAGCTCACACGCCAGATTACGTTCCACAGCAGACGGTCCAAACGAATCGAAACTGACTGGCCACTTTGAGGAGACGTTTGGATCGTTTTAAGCATTTTAGGAAATGTTGAACAGCTGGATTTGAGTAAAAAAAACAAGCTGATCAACAGCACTTCACAAGAACGTGAACACTACATCAACATTCCAGAGCGAATAAAGTCGTTCTGAGCTTTAACTTTAGGGGGTTATTGCCCCTCAAAGTCACATGCAAACACTGGTGAAACCGGAATGAGCCTTCAGGGAATTCCAGTCAGTATTCTTCTTTTTTTTTTTCCATTTGGGGATTCAGATGAAAAACATCCAGATACGTTTTGACTCCTGAGCCAATCACATCGCAGCGTGCTAATTGGCTCAGGTGTGCTCCAGACCGCCACCGGGGACGGGACAGGTTGACTTGACGTCCCTATCCGTGGCTTCTCTTTGTTGTTCTCTGGTCCACCAGCTGTCACTTCCTTCCTCCTTGGCATCCTCTACGACACGTTTGACGCAGTCGGCTCAATCGAGACACACGAGCCATGTGACCTGTGTTACCTGCTATTTCCACTGTATTTGTATCATTCATGTGCTATGTTGCTATAAATGTTTTGCCATATGCAGGGCAAAAGGGCCAGTGTGTAGGATTTATATGGAAAAAGGGAAATGTGATTTCTACAGTATAATATGACATGAACATAATCTTATCCCCCAGAACTACCAGTCAGTAGGTGGCTTCACACGGGAGCTGGTCTTCTAGTTGGGTTAACCCGAACCCTCCAGATAAACACCTGAGAATGAAATGCACAAAATGTTTGACATTTTAAAATCTCCTTTCTTCAGTTACACGCTCCCAAGACGGTCTGTTGGACGTGGTTGTGGATTATTGAGCATCAGCCTCGATGACGAAGACCACGAGTATTTTACTGTTGTTAGCGTCAGTCGCTGTTAGCTGCTAAATGTATGTAGCTGGCTCTTTCTGCACTCTGGAGTCACATGGAAGTAATGCAGGGGGGCTTTTTGCACAAATTCCAAAGAATTATCACTTTAACGGAGCAGAGGAGAAAACACTCTTTATTGATATCGGTGCTCCTCATCAACCAGCAGCTGTGGATAAATCCTGCGATGCTCACAAAACAAAATGTATCCTTCTGTTTTAAGTTTTCTCGTTCTAGCTATGGAAATGCATTTCCATTTTCACCTCCTCTCCCTCGCTCTTGTGAGCTCCTCCCCTGAGTTGTCACCTCTTCCTCATTAGCCTCCCCTCCCAGCCACTTCAGTCTTTCTTTCCTCCTCCGTTTGCCAGTTTGTCTTCTCACCTCCAGGTCAAACGTGGCTGTCGTGCTTGCAGGGACTCCCTGGAGGTGACTGTGTTTGACTTGTGATTTCCTTCTTTCGTAAGGCAAAGGGATGCTCGTGTGTGTGAGGGTTGACAACATCTACACAAGCGCAGCCATGTACTTCTGGCTTTTTATGAAATAACCAAATATTTTCAGAATCATCAACAAAATGGGGCAGCGTGGCTCGGAGGTGGGGTGCCCGTCTGGCGGCCAGGGGGGGTCGCTGGTTCGATCCTCGCTTCCCCTGATGACTGTGTCTTTGAGCAAGATACTGAGCCCCTGATTGCTCCTAAGGCCCTGTGATGGTCTGGCAACCGTCCAGGGGGAACCCCGCCTCTCGCCCAATGTCAGCTGGGATAGGCTCCACCCCCCCATAACCCTCAACGGAGAAGCGGTATAGAGGATGGATGGATGATCAACAAAATCACTCATCTTTTGCCCTGGTGATTCCTCCTGTGCCGTGGAAGTGCTCAAACTCAGTCACTTCACATGAATGAGACGCTCTAATGGCTGCCAGCAGACCTCAGCTTCGCTTCAGAGATTCACCTGATGCTTCCGGAGCCATTTTATCCCCGGGCATCTCGTAGTTGAGCGACGCCTAAGATTTGACAGCGCGTTTTTCACTTCAGGGAGCAATGCCAGTTTGATGTCTCAGAACTGATGTTAAGGGCTGATGATGTCCTAAAATGAACATCCTGGATCTGTCTGTTGTTATGGAAACAGGACCCTTTTCCCTCACAAAAACGCCTCCAGGCAGCACTTTTTCCATCATAAAAAAATTGTGAAACACAGCTTTCGTTGGCCGTCCTCGGGCTCTGTTCTCGTTGTCTCAGGGATGTTCTGTGCTGAATTCAGCATGTTTGTATCTCCCTCGGGTCTCGTCTTCTCTTTGGGGGCCTGTCGCACAAAACAGATGCTTGTAGGAATCCCTGCATGTGGCTTTTGTTGTTGTTACGCGCTAAAAAAACATGCTTGCAATGCACTGCTCTGCTACTGAAAGTTTTAAGTTGTTTTTTCTCGTACTGCTTTCTGTCAACGCTGGGAGCTGTGAAGACACAGAGCTTGCGGCGCTGACAGGAAGTGGTGCCAGGGAAAACCAAAAGCGAGAGCGAGCACCTCGATTAATGTTGCTTGATAGCTTTTCCTCTGTGTCATACACCGCTAATGTAGTTTGTTGAAAGGAGAGATGGATTGGACGGCTGCTGGCGGCTGCACTCCTGTTCCATCTGTCTCTGGAGCCAAACCACAACCTGACTTCCTTCTGACTTCCTCAGAATGTGAATAATGAAGAAACTTTTGAAGGTTTCAATAAGCTAATTATTCATGTGAGCACTGTGTGGTGCACAAACAGGTTTCAGGCTCATCTTTGCAGTCAATTCAGTGCTTTGATTTTCTCATCACACTCCACTTAGATGAAGCAAACATGAAGGCTTTGGGAGTGTTTTACACTTGAATGCTACATAAATCACTGAAACTCTACATTTCACGTGCAGCCCCTGCATGGATGTAACAGAGCAGGGCAGGAGAGAGTCTCCAACCAGTAAGATGATACTCAACTCGCTGGGTCTTTAAAAGAATTCCCAGTTAAAGGTCTAAACAAGACTCCGTGGTTGACACAAGTTTACGACATTCAACTGTTTTGTTCTACAGCACAAAATCCATCAGTGAATACCAGACTGTTGAAGTGTTTGAGTATGAATGACCTGGGTCGCTACCAAGAGTCCAGAGGAGCCTACAGAGGTTGTAGAGGTCATTAAAGGTCATCACAGTGAAAACAGAAGAAGCCTGAAGCTGAGTGGTGCTGACCTTGAAGTCACGTGACCCTGGTGTAGTTCCTGCCTAGGCTATCGTTAGCTTGGCACTGCTAACCGTAGCATCCAGGCTTCCAGCATCATCAGAGGGGTTCATCAGTGAAGATGATCCTGATGAACTGAACCTGGAAGATCATCAACTTTTGTTCCCCAGAGCTGCTTTACTGGTTCAATCACCCACAGTCACATGGAGCAGTCCCACTGTTTCCCTGTTCCCATTTATGACACCTTCCATTTTTTTCAGCATGATAATCCCCACAAATTCACACAATCTGCTGGATTTTTGTAAGTGGAAAAACAGTAGTTAGAACGATGACGCCAGATGCATGACCTCACCTCTACGAAGCCTCTGGTTTCCTCTGCTTCCTGTGTCATTTGTCATCACAATAAGCAACCGCTGACCAAATGTCAAGCTTTTCAGTGAAAACTAGGACAAAATCCCACTCACATTTTCATGAATGCTAATCTACTGCGAGGTTTAGGATTCATTCCTGCGCCTCTCGATGGAGACACGGGATCTTGTTCCGGTCACTTCTTTCTCCACCCAGCAGCTCCACTACGACCCCCAAAGACCTGAGTCACCTCTCTCTCTAACCGTCCACTGCTCACTACAAATTTCTCTCACCTATCACTGATGTCACTTGATTTCCCACTTTCCTGTAGCCACAATTACTACAGCCACCAGGGGCATCTGTCGTGTACTGTAGAGGTGATTTCTCCACCTGTACTTACTTCTTGTTGCCAAGAGAAGGATGTGCCAAGCTTGCAGGATTATTGTCAAGGAGAAGTGAGTCTGCCATCACTTGCAACCATGCACTTAGTGACAACATGAAAGCTTGAGACTCTCTGCAAAGCTGTAACAGCACAGAAGAAAGTCACTTCATTAGCTCACAGTGACGACTGACGCTTCATCTCAGTGTCACCTACATCTGGCTTTCTGCATGGAATTAAAAAACTCTTAAAACACACAGCCGACAACTCCCAGATAATTAGAAAGACGAGCTGCAACTGCTCCACCAATTATAGCTCCCTGTGTATGTTAGATTAGTCCATCCTCTGTTTCCTTCATTAAGGAGTCCGCTGACACGCTCCTATCCTTTTGTTGATTTTATTCCATCTGCATTTCTATTTTGGAATAAATAAGTGAACCACCTCTGGACTAAAGTCCCAGTGCTCCTAGTTTGCTTTGTTTTTTCCCTCGTTTCTGTCGGGACGCGGGCCTCCTCCTGCTCCTTCCTCCCTCCATCACACTTGACACCTCATCACACGCCTCTGTGTTTCTCTTTTGTTTCTATCTCTCCATCTGCATGTGCCGAGGCTGAAACATGATGGGCACCTCTACAGTAATTAATGATAACAGTTCGTCTTTGTTTTTGCGCTGGTTGAATGTCACATCTTTCCATCTGCCTCAAAGAGTGACAGAATTCACTCTTTTATCAAATGTAGAGGGGTTTTTCTGCAAATGGGAAATTTTAACATCGTTGCACTCATGAATAAAAGAAAGGATATAGCTAACATGTTGATGAATATAGCAGTGCAATATCCTTATCACTTCTTAAAATCACAGTATTTCCTTGTGCATACTAGTAAACTGATCATCATTTTCTCATTTTACCATTAAAATTGGCAGTAGGAGAGGTAGTAATCATAGTACTGGTGGTAACTGAAACCAAACTTGTCCAAAATTTTGGTGCGATACGGTAAAACTGAGGGCTGAAATATTACGAGGTAAATGAAAACAAAAACGACAGGAAATGAAAATGTCAGACATCCAAAAGTGCTGCTAGGTCCCAAGACCACAGGGACTGAAACACTCTCACACAGACAGGAAGCAAACTGATGGCCGCTTCTTGCTCCTGACATCTACTGTGTGCCTCTTAGTCTGGGTGACTGACAGTAGCAAGAGCTGCTCAGCAGATGGCAGAGCCACAAACAGCCGTCAGGCTCTGCTTCCTGCCTGCAAGACCAAAATGGAGGGCTAAAAAAGTCAGCGTCAGTAAAAACCCATGACTGTGTAAGAATATTTTGGCCCACTGGTCTTTCAGATCTTCAGGGACATCAGAGTAAGATGCGATTTGTTTTTTTGAGTTTTCCTGACCAGCAGCTCTGCCTCACTGGTCACACTGGGATTTTAGGGCTCCAGTAACTGACAAATGTATTAGACTGCAGACACACTCAGGTGGATGTGGTTTCATCTGCTGGCAGAAGAGACACAATAGCAAAAGGATGCGTGTGTGCGCGCGCGCGTGTGTGTGTGTGTGTGTGTGTGTGTGTGTGTGTGGATTGAATGCCACACCTTCTGCCTTGACAGACTGAAAGGAATGATTGTTCCATCTGTGGGCTCAAAGACAACAGATTAAGATATTTTGTTGGTTTCTCCACCAGCAGGTGAGTCCTTGAACCAGCTTCTTACCTTCCACGTAAAACACGAGTCCACCCTTAGCAATTACCCACAATCCATCACCTTAATACAGCGTTTAGCACAGGCACTTTGGGCTTCGTTCTTTGAGGTAATTGGACATCTTTAAATTAAAGACACTCCACCAGTGCTCTGTCCTGCACTGATTATCTTTTTACGCTTTCCAGCTCTCAAGAGTCCCAGCGAGGCAGTTGGACTCACCCGTGGGATCAAACTGCAGGGTCACACGCTGGATACATGCTGCACATGCACAACAGTGTAAAACACACCCAATCAGATCACACCTAAATAACAACAATACAGCAATGGGAGGTTGATGAGGTGTACATATAACTGATACAAAAGATCTGTTTATTTCAATGTAAAATGCACCCGGTCATGATGTCACTGCTAAGAATACGCCCACTGCGCAGACAGCAGATTTATGCCAGTACATCAAAAGCATGTGGAATTTTAATGGGAATCCAAATCACATGACAAAGAGGGTTCAAATAAAGGCTCCACGTCAAACAAAACCTCACCGTCAGAAATGTAAAAAAACCCTTCTTTTATAAGAGCATTAATAATAATTATTAATAATTACAATGTTTCAGTAGTCGACCTCCAGGTGAGTCCTGGTCTCTGACTGCAGTTCTGCTCCATTTGTGAACTTTAGCTGTGATTTGATGCTCTGGAAGTAAAACTGAACGACACCGGACATGACCTGCAGGTCAGACTCAAATTTCAAACGTGAGGAGTAGAGACGCACTTGGCTTGTATTGAGACCTGCCGGTGTATTCATACACGGCGGCGGAGAGAAGCTGGTCGTTTTACCCGCCACCCTCTGGTGCGTTCTGAGGAATTCTCCGGTGAGTTTTTCATCAGGACACTCAGTTTGTCCTGTTGTTGACAGCATTTCACAGACACTCCCAGCTGCTGCGCCTGGATGTCCATCACGGGGTCGTGGATACGCATGGATTTGATTTGTTTTAGGGGTGAAACCTACCCACAATGCTGCACTGCTGCTTCACTTTGTGATGCAATTCATCTCAAGCCTTTTATCAACACTGTGTTCATTCTGTCTCGTCGCTGAAATTTGACATGAGGAGAGAAACAATAGACCGGTTGTGTAGCCACACACATCTGCTGTGGTTCGTTAGGATGGAGGGAATCTGCTACAGCCGTCATGTGACATCGTGAACTCCTTGTTTGCTACCCCAGTCAACAAGGACCACAGTGGTAAAACTACTCCAGAAATCCTGATGCGTCTGTCAAGGTCATTCTGCCCAAAGTTGGAAATTTCAAACATTTACTCCAGAAAGTCTTTTTGATTCATTCCCTTCCTGTATTTATCCCACCTCAAACACGTTCCACATCATCGTCAGTGACTTACTTTCCTGTCGTACATTCTGCTTCATCAAGGAAGTGCTTGAGCGTGATTTATTCTTGGGTGAGAGAGGTTGGAATCGCTCATCTTCTCCACTCTTTTTGCCTGCTATATTTTGCCACATTGCATAATGTTTGAAACCCGAGGAGTTACTAGCAGAGAAAGAAAAAAAGTCTCTTTAAGTAGGGCATGAAGAGAACTTTGAGGAGTTATGTAGGTTACCTCGCAACAGAAAATAAGGATAAATGCAGATTTGTCAGGAGCTATAAATAGTCAGGATGATTGGGAGACGTTAAAAAAATGCATGTATATCCTCTAAATTTACATACACAGAGAGAGAAGAACATGTTTGCTTTGAATAATTAATCAAAAATGAAGCATTTACATAAAGTTCCTGCAGGGAGGGTTTACTGCAGGGGTGCTGTGCTACACTGTGGAGTTCTGTGAGAGTGTAGTGGTAGCAGCGGTCACCCGTTCACCAGCACAGCGTGTTTCGGAGGCGTCTGCCGTGTTTCAGGCCTGACCCTCCACGAAAAATGACATATTTACTTATTTAAACAAGTGGTTGTGCGATCAAGAACCCTTGACTGTCACGGTGACAGCAGGGAACTCTTGCTACGTTTACATGGACAGACATATTCTGATTTTTAACTGACAGTCAACGTTCTGAGTAAGACACTCTTCTAACGACCTCATAAAAGCCACGATCTCATCAAATCTGTCAGGAAAGGCACCTGGCGCCAGGTGTTTGGGCTCCTACAGCCTTTGCTGAGTGTCAACGCCTCTGTCCCCACACTTCCTGTGCCCTCTTAGCTACGCTAAGAAAAAGTTTCCTCCAAAAATGCAACAAACTTGAAATCGTCATCAGCCTCCAACTCTTGTTGTCTCTGTGACTTAAGAATGGGTCACTGAGCGGTGCAATGACAATGATGTGAATCATATTTTCGCCACGCATGAGCCGACTTCTCGAGTCCAACAGATGCGCAGCCAGATCAACCCTCTGAGTCGGTACACACACTGGTCAAGGCTCCTCCATGGGACACATTTCTATCATGGAGACATAAAAGTATTTTTAGCTAAAATTCAAACAGTACATCAATTATTCTGAGCCTCGCAGAACAACCCCAAAATGACTTGTTGCTTCATCAGAATTTGATTTGTTGGGTCTAACAGCATTTGGAAAGTCCAGAAGAGAAGAGATCTGATTACCGATCCAGAATGAAATGATCATACGTTAACAGGAAGAAGCTGCCTCAGCCAGCGGGAGACTCTCGACTGTCATTTAGGAGAATGCGATGCACTACAGCTTTAGGATTTGGGTTATAACTCCCAATGTCAAATATTTATCAAGACTGACACTGAGTTATTGTCTTCAGATCAATATTATTACACGGATTTATGGACCAATAAAGCTGTGGAGATGGGCTGCAGAGGCCGTGACTCAGGCACTGACAGATGGAGACAGCAGCTGCAGGGACAACAGGAGCCTGCATCCTCCAAACTGCTGTAAAGCAGCTGAGAAGATCAAACACTTGTGCACTGAAATGTTCAGTCTACAAATACGCAGCTGGTATAGCAGCCATGATTGACTTGGGTTCCCCTTCAGAACATGTGTCAGTCTTGTAGAACTCTCCTAACCTTCAGGGTTGTTAAATCTTGAAGTCTCAGTAAGGCCAAAAGAAGTGGTTATGTTTTGTCTGGAAACTCCGCCCCCTTGGAACAGCTTCGGGAGGGAAACCTTTAGCAGTGAGACTTTGCAGTCGGCCATCTTGCCACTGATGTACAAGGTGATGAAGGTGAACAAGGGTTATGAGGATTCACGGTCAAAGAAAGCAGAGGTTCTCAAAAAACAGATTGCGTGAGTGAGGTGTTGCTGTGCAATGGAACAGCCAAGGATTTTTGGCATTCTGTTTTGCAAATTTCCCACAGAAATTCAGGGGTGTGACCTTTCAGTGGTCTTTGGTTCCAGAGCCGGACATAGAACCATGGTCAGATTCCCTCCTCGCGAGAAGAAAACTCCCTTTCTGTGTTCCTCATTTGTTTTGTAATTGTAGTTGAGATGAGCCTGGCTCAGGCAGAAGGATGGAAAAATGCTGTCATTTGAATCATTGAGTGAAATTTGACCATGGAACCTGATACACCAAATATGTAGAAGCTGAGAATCTAATGTGTGAAACTTGAGCAGGTCAGGTTGATAGAAGAGAAAAACAGTGCTTTCAGCAACAAGTCCTGATGCTTGAATATAGGCCAATCCAATACACTGAACATGGAAGAAAAGATTTAAATGGACATAAAAATGTCATGCTGGTTTAACAAATGAGACTTCAGCATATTTAATGTACATAAATGTGTACATATTTTTTTCATGTAAATTCAAAAAACATTTTTTTTCAGTGTGGACAGAATTAATTATCGATGTTCAAATAATTTCATCCCTGCGATCTGGTTTGCAACAGGGGGTCGAACACAAAGGGTTTTTTTTTTTCCAGAAAAATGAGACATGGCTGGAGAAAGTGAGGGAGAGAGGAGGCTCCCCAACACCTGAGACCAGCTACAAACCTCGGCTGATTTCAGAAAGACCACGGACATCCTGACAGGTTTTTAACCTCAATCTCAAGATTACACAGATCACCCGATTCAATCACCACACTCAGCATTCATCCGGGCTGACTTCAGAGCGGCCGTTCCACAGACTTCCGTGGATTTCATTTGCGTGAACAAACACAACTTCAGAGGAGGAAAAACTTGGAGGCAGACAGTGTGCGCGCGCTGTTTTATAAAGAAAAGCAGAAAAAGAAGAAAAAATGTGGGGCAAGCCATGGCAGACGTATTTTGCAGTGCAAGCTGGAAGTGAGCTGGATACACAGCGATATTGTTAGTCTAACCTCAATATTCCGTCGACTCACACTTCAGATCTGTGAGCCTCCAGTCCAGACAGGAATGTTAGATTATGTCTGTAAACCTGTAAAACTACATGATAATTTGGCGGGATCAAGTGTTGAGATCAGCCTTGATTCGGGAATGGCTCCATGGGCGTTGAGGAGAATCAGACATCAAGATTATCCTGCAACGTGTATCCAGGTTTAATGTGAAATCATGGCAGCCCCCACATCTTTCTCACCTTCTCCCCATAACTAACAATAGCACATTATCTTGTTGTTTATTTGCCTTACCTTACGATGACATACATAACCAGGAAGTTTCCCACCAGGCCAATGACACAGACGATCATGTAGACGACCACAATGGTGACCTTCACCCCCGTTGGCAGTAAGGCATCCGTGTCATTGTAGGCACCACTGAAATTGTTCTGGAAGAGCGAGTCGTTGTACAGCTGCAGGTGACCCAGCTCGGCCAGCAACAGATCGTCCGGGAAGTCCATCTCGCCGCCGAACAGGGAGGTTTATTCTAATCTGTAGAGAAAAAGAAGTGGAGAGGAAGAAGATTTGGAGGTGTGCCTCTGAGTTCAACACTGGGCCACATCCATCCATCCATCCCTCCATCCATCCATCCCTCCATCCATCCCTCCATCCCTCCATCCCTCCATCCCTCCATCCCTCTATCCATCCATCCCTCCATCCATCCATCCCTCCATCCATCCATCCATCTATCCCTCCATCCATCCCTCCATCCATCCATCCCTCCATCCATCCATCCCTCCATCCATCCATCCCTCCATCCATCTATCCATCCATCCGTCCATCCCTCCATCCATCCATCCCTCCATCCATCCATCCATCCCTCCATCCATCCCTCCATGTTCCCCCTCTTCTCCTGTTGAGGGTGGTGTGGGTGGAGCCTATCCCAGCAGCCTTCCCCCTGGACAGGTCACCAGTCCATGGCAGGGCCAACACATAGAGACAGACAACCATTGGCTCTCCCAGCCACGCCTACGGTCAATTTAGAGTATTTAAGTAGCTTCGTCTTGGGGCCACTTATTTTTGTCTGTTCAAGTTTGAAAACTGTCATGTTCAATTCTATGCTGATGACACTGTCTTATCAAATCACTCCAGTTTGATTTTAACAACTTACAGAGTTTTCTTCAAACTTAAACCACTGCTCAGTACAACAAGTCTTATATCCTGGTCTTCATGTAAGTAGGAAACTCAAATCCAAACTTAACTTCTTGCTTTACAAATCAAATTGAGTTGCCAACGACAATTCCAATGATAATGTTCCTGTTCAGAAGCATGATGTAAACCCGGATTCAACCGATCCAAAAGGAGCAGCATTGATCATGGTCGTACAGAATGAACACTTCATGGTTTGCTACTCTGAAGAAGTGCTCACTTTGTTCATTCAGAGGACAGACACAGTGAGGATGGATTGAAAAGCAAAGGAAGGAAGGACAAGGTAGAGCAAAGGAGAGGCAAGGGTGGATGGTGAATAAATGCCCAAAGACTGGAGCACTAAAAGGCAGAAAGGCGGTGAAAAGGAATGGAAGGAAGGAGCTTGATTCAGGGGGAATAGAGGCTATGGACTGAGGAGGAAAGGAAATAAAATGTGAGAGATCGTGGGGGAGGAAGAAAGGAAGTCAAGGGATGGAGAAAGCTGAGCTAGAAAGCACAAAAAGAAGGAGAAGAGGAACTGAGAGCATTAAATTCTAAATTAATGCGCTGCCATGTGGAGAATAAATTAACACCAAGATGACCGAGTGAGAGAGAGAGAGAGAGAGAGAGAGAGAGAGAGAGAGAGAGAGAATAAATGAAAGACAAGGGGATGGTCATGTCAATATTTATGAGTGTTAATGAAGGGAACAGAGAGAAGGGCATAACAACCACTCATAAATTAAAGGAGCACAAAATGTAGCTCGATAAAACTGGTCACAAATACACAAAGTTTCCGTTGTAACAAAGCAAACAGTGAGTTCCTTGACTGACTGGGTGCTTGCTGACTTGCTGAGGACACACGACGTAGCCCGGAGGAAGCAGACGTGTTTGCTGCCGACGTGATTTTCTTTGGACTATTTTCAGTCGGGGATCAATACATATCTTTTAGCCTGAATAACAAACTGAATCGCTGTTTTGTTTTTTTTTTATGTTGTGTTCATGAGCTTTTTGTTCTTGTCAGTGTTGCAGGTGACAAACTGCCGACTCTGTGGGTTTTCATGCGCAGTTGCAGTTCAGCCAGAATTAAAACTTGGTAAGACCAGTAAACTGAACTACTGTCACTGTTCCAGAGCACATGAACCTGGGGAGCGTTCACCAACGCAAGACACCTTCCTCTGGTTCACCCTTTGCATCACGAATCCAACACGTCCAAATGGACAAGTGCACAGCACTGTATATTCCTCCTTATCTCTCCAGAGGTCGTCTTATGATCCACCATTACAATTGTGTTTACATGCATGTAAGAAAATTATGTGACTTTTTCTAACGTCATGTAAATGTGCCGCCTGCTCTCGACCGTCCAGGGTGACACCCGAGGGGAAAGCTCTCAAACCAGCGTCCGCGCCGCTCATGTGATCCTGGGCTGAAACAAGTTCCCATGGAGATCTGATCCATGACTCTTCTTCTTCAGAGAACGGTCGGACGGGGTGGTTTTGCATCTGAGTAGGATGTCTTTCAGCCGCCTTCCTGTGGAAGTATTTCACTAGAACAGGCAGGAGGGATTACGCACACCATATGGCCTGGTTCCAACTCCAGTCCCCCAGGTTGAGCAGACGTTGTGGCTGGGGGGAAGGAGGCCTGGGCTTCCTTGCTGAGCCTGCTGCAACCAGGAGCCAGGCTTGGCTAATCGACAGATAATAGATGGATAGAGACCAGATGAGAGGATTACTCAGACTGCAACACCTGTGTTTATCCACATGAAAGAACATGCCACCAAGCACAATGTTGTGCTTTATGGATTGTTTTTGGATAATAAAGGATATGACAGAGAGGAATAAACTAAATCATTCTGTGGCAAGCCAGTACTCTCTTCCTTCCCCTGCTACACCCCACATGCTGCAGCATCACCTCAAATTGCTGCCATGAGCCAGTCTCCTTTCCTCTCCCTCCACTTGATCATGAATATTCATCAAAGCAACACAGTAACTCTACTGCGCTGCTGAATTTCCCTGGGGTTCCTGCCAGGCTCAATACACATGGGTTATATATGCTCTAATATCTCTTGCTTTCTCCCACTCTCCCTTCCTCATGTCTTCCTCCCTGCCTGTTGATGTCCCCTCTTCCCTTTCCTCGTCCCCTGAATCCACCGTCCTCATTCACAAGCAGGAGAGCAAATTTACAAAGAAAATGGCGATGCGCAAGTTTGCAGTTTTTTTAAGAGTTTGCGGTGGTAAACCTGCTTGCATTTTGCATCTGATTTATAAAGTAATGACAGAGTCAGCTCCAGGTCGCTCGCTTCCCTACAGGTGCATTCTACAAGTGAAGGAGAGCGAATAGGTGCACTGGGGCTTCTATGACATCATGAACCACAGAATACGAGTGATCTTAAATGTAGACATTTAACTGTCCCTGTTATTAATGGAAACATCGCTGTTAAAAATGTTACATTATCATCTAAGCATACCGTTGTTAATGTAACAAGAAAGCATTGAACCTGCTAATGGAAATGAAAATGAGATGGGATTCAGTGAGACAAATCAAAGATGCAGAGACAACCAGCAGAGACCGAGAGAGAGAGGGACAGAGAGAGAGAGGGAGAGAGAGGGAGAGAGAGAGAGAGAGAGAGAGAGAGAGAGAGCCAAGCAGGTGGACGTTAAAACGCCAGTCCACCCAAAAACAGCGTTTTGCCTTCCAGGTATTCACCAAGAGGAGTCTTTCACTACAAATATCTTCTCCCCTCCTTCGTTTCTTCTGTGTGACTCCAGATTAGGGCGGAACGACTAATTGCATGATCGAGATATGAGAAACAAGGGTTTCTAACCACAAAGGCTGTGATTTGACCTTTGACCAGTCACGTGATCTAGTCATGTGACTTATACACTGCGCTTGAACCTGTAGCACAATGGCCTTGGGCTCAACAAAAGAAAGTTTAGTGCCAAATAGGAGCACCACGTCAGTTGTGTGGAATTATTTTGGCTATAAAAAAAGAAGATGCTGCGCAACGGCAGGCATCGTGCAGAATCTGCCTTGCAACCATTGTCACCTCAAGAGGTCACACTGCAAAGCCATGTACGACAGCTGCATGGCTAAAACGCCAGCTAGCAGTGCCTCAACTTCATCAGAGCCAAGTACCAGCCTTCAGGGATCTCTGACCCGACTCTTCGAACGTGTTGCTCCATAAGACCACAACACGCGGAAATAACAAAAGCAATAACGGCGTTCATAGTGAAAGATATGATGCCTGTAAGTATAGTAACAAACCTGGGTTTACGGCTCTCCTGAACACGATGGCTAAGCGGTACAGAGTGCCTTCCCGCATGCATTTTAGCCAGGTTGCCGTACCTGAGCAGTGTAGAAAATGCAGACAGAAAGTTGCATCTCTGAGGAGTGACTGTATAAAACTATATTGAACGCATGCTTCTCTTTCCAGCCACAGCGTCGTTCGAGGCTCTTCTAATCCCCACCTACTCTCCTTTAATGCCTGATATTCAAGGTGGAGAATGTTTTCTTGCACCTTGTGAACATTCCAGCCATTTTCTATACCGCTTATCCATTGAGGGTCACTGGGGGGGTGTAGGGTTAGAGACTATCCCTGCTGACATTGGGTGAGCGGCGGGGTTCACCCTGGACAGGTCGCCAGCTTTTGCAGGGCCATCAGGAGCAATTAGGGGCTCAGTATCTTGCTCAGGGATTCTCGGACGTGGTCCCCGGGGGAAGTGAGGATTAAACCAGCGAACCTTCGGTTGCTGGACTGCCACTCTACCTCTGAGCCGTGCCACCCCCTCCTCCTTGTGAATGACTGCAACTTTAACCTGCTGCATGTGTTTGACAAATGCAGCACGCGTCTACTGCAGAAGCACAACAAAGCCCCAGTTAATCTGTCTGATTTCCTTCTCCAGGTTGAGTCGCAACTGCTGCAGCAGAGTGTGTGTGCGCATGTGTGCGTGTGCGTGTGTTCTGGCTCCCTGCTCTTTGATGAATATGCAGTTAAACTCAGAGCCTAAAGTGCGTGCCCATATAAGGCTGCAGTGCCACTCTAGGTGGGCTGCTGTATGACTTCTACGACGTGTGTGAAAACAAAGCAGCACTAATGAGATGGATGTTTCAAATACTGCACACGCCAGAAGAAGCTGCAAGGAGGCTGGAGCGCTGCAGCCGCTGCTGTCTCACCATTCACACTTAGACCAAAACAGTTATTTGTCCCCCTCAACATATTAAACCAATTAACTGGAAACTCATTATAAAATGGCACTACCAAAGCACCGATGCACCTCCCCAACTCTATTACAACATGAGTCAGACAGCCTTTTGTACTCTGCTAATGTAGCACAGTCAATTTGTTGGCACACCAATCTGAACCAACTTGCTGGCTTCTACCAAACCAGGTGGGTAAAATTAGTTTGTTTTATTTTCTTCCAGTCAAAGCTGTTGTGGTGTTACTGAGCAAACAGCTGAATAAAGAAACCACAGGATTCGCTTGAGAGTTTGGGAACCGATTTCTTTTTTTTTCTTTTTTTTTTTTGCATAGTTTCACTGTTGTTAGCCGTCAGTTGCCATTAGCTTGAAGCTAAATCTACACAGCTGGCTCTTTCTGCATTCTGATGTCACAAAAAAAGTGATGCAAAGGGGAAAAATATCCTCATGAGCTCAGGACACCTATTAGTGAGTACTTTTTGGGTGATGTATTGCTATAAGATCCACCTACAGTAGGTGCTGCTGGAGGAGGCTCCAGACCGGAAGAGGCTCCAGCTGCCACCCGTAGCTCCACCTGCTCACGTCCCCGTCTGTCCATCAGTCTTTTCCCTTTCTCTCCCTCTTTATCTCTGTCCCTCTCTTTCCTCCTGTCTCTCTGTCTTCCTCCATTCTCTGTCTTTGTCCCTGTCCTGCTCTCCTGCTCTCTCTCCGTCCCCACTGATCCTGGATCGGCTCCACCTTCCTGCTGGTAAAGGAAGGTTCTGGTGGCTGCTGTTGCAGGATGTGCTGCTGATGGAGAATTGTTGGGTGGAGGTTCATTGAAGGAGGGAGGTGCTGGACCTGCTGTACTTGGAAAGTTGACTTGATTGACTTGACTACAGTACATGGGGAAGGAGGGAGAGCGATCCAGCGTTCTGTATCCACGTGACTTTAGCAGGGACACGACTGACTCACTGGCTTTGCTGGATTCACAGATTTTATTCTCTCGCTGCACATTTCAGCAACAATTGTGTTCCGTGAGTCATGTCAGCACATGACGCCACTCCAAACCTGAGCCGGAAATGCTGTCGACTTACTCCAAAGGCAATAATCAATTGTTGATTTATTGTTCGGCATCGTCAACCCCTGCCCATACAAGTTCATGAAGCATGACCACATGTTGTATATAAAGCATTACTGGCAGGCAAATGGCTACGCTTTGAGATCATCCCACTTTGTTTGTTTTATGATGGATCAGCTCCACATGCTGAGTCACCATTAAACTTCACACGCTGGCATCACAGTCAAATTCACAAATACGCTTGCATCTCTAAGAGACCATCTGGTGAGACAAGGATGATATTTAGGGGCTCGAAACTGAAAATAAGCCTGCCCCAAACCCGAACCACACCAAGAATCTTCATGAAGCAATCACATGACATCGTGCACAGTCCTATTTAATGTCCTCCAACCTTTAAACCCCAGCCAATGAGAGCCTCCAGCAAAATTTCTCAAATTCCTTTCATTCCAAACGGAAATGCAATATGTTTAGACAGCTGCGATGACACGGCGGGTAAGGCCCACTTGGTTAGCCAGAGTAACAGCTGCAAACATCCCGATGTCTCACTAAACATGCCCAGCGTTGTCACCTGAACTAGGACTGCAAATGTCCTGACGTCTCACTTACCACACAGAAACCAGACGATATCCGCCACGCGCGTGAGGACAGATGTTCTCAGCCCTCAGGAGTTTTACAAGGAGACTCGTGTAACACCATGGAAGTATTTTCCTCCACGAACAAATACAAAAAGCTGCAAGTTTTAATGACCACAACCTTTAAAGTTGTGAAATAACCCTTTAATCATTTCCACAACCTCAGGAGCCACCAAGTCACATGACAGCAGAGCCATCGCATCTCTGTGTCCCATCGAGGCATTCTTATCAGATCTTTAGCATCTATGGGAAACCATGCAAGTCAAAATACATCATTATTATGTTTGTTATTCTGATTCCTATTATGCTCCTCAGACAGAGGACACAGGGCTGCAGCAGCATCATCAGCTCATGAAGGCTCTGCAGGTCGCAGCTTCGGAACAAGATGCTTTTAATTGAATGTCGCCAATTCATGAGGATGAGCACGTCCCATGATTCATCCACACTAATCATGCAAATTTTGAACAACTTATGATTGGGATTTAATTGGATACTCTAAATTGACCGTAGGCGTGGCTGGGAGAGCCAATGGTTGTCTGTCTCTATGTGCTGGCCCTGCCATGGACTGGTGACCTGTCCAGGGGGAAGGCTGCTGGGATAGGCTCCACCCCCACCACCCTGAACAGGAGAAGAGGGAGAAGATGGAGGGAGGGATGGAGGGATGGATAGATGGATGGAGGGATGGATGTGGCCCAGTGTTGAACTCAGAGGCACACCTTCAAATCTTCTTCCTCTCCACTTCTTTTTCTCTACAGATTAGAATAAACCTCCCTGTTCGGCGGCGAGATGGACTTCCCGGACGATCTGTTGCTGGCCGAGCTGGGTCACCTGCAGCTGTACAACGACTCGCTCTTCCAGAACAATTTCAGTGGTGCCTACAATGACACGGATGCCTTACTGCCAACGGGGGTGAAGGTCACCATTGTGGTCGTCAGATGGATGGATGGATAATTTGGATTTTCACTATGATTGGAGATATCAGAGGGAACGTTTGTTTTTATGTCATTCAAATTTCCATTGGAGTTTCCTGTTTTTGGGAGCTCCTTGAGCCTTTGTCCTCTTGGTGTAATGATGACATGGTGTGTGGAGTGTGTGGTGCGCAAGGTTTGTAGTGTGTGTTGTGTGTTGTGTGAGTGAGGTGTGTGAATTCCAGTTATGCCGCTCTGATTCAACGCCTCATTCACTTGGCAGGCTTCATAGAAGTTTATCATCCTCATTAGGCTTTGCCTTGTTTTTCTTTGCAAAATAATTGTCTTCATCGTAACTGATGGGCTCAGGTAAATGTAGAGGAGTAAAAATCTCAAGTTTAAAATGTGCAAATACTGAAGAAATTACAGGTATCTTAACAAACCGAAGTACAATGGAGAGTAATGAGCGAAAATACTTCGATCTCACGTTCTACCACAATAAATAAGGCCATTGTTAAAAATAGAAGACGAACCAAACTGAGACACGTAGCGTCTTTAATAAGCAAGCTCCTGCCTGTGGAGGCTCAGTGAGCAGGTGAGGTTGCTCAGGTGACATGAAGCAGTTGATGTCACGATGGACTTCATTCTGCTCTGACTTTGTTTTTGTCACCTCACATTAGCTTGTGTGCACTTTTGCACACACTTTCACGTAAGTGTACGGCAAAATATCTGAGTAGGAACAACAGTCTTACTCACACACACATTTACACACACACACACACACACAAACACACGCTGCAATTTTCGCAGAAACACTTCATACTACACCCGCTCGCTGCTTGCCCTCATCTTAACCATCAGACCTAAAAGCCTGACCCTGAACCCCAGCCTAATTCTGATCCCAACCCTAAAACCAAGTATTGGCCCCTCAACACTCATCTGAACTTGTGGGGGCCAGAATTTTTGGTCCCTCAAAGCATGTGGGACCCTACAAGTATCGTGGGCTCCCAGATTTCAGACCCCACAAAGTTAAACCACAACACACACACACACGAAAACAGACGCCATGACAGCAAGAGAACTCCATGCAGGTTTGCTCAAGAGGCAGAGTGGCAATGGGGCCACTAGTTTGATCCCTGCTTCCCCTGGAGCCGAAGTGTCCTTGAGCACAGCACTGAACCCCCTGCTTAGTCGACTGACACCTTCATGATAGCTATCTGAGTGTGTGTGTGTGTGTGTGTGTGCGTGTGTGTGTGTGTGTGTGTGCGTGTGTGTGTTTACATCGTAAAGGCTAAAACACAGTCCAAAGTATAAGTGATGGAGCACAACCAGGCAGGTGCTTGAAGTAAACACACTTGAATGCAACACACGTCTGTCTTTGCTGCAGCCTGCTACTTAAACGCATCACAGGATACATCAAGTGTTGGAAGTAAAAAACAAAAACCATCTGCACCATGACCGTCGCCAGTACACCACTTTCACATGAGACGGTCACGTCGGAGCCAGCAGCCTGTCAGCTGCAGCAGCCCAACGTAAATAACCGGAGCGACAGACTCCAGACGGACACGGAGACATTCAGACCCTCACATGGTGCAGCAGGCGGTGCGACGTCCTACCTTCCACCAGCTGCTCAGCTCGCCGCTCACCGCCCCGGGGACACGCCGCTGGAAGTTGTTGTGGTTGTCGATGCGTTAATGCGCGCGGTCCCGTGTCCCGGTCCTCCGCGGGTTCGATGGCTTCTCACTGGATGTTACCTTCGCTATCATGACCGAAGTAGCCGGCGTCCAAACCCGCCGTCCGTCCGGGCTTCACCGGGATGACGAGGAGGGGAGACAGAAACGACTTCACCTCCACTGAGCAGGCAGCATCAGCTGGGAGGCAGGGAGGAAGGAGGGAGGGGGGTGCAGAGAGAGAGAGAGAGAGAGAGAGAGAGAGGAAGGGAGGAGGGGTCTGCTGAGATAAAGATGTATAGATGCGGTCGAGCCCCCCCCGTCTCTGACGGATCGATGAGGGCTCAACACCCACCTCTCCTCCTCCTCCTCCTCCTCCTCCCTCCATCCGCACCACAAACCCTGCTCACACGCGCATTTTGGATCGGGAACTGCTCTGTGCGCGTGTGTGTGAATTTTAAACAGCGTGACCATTTGCATGGGTGTGAGTGATTGAAGTGTTTGAGACAGGGGGTGGTGTGTATGGAGGGGTGCACAAGTTTCCCCCTTTTCCCCTTTCCCATTAGCTTTTGTTGCGTTATTGCGGGATATTTACCCCATTTTGATCGAAAAAGGTGATGGCGGGTTCGTCGGTGCAGGTACAGGGCAGGTACCAGCTTCACTCTCAATCCCTGCAGTCTAATACTTACTGTTTCACAAACTATCAAATGTATCATTATTTTTGAGGATGACAATAATTAGTGTAATTACTGATTGTCAAAGCTGAATTAATTTAACACAAAAAATTAACACCAATAAACAACAACCTTGACTAAAGAGCTCAACGGATCAAGTCAAATTAAAAAAAGGGGAAATCATAGCAGTAACTAAAGGAACATTTACTGTCAGTCAGGAGAGCTCACAACCCTGCACAAATGGACCATCCAGGATCTGGTTTAGAATGGATCCACATTCTGGAGAGCTTTAAAGGTGGGTTGTTAGTGGAACTGGAGAACAGGACCGTCCTGAGCTGGTGTGAGGTCACGCCGGCAGACTCGCTTTGGTTCAATGTCTCCCAACCACAGCAAATGAGACTGGGAAACAACTGAAGCCTTCAGGTGGAAAAGAAGAATCAAGCAGCACCTCCAGCGGCCACAGATCCCGCTGGGAAACTAAAATCTTCATCAACAGACTGAGACTGGTTGAGTTGAAGCTTTGCCACGGTTCAGAGACCCAAGAAGCTGCTTGAGACGACAGCAGAGGAAGAGCTCGGAACACAGGTTTTGTTTTTGTCAAAATCAGAGCAACTTGGTGTCTTAGGGGTGGCAAGATGAGGCTGACTAATAGCAACATGGTTTTTTTTTTATTTGTGTCCTTTCCACTTTTTATTAGACACCAGAAAAAGAGGAACAACCAAACAAGTTCCTGAACCCAGGACGGCCAGCTGCATTTTCACACTGATTTCAAGTGCCCTGTATTTTCCATTTTCATGGTTTTGCGATCTGAGCTGATCCAATCAGCTAAGTTGCTGCTAATGAACTAGTGCGTTCGTGCGTTAGGGATTTTCTGGCTGTAACTGTTAGCTTTAGCCAGCGGGGTCAAGCAGTAGACTCGTGACTCCTGGAGAGTTCCTAATCTTGTTTTCCTTCCTGAGAGGGTGAAGTCAAGTGCGCAGGAGGATGTGACCCCTCCATTCTGATCACTAGCATCTTAACCTTCCAGGGTTCTGACTCATGCGTGTGATGTCATGCTTGAATGTTTCATTTTTTTTGTAGCGTTCGATGATAAGCAGAAAAAAAACAACAATTAACTGCAGAGACTCTGAAAAAAAAAAAAAGCAAAAAATAAACAGCAGCTGAAAATTATAATTCTGAGTGATAACGAGACTCAAAGCAGCTCTCCCTGCAGGAGCATGGGTGAATCTGAGCTTTACACACTCGCAATAACAAAGACAACACAAATGGGCTTACAGAAGGCAAAATATCTACAGACGGAAGACACAACTCATGCATCATAATTTCAGTGAAAAAAAATCAGTTCCCAGACAGAAGAGGATAATTTCAGAATAAAATGCCCTGTTAAACACTGATATGGTCTTTAATAAATACCACAATATTTCATCTGAACATTAATCAAAGTCAAAAAGAACAATCAATACATTATGCTCCATGACTTCAGATTAATGAGCTCAATTGACCGTAACTTCAATGTAGAGGTTTAAAACTCTAAAACAAGATCCAGGTCTCAAATCCATCCCTTCACAGGAGACCACTGGCCTGCGGGGTAAATTCCATGTAACCAAAAGTCTTAACAGTTTTAACATCTGACTCATTCATTTCTTTACAGGCAGAACAAGAAAAAAAAATCCTTTCTTTCAAACGCAGTGAGCCTCTTAAACATTGCTCCCTCGAAGTGCATCGCCAGGGATCAGAACTCCTCTCACAGAATGACCCTCTTGACCTGAATCAGTCCGGCTTTAGGGGTTCTCATCCTGTTGTCTTTGACAGAAGCCCTGAGGGCAGCTGAACATGGCATGGTGACATGGTGACCTCCACATCCTGCTATCATCTCTGATGGGCATCTCAGGTAAAATGTATCCTTTGTTGGAATTCTACCTAACAGGGTGTCATTTCACCACCTTCCCCAGAGGTGCCTCAGGGCTCTGGACTGGGGTCCTTCCTTTTTGCAGCATACTGCACCTCAAAGGGTTTGATTGTCTGTCTGAATGGCTTCTCACATCAGTGTCACAAAGCCTTGGAATATCGTGCGTGCCATTCGTTCATTAAAATTATCACGTGAAATGAGCAGTTTTCAGTGCATCATCCGAACCTTTGATGCTGGAACACAGACATCAAATTTATATGATCTAAACTGGATGAGAACACCTGAGACTGTGGGCCTGCACAAAGCTCGTTGGAAGGCACATCCCGTATTTCAGTGGCTTAATTATTAAAAATTCCAGGATGCCTTTGAGATCTTGACATTGTCACCACCAGCTGCTAATCACAGGCAGGCTGGTGTGCTGCTATGCAGACGATAACTTGCTATACCTGTCAGTCCTGCAGGGAGACCTACAGCACTGATCTCAGGAACACTGCCTTGATAACAACATAAAAATACCACCCCTGACTCTGACGTTATTCTACATGCCATCCTAATGTAATACTCGGTTAAGTTACTGTGGAAGCTCTCTCCATGGGTCAGAGAGGCAGACACACTGACTACATTTAAGCCGAGGGTCAAGACCTTCCTCTATGACAGAGCTTTTAGTTAGGACTGGTTCAGGTTGCTCTGATCCATTTCATAGCTATGCTGCTGTAGGCTTAGACTGCTGGGGGACACATCAGGTTACATGGAGCCCTCTCCTCTCCTCTCCTCTCCTCTCCCCTCCTCTCTGCACATTTTCGAACTGTTATTATCATTACCTGTTGCACTTTGTAGTTTGGCCTTGGAGTCTCGCAGTCTCTCTGTGTTTCCTTAGGTCGATGCACCAACCGCCGCCTGCATCGGCCCCCTACCCCCCCTTTTCCCCTGCTGTTAAACCGGCCTCCCCTCCCATGAATCAGTCTACCATCCAGTCCCCCATCAAGCTGGCTTGCTCTCCCTGCCTCCCCTCCCATGAACCAGTCTACCATCCAGTCCCCCATCAAGCTGGCTTGCTCTCCCTGCCTCCCCTCCCATGAACCAGTCTACCATCCAGTCCCCCATCAAGCTGGCTTGCTCTCCCTGCCTCCCTTGTCTACCAGAAGCTTCCTTCTTCAGTTGTTGTTAACATTTCCATGTTTCCTACATTCTGTGTTATAAACTGTAGTCTGTTGCTCACCCTCAGGTTTCTCCCATTTTTCCCTGTTCAAGGTTTTCTATGGAGTTTTTCCTCAGTTGATGTGAGGCTCTGAGGGCAGAGGATGTTGTTATGATGCCATGAAGCCTGGAGACCAACTGGTGGTGGAAATGGGCTACACAAATAAAATTGCCTTGAAACTTCTCTCCACTTTGAAAACCTCCAGTCAAGGTGATAGTAAGATTCTCAGGTTCCCATTGGTCCTGACTGATGCAGCTGTGGTGTCAGGTGACGGCTGTTTTCACTTGAAAACTTGGAGATTGTCGTTAGAAGTCACCAGTATCGACATTTTGGTTTTCCATTTATCATTCATAACATTCTCCTGTACATTCGCAGCGGCCAATTTTTCAATGTTCAGCATTCGACTCCTCGATGACTGATGTCAGCATCACCATACGGGAGCAGATTGCATGGTGGGGGGAGTCTGGTTGAGGGCTTCAGAATCGTGTCAGAACTGACAGATGATTGTTGCTTGTTTTGGACCGTGCTTGGCCAGCGGTGGTGCACTGCTCTAAGGGATCTGACTGGAACGTTGAGCAACACATTTGTTCTGCCTCGGGTGTCGCTGCTTTTGCAAAAATGTATATTCTGGGTTTTTTTAGACCCTACGTGTGGAGGGGGAGTCCAAGCTCAGTTTTGCAGGCAGCTTTAAAGTGACACATTGCAGCAGCACAGTCTATATTCAAAATGCTTTAAAAAAAATAACTGTAAGCCAATGGAAATAGAGTCTGGCAAAAAAAGAGCAGCTCCTCTCAGCCGACTCTCTCGATAAAGATGATACATTTATAGAAGTAAGAGGGAAGCCAGTGGGAGGTGTTTTTCTCTGTAGTGTAGTTTATTTATCGGTGCCGTCAAAAGGCTCCCAAGTCTTGAGGAACCTGAGAATCACAGAGGACTCGTTAAAAACACTCCTCCCAGAGAAAAGGGGCCTCTGCCAACCCGGACTCAAAGCCTGGCCCAACTCCTCCCATGAGAAGTCTGTGTATCGTCATAGGAGTTTGACTAATGGATGTATAATCCCACTCTAGCAGCAGAAGTGCATGCAAACATGATGAAAGTGGCCGTCGTCGCTGCTCTGAGTAGCAAACACACAACTATTTGTACACTTACATGAAATGAGCTCTGAATATGGCCCACTAAAATAGAGTGAGGCAAATCATGAGGGTTTTACAGGAGTCTCTGGAGAGTTAGCCAGCCAATGTTCATGTCTGTCAGCTGAATATCTGATCATTTTGATGCATCCTGGCTAATCAGAAAGTCCCCGCTGATTGGTCTCTGTGTGCATGAGATATTCTTATTGTTATCCTAACAACTGGAGTTTTCATATCCAAAGAAATGAAGGGTTTAAAGACCAGTTTAAATAATAGGGTCTTCGCATGAAGTACCTTCAGGCTCAGGCCCTAAGAAGTACAGACACTTGGGCAATATATTCAGTGTTAATTCTACCTACAGGACACAAGAGGAACGCATTCATGGAGGGGGGGTGGGGGTGTCCCTGCCAAGCATCTACCAGACAACTCTGCCTATCATCTGGAGTACTGATAGAATCCTGACAAGGCTGCTGTGTAATCAACGTGCTGATGCCACGGCCGTCAGGAGGAAGATGTCACAAATTTGAGGACAAAATTTGTGGCTCAGAAACCAATTTTTTCTCTGTATATCATAAGTCTTTAATCTTTGGACTCATGACAGACGGGAGCGAAGATAAAATATTGTGGTCCTATTTTTTTCAGTGTATTTCTGCACAAAAACGTTTTTGGAGGTGTTGCCTTTATTTATGTAATTTTTCTTTATATATTTTTATGAAGGCTTTTGTGTGATACACTGGGCAGCATAGAACAAAAGTCAACGCTGCTGTAACGCTTAACACTGATGACCTGGACTCACCTGGCTGTCGTTTCCATGCGCAGGTGGAGCTCATCCTGAGCCACTGGTCAAACTGATTGTCATCAATCAGGACTCTGACTGGTAACCATGTTCTGCTGCTGCTGCTGAAGAAGATGAGGATGACCATGATGAGGAAGGTCTATGAATTAACCGCTGTGTATTTATTCAACACTTTGTGCAGATAATGTGTGTTTCTCCTTCTGTCTTTGCATGTAAGTATCAAAATTGATTAAGTGCCCTTGAATTAAATGTTTAAAATCCCCACAGTGTTCAAAACAAGCCAGATAAGTGCTTCTCAAGGAGAAGTCTGTTGGTGAAGAGGTTTCTTTTCTTGCTCAAGGACACTTCAGAAGCAGTCTGAGGAAGGATTGTGAGGAACCTGCCCTGATCTTGAATCAGTCCCTGCCAGTTTGCTAAGATCATTCGGAGTTGCCATTTAGGCGTGGTCACGCCCACCCTGCCCTCCAGAACCCTCGCCCCTGTAGCCTTTTAGATGCTGCTACGCCCACCTCTCCTGCAGCTTCCTCACCTGTGCCGTTAGCTCCCCCCGGGTGCCGGCCAGATTGTCTTTGTCTGTGGCCTTTTGAATCCCTGTTTGTCTGCTACTTGTGCTCACAGGGCTCTGAGCCTGCCTGTTAATCCACTCTGATCTGGTTTTACCATTCTGCCCATTTGGACTGTTTTTTTGGTTTATTTTTTCTTTAACCTTGGAGCAGTTTTTTTTTTCTTGTCTGAACCTCCAGTACAACAATTTTTTCCTGCCTCCTGCCTCTTTTTCTTCATCCGAGTCCTTTTTGACACGTGACAGATTTATGCAGCAATGTCCTCACTCGTTACTGTCCCCTGAAAACCAGCAGATACAGATTCAGTGCAGGGACGAGGAAGAAGAGGGAGCTGCAGGACCTGCATGTGTTCTCCTGTACAGGCCATAGGGGGCACTAATGTTAAGCCTTGGGAGTCAGAGAGAAAGACGGATGCATGTTATTTATGTGTTTACACATGTTTTTGGTTTCTTTGATGAATTATTAAGTGTAACCTGGAGCACAGGCGGGGGGGTGAAGAAGCATGCAAAGTGCAGTCACAAAGAGCCTGATGGTGTTTTGCCAGTCATGTGGAATAGTTACAGACTCACTGAAGAACATCCGACGTGCATAACAGTCGAGCGCTGCCAACACAGCAGAGCGCTGCCAACACAGCAGCGGCATGGTTGCAGCCCTTTAACAAGCTTGATGGAACTTTTATTCTGGCTGCTGTCTGTGGATGTTCAGCGTTGTCCCTGAGCCAGAAGGGCTCAGAAAGTCAATGTCATGTCTTGAATCATAGAGGATTTTTGTCCATTATCATAAAATATATGAAGGAGTAGACTATTACAGACTTATGTTATTGTGTAAAATTCAAAAATTGCTCTACCCCTGGCCTGAATCCGTCTGGTATTTTACTTCTGATTGACTGTAGAGAAAGAAAAACAGATTTGTTCAATGGAAAAGAAAATATTTCCACAGTGAAACACTTGGTTTTGTAAGGTTGAACACAGATACTGACCCTTTAAATATGGATAAACCGCCTGCTCACATGGAGAACAAATAAATTAGCCAGTACCCTGGAGAAACTGGGACCAAGACAGAAAAGGCTCTTTGGAGACATCCCAAGGATTTGTCGCCATTCTTTAGTGAGGAAAGTTTATTTGGTGTCATTGCGTTGCTTTCTTCTCCCACATATTTGTATCTTTAAGTACCATCAATGTTGTTTTCTCTCTTACACACTGATTTGATTATGTCATCCCATTCAAGAGCACTGATTGGTTAACTGGAGTTCCAATCAGGGCAAAGATTGCCCTGACGGAGGAAAAAAAACAGAACTGAATGACACAGGTCTCTATAACATACAATGAGTCCATTCTTTGAAAGGAAAATCACTCATACAAACCACATAGAAAGTCTAATGAGGCCTTGATTCACACTCATAGTGCAATTAAAGCTCCTTTAGTGCTAAACACAATGGCCTCTGCAGGCGGCGGACCCTGCCTCACTTCATGCATAAATTAAGTAAACCAACTGAGGTGGGGATGAATGTATTCCTGCCTCATTATGCTCTTCAGCTCGGCGTTGTGAAGTGATGCCCACAGGGATGCTGAAAGATGGAGGAAACAAACCTTGACACAACCAGACCTGCTTTCTTCAAGTCTGTGTGTTGGTTTAGCAGAGCAACACGAATAAAAAATCAGGTAATTTTCCTTTGGAAAAAATGGAATTCTCTCTCCTCCATGTGTGACAGAGAATCGCTGGTGTGCTGCAGTTAATATTCACTGGTCATTCTTGCCGACCTGTCAGGAAATTATTTCCGTAGGATAAAGACAGTATTTTCGACGTTAGTTTGTACCACAAAATTTCCCAACACACAAGATAAAATTCTCAGAGAAGGAGATCTCAAAGTTTTACTTGCATCAAAGAGTACAGGCAAAGCCCTACATCTGCTTCGTCCAATCTCTGAGGCAGAAGTCACCAAGAAAGTTAAGCAACTCTGCAGAGGCAGAGCTCCGGGGTTGGATGAGATCCGTTCTGAGTATCTCAAGGCTCTGGATGTTGTGGGGCTGACTGGTGGACACGTCACTGCAACATTCCGTGGACGTCTGGGGTGGTGCCTTTGGAGTGGCAGACCGGGGTGGTGGTCCCCATCTTTAAGAAAAGGGACCAGAGGGTGTGTTCCAACTATCGGAGGATCACACTCCTCAGCCTCCCTGGAAAGTTCAATGCCAGGGTACTGGAGAGGAGGGTCAGGGCGATAGTCAAACCTCAGATCGTGGATGAGCAGTGTGGTTTTCATCTTAGACGTGGAACCGTGGGTCAGCTCTTCACCCTCGCTAGGGTGCTGAAGGGGGCATGAGAGTTTGCCCAACCAGTCCACATGTGTTTTGTGGATTTGGAGAAGGCTTATGACTGTGTTCCTAGGAGCACCCTTTTCCTCCTGGAAAAGGGTAGCCTGCCCACTCCAGGTCAGGGGGAGGTCCCACCTCAGGTGGAGGAGTTTAAGTATCTTGGGGTCTTGTTCACGAATGAGGGTAGGATGGAGCAGGAGACTGACAGGCGGATTGGGACGGCATCCGCAGTGATGTGGGTGCTAAGGAGCTTAGCCAAAAGGCGAGGCTCTTGATTTACCGGTCAATTGACGTTCCAACCCTCACCTGTGGTCATGAGCTCTGGGTAATGACCAAAAGAACAAGGTGGGGAATACAAGTGGCCGAAATGAGTTTCCTCCTCAGGGAGGCTGGGCTCTCCCTTAGAGACAGGGTGAGAAGCTCTGTCATTCAGGAGGGGCTCAGAGTAGAGCTGCTGCTCCTCCATGTAGAGGAGTCAGTCGAGGTAGTTCAGGCATCTGGTGAGGATGCCTCCTGGACGCCTCCCTCGGGAGGTGTTCCAGGTATGTCCGCTCGGGAGGAGGCCTCGAGGCCCACCCAGGACAAGCAGGAGGGATTATATCTCTCGGCTGGCCGGGGAACACCTTGAGATTCTCCCAGAAGAGCTGGTGGAAGTGGCTGGGGGGAGGACAGTCTGGAGTTCCTTGCTGAGGCTGCAGCCCCCGCGACCTGGACCAACCGGATAAACGGAGGACGACGAGGACGATGACTACAACGATATTTATTTCTGTCAGCAACCCAAACTGACTGACATTCACTCAGCCATCATTTCAAGTCTCCTATGGGCAGCAAGTATTTTTCTGTGGTTGTAACCTGGTATTTGACTAAAACGGAGGGCGAAGGCAGCTGTGGTACAAAATTGCAAAGTATCATTCTGTCCCTTTAACAGCCAGTGAAGGCAGCGCCCTCATATTCGTGCAGTTCAAATGAATTACTGATAATATTCATTGAATGAATGTTAAAAAACAAAACAGGAATAAAGACTTTTAAAAAACAGGATTCTGACTGTGATTGCAAATGTATTTTGCAGGTCTTGTATACATTTTTATTTGAATAGTAATAGTAATATAGTTCATTCTGTACAGTCCATGTGCATGAGTACACCCAAATACTCAGGAACACTGCAAACTGTGGGTGTGATGTTGTCCAGAGTCATGACTGTGCTGTTCCAGCCTGATAAACTGATGGATGCGGGATGATAGAGGTAGAAGAAGCTTGGGTGTGGTTGTGACTTTTACCTGCTTCTGCTTCATTGGGCGGCATGGCTTGGAGGTAGCGTGACCATCTGGCAACTGGAGGGTCGCTGGTTCGATCCTCACTTCCCGTGGTGACCATCACAAAGTGCCCTTGAGCAAGATACTGAACCCCCGATCGTTCCTGATGAGTAGTGTGGCACCTTGCATGGCTTTCTCCACCATCAGTGTGTGTGTGTGTGTGTGTGTGTGTGTGTGTGTGTGTGTGTGTGTGTGTGTGTGTGTGTGTGTGAGTGAGAGAGAGAGAATGAGACAACACTGTCAAGCACTTCGAGTGCCGCTAAGGTAGAAAGGTGCATTTAGCATTAAACGGATTGAAGAGATGTTTGTCAGCTGCTTGCTGGGGAAAAACCTCATTGCCTCAGCCGCCGCCACTCTGCTCTGGACCGGCTCAGCGGCAGCTCCAGGCTCAGGGCTGAACGGCTCCAGTCTCCGCTCACTCCTCTGCTGATCTAATACAGACGAGCTTAGCTCACTTTCATCTGTGTCCTTCTTCTTGGCCTGGCTTTTGTTTGAACAATTTGATAGTAATCACACAAGCTGACAACTGGCTCCATTTGTCTGTCACAAATCTGTTATCTCTCTCTTTAGGATCCCCGTAGAAGCAACCAGAACCAAAACTGCTGGCTGGAAACTGCTCCACAGGCCTGGCATGCCCACCATGTGTGTCAGGCATGAGGGGGACTCTTCTGGACCCCAGCCTCAGTGATACAGACATTCACCACCCAAAGGCTTCGTCTCAAACCAACTCACTAACACTTGATTTTGAACATCTGCTGTTCCAAAATGGAGAGTAAATATATGAGAGGTAAGTGCAGTTTATCCCTCTGGTTTGCTGATGAAACAGAGACAAAGTGCAGGTGTGCTGCCCCAGCATGCATTGCAGGAGGAAAAACAAACCAATCTTCACCCAGGTTTGCTCATTTACTTCATCCTAAAGACAATGTTTGGCCAGTGTGATGAAATGGGACATCGCAAGACAGACTCAGACATGCAGGGAAGACTCAAGTAAAGGGAACTGAACTTTCTAAGAGATCAGATGATGGGAGCGGAGGAGGTCCAGGAGGAGCCAGTGCCATGAAGGTCAGCATATCTAGACAAACTTTAACTTGAGTCATGACAGAGATGTGTTATCACTGTCATAGCCGAGGTGTCACTGCCGCTGAGGAGGAGACGCATGAGGAAATCGATCAAAGTGACAGCTGCGCAGAGTGAGGTCCTAGCGTTGAAACAGGCTGGCACCAGCGAGAGGCAGAGGAATCGCACACCATTCTGAAGACATTTGGCTACAGTGACTCAGGTCTTTCCCACATGCCATTTTAAACTGCTTAGTTCCATTTATTAACAACTACAATGTTAAATGATAGTTTGTCATGTTTTTCCACTTGTAACCCCAACCCTGATCCTCTCTTCGCCCTGACAGCGTTCTTCTTCTTCCTGGATATAAGCAGACTTGAAACACAGCACCGTCAAACCAATCGTGGTATTTGATTTTCTGCTGAAAAGAAGAACAGTCTATTTTATTCTTCATTTATCTTTCATGACCTTGATGTGCAGCTGTGACCAGCGTGCAGTGTTGTGCAGGAGGCTCCCTGCCCAGCGTCGTCACTGAGTGGGAGACACACGGAAACCAGGGGACAAAGCCAGCTTCTGCTACCGAGTGTCAGCAGTACATAACTTGTAGTTCAGCCGAAATCCAAACGAGCACGACATGACGGTTTTGTGTGACTTTCATAGAAGTCAAAGGGATGTGAAATGACATGGAAATCTAAGAAAACGTCAACGCAGCACACAAAATGTCCTCAAAAGTCTCCTAAGATCTCATTGGTTGACACACCCATATGGCTACAAGTGGGCAGAAGGTGTCTGGGCAGATTAGCTGATGGGAGGCAGGTGTGCTGACAGAACCAGGTGCTGGGAATCAGGAGGGATCAACCGAGAACAACAGGAACACAAGGAGCCAACATTAGCGCCTGGCATGCTCTGCCATTTTGGATGAAAAAAACAAGACTAATGTATATATATATATATATATATATATATATATATATATATATATATAATATCTGCTGTGCTCAAGTCACACAGGCACTGGAGTTTCTTCTCTTGAGCCGTGCGCTAGAGGCCTGTCAGCCTCCACGAGGCCATGTTCTCCACTGTTAGTCATGTGACGGCTAATGAGACGTGTTAATGAGGCAAAGAGAAGCCAGCTAGCACCATTAGTGGCTAAAAGTTTTAATGAAGCTCGCAGTGGTTCCTCCAATCAATGAAGGTTAAAACATGTGCATGTCTAAACCTCTGGAGCTTCACATTGGTGAATTCATGATGAATACAGATGTGCAAGTATCTGACCATGAATGAGGAAACGCGACCGCTTTTGACAACGTGATGTCATTTTGGGGAAAACACTTCAAAGAGACGATTCAGAGGCTGATAGATGACGAGGTTCATCAGCGAATAGTGAACACGCCACCTGATGTCCACGTGCCAACACACACCTTTATCGTCTGTATGAGAAACAGAGCCACCAGCTATCAAACCCCAACATGGATAAATTCACGGAGAGATCAGATAACATCCAGGATGCAGCTTCAGTTTCACACGCACAGCAAGACGAACCTGTGAAAGACGAACACTGCTCACCTGGGGGGAGCTGTTCAGATCAGCCTGATTTTCATCCTTGGTGAAGAAACAAATAACCAATGACAATTTACTCTGAAATGTTCCTGCAGCTCTGACACGGGAGTCCCAGCCTGGGAGGGGTGGTTGCTGTAGAAACCATTGATAATCCAGCTGCAGATGAATCAACTGGCCTCCTCCAGCTTTCTGATTACAGCTGCATCCGTTCGTTGTAATCAGCCTCCTATTTGCCAGTCACACCAGGCCAGATGTGAGGCTCGTGTCAGGCTCAGTGGCAGACGAGGACAGGCAGCATCACCAATGCAAAAAAAGAAACAACAGCTCAGCTTACAAACTGAACAGAATGATTAACCGGGAGGCGAAACTATCAAAGGCCAACAGAAGAGGGAACAGAGACTAAACTTCAGACTAAAATACAAACTTATCACCCAACAAGACAGATACAGATACGAGACACTGGAAGAGGACTGATAAATAGTAAAGTCACCCAAACAGAAATGAGGGAGGACAAAAAAGAGTACAAGAATAGAAACTAAGGGCCCTTTCACACCTGCCTCCTTCGGTCCAGACTTTCTCTTTTGACCCAGACCAAATTTACAGGTGTGAAAGCTCCCTGGGATAATGGTCCCCCTGACATAGCCTGGACCAGGTCCATCCCAAGGGGACCCTGGGGCAGTTTGTTTAAGGTGTGAAAGGAAAGGGTCCAAAGAAAGGAAACTGAAAATCCATTCATTTAATTGGTTCACACACGTAAGCGATGACAGCGAGGAGAGAGGAGGAAATGGAAGTGTGTGTGTGTGTGGTGTGTGTGTGTGTGTGTCCTCTCAGTTCTCTAAGCTCATAAATGTGAATAGAAAGGCAATTAAACACTTCACTGTAGTAATGTAACAATTTTATAGGACACCACAGGTCCATCCATCCATTTTCTACTGCTTATCCTGTTCAGGGTGGTGGGTGGGGGGGTGGAGCCTATCCCAGCAGCCTTCCCCCTGGACAGGTCACCAGTCCATGGCAGGGCCAACACATAGAGACAGACAACCATTGGCTCTCCCAGCCACACCTACGGTCAATTTAGAGTCTGGATTAACCTGGTCCCTCTTGATGTCTTTGGACTGTGGAGGAAGCTGGAGTACCAGAGAGAACCCAGCAGGAACAGGGAGAACATGGAGACTCACCCAGAAAGACCCCGTGCTGCAGCCGGGACTCCACCCACAACCTTCTTGCTGGGGGGCCACGGTGAGGACCACTGCTCCACTGTTCAGGTCATTTTGGAAATTGAAGATGTGGACAGTCACAGGAGTTTTGGGAGTGGAAGGTGAGCAGCCTAATAACATAATATTTTCATACAAACGTGGCAAATAAAGTCAAAAGCTTCATCTGAAACGTTCCCCTGCGATGTGAAGGTGTGTGGAGAAAAAATGAAAACCCTGTTGCACACGCTAGGTCATGTCAGACGTGCCTGAAAAATCCCCGCAGCCTCCCTTCTGACCACGTTTGTTTACACTGTTTGAGGCATTCGACAAAGTGAAAGTGTGAAAGCAAGTGGCTCCGCCCCCAGGCTCACCTGTGCTGCCTCATCAGCTGCTGAGGCACCTCACCTGTCAGGTGGATGTGTTTCCTTGGCACAGGGGAGAGCTCCTCAGCATGGACTTGAATACATTTTTGATTGAAAATCATTGACAATGAACCATTTTATTGCATGTAAAGTACTGTTGTCAGTGCTGCTGGTGACTTGGCTTCAGCAGCAACAAAGCACGCTGGTGATGTTGAACGCCAGGTCCAGCTCTTCTGCAGGATGTGGCCTACTTGACACAGCTGATCGATTTTACTGATTCCTCGTCAGGTTAATGACGACTGGCTTTGATAGCAGGCTACTGAGTTATTAGCCTCCCCCACTAGCCTGTCAGGTGACTGTTGCTAAGATCCTGCTGGACTTTACATGGCGCAGCTGTAACTGATGTTTGGTCATAAATTATTCATGCACATGGGCATAAACCAACAGAAGTCTGTGTCATGCAGATTTGCTGGAATGAAAGAGGCTGAGGAGTGTTTTCAAGCACGGTGTGAGAGATTTCTGCCGTTCTTCAAGGCATCACTGCTCCGCACATGCAGGCCCGTGAACACTGGGCTACAGACAATAGTCTGTTAAGGCAAAATACAAGCAAGTACCTGGTTTATAGGGTTGTGATTGAAACACTGTTTAAAACGTAGGTTCTAGATACGTTCACAATAATGGCGAGACATGCTGATACTTTATACGTGATTTTGTCCACTCGTCGATATTTTCTGATGCTGATTTCTAACAAGTAACAAGTTACCATGTTATTCAGGTTTTCTGCTTCATCAAAAACATGTGTGAACATCAAGAATTCAAAAGGGTTTTTCTTCATTTTCAATAAATCCTACTCGCTGTTGCTCTCTCAGCAGACGAGCAGCGGCGGGCTGATACAAATGTCGGCCATCACGCTGATGTATTAACGACTAAAAGACCAACATCTGCTGACACTGATGAGGTCCTAGTATCATCAGGGAATCCCTCCGTCACACAAATGGCACATCTACCACATCACGGTCTCGTTGGCTGTGAAATCCAATGCTGCGTTTACAGTGAATTGTTCAGGGCTCAAGTCGGGGGATTGACTGCGGTCATGTTGAGAGAGAAAGGAGAACGTTAATGCACCGGTCCATCTTGAGATTGTGGACGATTTTGCTTCCTTAACGTTAGTTCTTTCAGAATAATGTTGGGAATAAAAACACAACTAAAATCTAAATATGCATCAGTTCTGCTCAGTCTGGCTGATGAGGTCGACCATCCGTCTGACCCGCCGACCGTTCTGTGCTCTTTCAGTTTAGGTTGATCAAACATTAAAAAAAAAAAACGGCAATGACTTCAGAGTTTTTTTCTTTACTTTTTGCACCTGAAGGCTCCAGGGAGACAACTGATCTGCTCTATTACTTACTGGTTCCAGCACATCAAAGAAAAGGTGAGGTGAGGCCAGAAACAATTTCACAAAAATGACAGTGACGGACAGAGCGAGAGAGGAGGGCGTAATGAGGTGAAACCTGCCCCGGGACAGTTTAGCCAATTGTTCTGGACAGCTTCCAGACGGATGTAAACAAGCTCTCGGTTCCTTCTGTCTTCTTGTCACGTTTCATTCAGTCTGATGAGATTCGGACTGATGGTGACAAGCAGGGTTATTGGAAACAAAACGCCATCATATCACCACACGTCCATAACACTCCTAAAAAAAGACAGCCAACTGTTGGTTCATGGGTGGGAGTTGGAGATGCTGCTTCGTTGCTGTGAATGCCGAGAGCAGAGGAGGAGAAACTAGTCGGAGCAAAGTGTAGCTTCTCCTTGTAAAGTCATTTCATTCTCTACGGGGCGCGATTTCACAGCGCAGCTACTGTAACTGTGGTATTATTACAACCGGAGCGTCGTGGAGAAGGAAATGAAAAGATGGAGATCAGGATGCAGAGCCAGAGGGAGTCCAGTTGCGTCATTTAGCCTCACCACTTTTATCTCTGCAGTACCTGCTTTGAATGATGAAGAAGCATGCAAGCTTTCAGATTTTTCAGTTTGTTCTGCACTATAATCACACCCGTGAAACCCTGCAGGGTCATCGTCCACATCGCTGTCAGACCTCACAGTCACATCACGGTCCTCCATGACAGTCAGGGCGCAGACCGTTTCCTACAGGTGAGAATGGAAAGGTAGGGTCGTACTGAAGCTGAGGAGAAGTTGCAGTGTTCTCTGTCTGACTGAGGGTGCTGTCCTCTGACGTTATTTATTTTAGCTCTTTTTTGGTGCCTCATTTCCAGCCACATATCATTTCTCTTGTCCAATTCCGATGTCAAAGACAGCGTTGGCCGTTGGCATCACTTTCACTGCGAATGACGTGACCGAGCCCACAGCACGGACACGTCTCTGCACGCTTTTTAACCTAAAGTTCATCCAGACGTTTGAACTTTGTCTTTGCAACACCAGACTGAGGAGCTGCATCTATTAGTCAGACTCTGGGCTTAATTTTGGTCGTCAAACTTTAGTCCAGACCACGAGAGCTTCTTCTCATACTCACATTTGAGTTCCCCTCAAACACGTTTGCAGTGTGAGTCCTCAGTTTGTAGGCATGCATTTTGATTTGTCTGGATTTTTCTGTGTGAAAGTAAATTGAACGGAGGTAATCGTCCTCATCACGCCTTCAAATGGATGAGATGAATCATTTGCGAACAATGCAGAACCTCTAGGAGAGGATGTACAAGAATTAGATTTCTACAGGGAAACAACAATAAACAGCCCCTGTTGTGATGGACAACAGGTGCACAAGATCAGTGGAGAAACAAAGCTAGCGTAGAATCAGCATTCATGAGAGTGGGCTGCAGCGACTGATGCGCAGTGACAGGCTCTCAGGCCACAGCTTGTTTCTCTAACCTCTTGACTACAACCATCCCACTTTAATCTTGTTTGTTTGGTCTAACAAAGAGGCAGAAAGGTTTTAAGCCCTGTACCAAATAGGCAGTCTTTGAAAAGGTCACAAAGTACTTCTGAGTCTTCTTTTTTACCACCTCAGTAATTTATTGAGAGTGACAGCTGCAGTAGTGGAGGGAAAATGGGGCTGAAAATCAGGTGAGATTCAGTCGTTTCTCAGCCAGTCTGCGATAACGAGGCCATACGTCATTAGCCGAACAACCCATTTTAATCTTCCAATAAGCACCCTCGCCTACGAGGACTCACCTTTGAAAAATATTGCAATAATTCCTCCAGTGCACCCTGTGACTCCATCCCTCCCTCTGTCTGTACCGAGGTCTCGCTCCGTTGGCTCTCATCAGGGCTGCTCTCCCTCTCCCTTGACGAAAGCTCGGACAGGAATTTTCAGGGGCTGCGGCGTCACCTCCATCCTTCAGTGGATCAACCCTCCATGAGCTTTGTATGGTTGAGATGTTGACTAGGAAGTTTGTCAAGAGGAAGCTGCGTTTCCTCTTTGCTCCAGGCCATTTTCTCCACCTTCATTTTCTGAAACCAAAATCTCCCCAACAAATGAGCGGCAGGTCACAGGCCTGATTTAAGATATTACAAAGCTTGAGGGAGCTGCAGCTGGTAATTACTGAGAGAGACACTGACAGCATCAGCAGAAAAGCTTCTTGTCTAGTGTCTTGTTTAACAGCTGGGGACAGGACGGGTAGTTTCTGTCGCTGCCAGATAATGCTAAACCCCTCTGGTAACCATAGTAGCCTCAAGTTCCCTAGCAAAAGCAGCTGTAAACATCCTGACAACATCCATCTCTTTTTGAAGCTCTGATAAAAATGTGGGTAACAACACATCAGTTTGGGCGTCTGGCCGCTAAATATATCCTGAAGTGGCGATAAAGGTACAGCGCGTTTTAATGGACCCGCGCGGCGCTAGCAGCAGTTTGATGTCGGCATGGTGGTTCCCACGAGTGTTAGATGCTATGTGAGAGACGTATGTGGCGCACATGAAAGATGACATCAGTGAATGCCGAGTGCTGCCTCTCTGAAGGATCAGCGCCTGAACACGCTTCTGTTTCTGTTGCTGTGATGGTGAAAATTGCTGCGACCACAGACAGACGTCATGTGACTTTTACAGCGTGCTGCCATCTGTCAAACGCTTTCAGGCACCGCGCAACTACAAACGTGTACACATCAAAACAAATGTCAGCTTCAGAAGAATCTCCTGCAACACAAATGATTCTGCCGGTTCCGTAGATAAAAAGTTGCTGTAATCTCAAGCAAAGGGACATTTTTTTGATTGGTATATCATAGTGCCACCTAGTGGTTGTACTTTGGTTTGTAATGTAGTTTTTGGGTCAGGGAGCAAAATACAGTGATGCTCACTGAAATAAATACAAAGATAAATGGTTGCCACGGCGTTTTACTGTCATTTATGGTTGCCATCGTGCTCATGCTGGTCCACGCAGCAGACACACAACCTACACTTCCTTCTTCTTTTCCCATGGAACAAAAAAGTCACTGTCCAGGTGAATAAATTGGTTTTGTATCCCCAGTATAGAATATCCATTAAAATAGGTCGAAAAGGCTGGATATGTGCAGGTAAATGTACCATGAACAACCTGATTGCTCTCCTGCTGGACAACACCTGAGCCGGTCCTTCTTTACCATTGTTTACACCTGATAAACCACTGTACACCACAGAGTGTCAGAGGATCAACTGCTGCTGCAGCCTAGAGAAGCTGATGAGCTCCTCCATCCATCCCTATTCTATACTGCCTCCATTTAGGAGCACGGGGGGTGGAGCCTATCCCTGTTGACTCGGGGTAAGAGGCGGGGTTCACTCTGGGCGGGTCACAAATCTGTCGCAGGCCCATCAGGAGCAATTGGGGGTTCAGTACCTTGCTCAAGGACACTTGGAGGAAGGAAGTGAGGATCAAACCAGCAACCCTTTGTTTGCTAGACGGCCGCTCTACCTCTGAGCCACGCCACCCCTGCTCCTCCTTCACTGGCAATCTAACTGACTGTGTAGCCACCTGTCAGCTCATCAAGACCCTAATGAGAAAACGTCTGAACTCACAGTAGCGTCTCAACAGAAGTGTCGGTTGTCCAGCATTGTGTGTTGAAGCTACGGAGAGGAGCTGGAGCTCTTAGTGGTGGTGGTGTGTTCTTTCCAGGAGAGGCAGCGTGACTCCCCAGAGACATATCCTGCAGGAAAGGATGGCTGTAATTACTGTGAAGGCATAGAGCCGCCAACTCAGACACACACAGACACATTCATCGACGTACACACACACAAAAGCCAACAAGCACATAATGTATACGAGAGGAGGGAGGCAGACACACAGAAAAACAAGCCCACACATCCCTGTCGTCTAGGGTCAATGCTAATCACCTTTTTCAGAGGACGGGGGCGGAGGGAAGAATGCTGGTAGGAGAAATGAGGAGGATGAAAGAGGGGAGCAGTAAGGCGGACCAGGAGGAAAGAGAAGATCAGTTGAGGAGGGCAAGAGAAGTGAGCAAGAAGGAAGATAAAACGAAAGAGGGGAGAAACGGGAAAAAATAAATGAAGAGAATGAAAGCAGTGCGAGAGAAGAGATGAAGGAGGGGAAAATGAAGTGGAGAACGGGACGATGAGAAATCAAATGAAAGGAGAAGTGAACACAAGCAAAGAAAGGAGGACATCCTCCCGTGCATTTAGGAGCCTCTTGGGTCATTTTGCTGAGGAGGAAGACGGAAGGTGTGTGTGTGTGTGTGTGTGTGTGTGTGTGTGTGTGTGTGTGTGTGTGTGTGTGTGTGTGTGTGCATCCTGCACATGCACAGGTGCCATTTTCAATGATCATGGGAGCTTTTAATTACTGGTGACCCTTTACGTGGTTCCACTGTCTTCGGTGTGGGTGTGTGTTTGGGTTTTAATTAAAAGCGGCTGCCTGCCTTCCTGTCATGATTAAAGGCTGACGAGCTTCCTGAGGAATGAGAGCTGGATGACAAAGTGGAGGGCTTTCATTTTTGGGACATTAGTGAGGTGACTCATGCAGACTGAGGGACAAGGTCGCTCATCGTTGCTTTTGGAACATGCAGCAGGTGTGACAACACAATATCAACAAGATAAAACCGAATGTCATCATTAATATTTCATGGTGAAATCAAACCTGCACAGTTTTGGGAATCACGGCATGATTATTCTTACATTAATATTCGCTCCTGCAGTTGTTCCAACAGTCATGTGGTTCGTATGTTTTGGTCCTGTGAGGCACACATTCTCTGTCCATTTATTTCCCGGTTATTCAGTTCAGCTACATTTAAGGTTCAGAGTCCAGTGTGACAGATCAATAAAAACAGATGACGTTCTTCAATCAATCATCTTTAAAATCCATGATTTCAGTATCAGTCAGACAAATCACGTTTTAATCCAGCAGCGCGAATCCCAGGGCTGTTGATTATTGAGCTGAGCTGCATGGATGGATGATGTGTGTCCTCTTATATCGTGGTGAGTTCATAGTCCGTTGCCAGCTATGGAGTTGATGTTGGATCAGCATCACCATTCCAATATCTGATATATGTTTCCCCCAAGATGCAGCAGAGCGGATGTGAGCCTGTGTGTGTGTGTGTGTGTGTGGGGGGGGGGGGGGGCAGTGAATCACACTCCAGTGCCAATCTCACAAAAGCAAGATGAGTTGTAGTTTCCTGACTAATGAGCAGGACGGGGAGATGTGGGCTGAGATCGCCGAGCTCTCCTGAGCCTTCGCAGGTTGAGCCGGTTTGGAGGTGAGCGTGATTGACAGGATGATGAAGAGCCTGGAAACAAAAGCGTCTGAGGAAGATGTAAACAGCAATCAGGGAGGCAGAATAAGCGAGAGGAAGTGCAGAGCAGAGGATTGACTCAGGATTTACATTTCAAAAGTGGTACTTAGCAATAGATATTTTTTTATTTCTATCCATCCCTCCCTCCATCCCTCCATCTTCCCCCTCTTCTCCAGTTCAGGGTGGTGGGGGTGGAGCCTATCCCAGCAGTCTTCCCCCTGGACAGGTCACCAGTCCATGGCAGGGCCAACACATAGAGACAGACAACCATTGGCTCTCCCAGCCACGCCTACGGTCAATTTAGAGTCTGGATTAACCTGGTCCCTCTTGATGTCTTTGGACTGTGGAGGAAGCTGGAGTACCAGAGAGAACCCAGCAGGAACAGGGAGAACATGGAGACTCACACAGAAAGACCCCGTGCTGCAGCCGGGGCTCCACCCACAACCTTCTTGCTGGGGGGCCACAGTGAGGACCACTGCTCCACCAGGCCGCCCCAAAAAAATCGTTTTATTTCTATATTCTTCATTAATGCTTTGATAAAAAATAGCCCTAATAACACTGGAATGTATGAGCTTGTATCAGATGTGCCATCAGGATGCAGGCATGCGTGCAGAGGGAACGCTCTCTGATCTGTTGCTTTTGTCTGCCAAATCAGAGCAAAATCAAAGGTGAAACCTCTGTAACAACATGTGGAGGTGGGGGCCACCTCAAATGTCCAGAGGTTGTCAAAGTCACACACATGTATGCCTGCGTAGAGCCTCTCCATTGAGGAGCGTCCCCAGCTGGGCTCCATCTTGAGGAGTGAAAATGGCGGATGTTTGGTGAGTGCAGCTAACATTTATGTGCTTCACTGCCTGTTGTCCTCCTCTTTAAACAAAACCTGTCTTTTACATCGTTTTGGTCGTGCAGCAAAACTGAAGTGGCTGTTCTGTTGTCAAGATACAGTAGAAAGTACAGATATTTGTATTAAAATGACAAAAATAAAAGTAAAAAGCTGTTAGAAAAACCAGCCTCACCACAGGAAGGTTTTGTCTGGTCTCTGTCGCGGTAACGATGATTGCGGGATGGTTGTGGAGTTGATGTTAGCGCTCAGACCGGCCTGCGACTCCATCATCGCTAACTCTATACTGACGAGGCTTTCCCCGCTAAAGACTTCTCTCTGATTTACCAGTACGCTCCAGTGCTTCCAGGGACGCTGGGGGGCCTGGAGTCAGTCCGCATAATGAAGTCATATTAAATGTTGTGTGACATTCATGGTTTTTGCATTAATTTGATGTTCCCTATACGTCGCTGCTAAAATATTATGGATGTCTCAGACAAGGACCAGTGAGCAAACGATCGCACGCTAATACGTTTGGATTACAGTGCCAATGCATCGCTGCAGCAAGGGGGGGGGGGACCCATTACCAGTTTATTACAGTTTACATGAATGCAGGCCTGCAGGAAGAAGCCGAGACGCATGGAGGTTCATATAAAACAGCTTTCCAACTGCAATGTTGTAGTCTGGAGTTCACACACTTCATTGATTCATCCGAGGGGCCACGCTGCTGGAGTCAGATTCATGCACACACACCGGGATTTGAAGATGATGGCACATCACGCACTACATGATCTTACTAAGATGATGGCGGCAGCAGGAGGGATGTGATGTCAACAAAAACACTGTGGTGCAGTGAAGCGGGAGAGATGAAATAAGGGAGAAGTGACAGAAATGTTGGAGGAGACGCCGTCAACGGGAGCTCTTCAGCAAAGGGCAAAGTTTCAACCGTTCAAACACCTTCGTCCATTCATGCATCCATCATCCGTCTGTAGTCTACACCCGTTAATCTGGTGACAGTCATGGAGAACTAGAGCCTCAGGCGTCATCAGACCAGCCAGGTCAGCCTGGACAGGTCCATCACGGGGGAGACATAAAGAGGCAGGCAACCAATGACTCTCACCTACGCACAACAAGAGTCTCCAACTAACCTGACTTGCGTGATTTTCGCGTGTAGGATGAAACCAGAAGGAACACACGCAGGAACGGGGAGAACATGCCAGTTCCACGCCACCCCAGCCAGCCAGTTCTAGAACCTGTCAGCAGTGTTTACTGTGTACTGGTTAACAGTAGTCAAAGGGCTACAATGTTTGCCCTTGCTTGGCAACACTGTCAGATTTTTCTGATGATATAATTCCAAATAAGGTCATCGTCAGAGTCGGCGAACATCACATCAGGGCGTGTGGAGTTTTGTGATGTCAGTGGCGTCATTGAAGTGCGTTGGAGACGCGTGCAGCTCGTCTGCACCAGAGTTTTTGCAGCATTAACTTGAGGCAGCGTCACACACCAGGAGAAGTGTTTACATGATTGCCAGCAAAACGCCAGTACTTTACAGAGGGAAACTCTTGTGTTGAACACGGCGCTTGTCTTCAGTCTCGGTCAGTGCCTTGCTATGTGGCGCGTAAACAGGGGCATGAATGGAGTATTCTGTCTAAAAACCAATGAAAATATTGTTTCTGTGGAAGAAAATGACGTTTTTTGTTGCATAATTGGCTTCCAGACATTTTTTCCCCCAATCAGAGCTGCGTAATGCATCGGTGTGGGATTTCCTTCAGATGAAGCAACACAAGTTGTCCCTCAGGAAATATTTTTGTAGAAATGTAAAGTGCAGATTTAATCAGAGGAAGCTTTGCTCAGTGAAAGAATAAAACATCAACACTTACAAAGCCATGCACTCTCAGTGCTCAAGTCTTTATTTTGGTGACACGGTGACTTCCCGTTGCAGCAGCCTTTCACTGACTGCTCACCAGACCATCGGACTCCTCTTTCTTTCTTTGTATTTCTCTGCTCGTCGCTGCGTCGCTCCATCTCTAGCGGCGTCTCATTCACTGCGAGCTGGTGAAAGGCAGAGAAGCCCACAAACACGCTTGAGACAGCAGCAAACACACGCTGATGGAGGACCAGTGCCCAGGACCAGCGTCACCATCTGGAGTCTAAATCAGAAATTGATTGAATTGACCTTTTGATTCACACCATGAAATTCAAAGGGGGCGTTCAAGACTTTTTGTGTGCACTGAGACGTAGCCCCGCCCAGCGGGAGTATACAACGGGGCTCGTCTATACGGGGCTGTGATGGATTGATTCGAGGGGGTTGGCGGTTACTTTGTAGGACGTTTGAAAGTGAAGAAGAAGGAAGAAGAGCCGCACAGTTAGAACATGCATATTCCAGTTAGCAGAGGGCCAACGGGAGGGAGCGGTTTCTGCTGGTCGACGCGGTCACGGGTTGAGGTCCACGTATGTAAACACGCCAAAGGTCTGGGCCATTGGCACCAAACCCTACCAACATAAATCAGCATCTATAACTGATACACACACTGGGTAGTACAGTCAGAGTACTATTAGAAGTAAGAGTAGCAGCAACAAACCAGCTGAAGTGGGACAGCACGATTTCAAAAAATAAAAATGTTTAATTTTTATTATTGCGAGAAGACTCGTGATATTAGACTGAAGGTAAATGTTGACATCAATATTCTCATTTCCATTGGAAAAACAACTAAATATGAAGGTGTGGGGGGTTTGTGGGTCCGTATCAAAGCAAGAGAATTCCTTCGTCTCAAGTTCAGTCGTCAGTTTCAAATCATATTTTGATATTTTGACCCGTTCACAAACATCTCTCCTGCCTGCACTTGAAAACACAGTAGATCACGTTATCATATCATATTCCGCTTAATTTGGATTCATGTGCAGGAGTACAGCGCAGCAACACAATCCTCTCTCTAGATGAGGTCACATCCACCAACAAAGGCTACACACACACACACACACACACACACACACACACACACACACACACACACCAAACTTTAATCATCCTGTATTAATATAATGCAGATCAAGCAGGCGCTGGGTTCCTCCTCCTGTTAGAGACGCTCATTTCTCTGATCCACTGGAGCGTTTTGCTACTTGTAAGAAAGCAGACACGTGAGAATGTATGTTCCATACATATGATGGACTCCAACTATAGAGAGGGGAATTTATTCCTCAGAAATAATATTGGGAGGAATGCACAAACCCTGAAATACATGAGGAATGGGATTATGCAGCCTCCACTGGAGGAGTGCATATTTCATTATTCTGCTTCAGCTGCAGCCACTTCCAATATCATATCTCATAACTGGAAGTTTGTGTACATTCGTGAATGCAGGATCATAAAAAAGCATCTTGATGGGTATCTGTGAGACAGCAGGCTTCCTCTGACACTCAAATGACACAGCACAGAGATGCTTTTTGGCTTGGACTGTCATGGCCACAGCCAGGCCCTGGTTTTTCTGCGTGTGTGTCTGCGCTTCCTGTGACCATGTATGGGCGTCTCCTACACTTCTGTCTCCCATCAACTCATCATCAGTCCTTGATTTAAACCCTGGCTCTTCATCCCCTCCTCGTCAGAGTGTCTCAACGTACCAGCAGCCCCCCCAGCATCGTGGGTACTGATGCTGAGCAGTTCAGCTCCATGGCAGGATGGAGTACAGACAACAGCCAGGGGGCAAAGGGCACCAATTACCTGAAGTACCTCAACACTACCCATGTTTGAAAGTATAGCTTCATCATTTGTACTTCATAACATGATCCAGGCAAATGCATCTTTAACTGTTTTGCAGAAGTTCACACAAAATGTAATCTTTCAAATGGAGTTTCCCTGCTAGCATTTAAGACAAACAACACAAACATGTAGGATTTGAATGTCCCCTTCTACTGTGACTTCTGGTCCCTACAGCTAAACGTTGAGCTTTGAATGACACATTCAGAGTCCACCGCACTGAACCAGGGTCTCAGTTGTAGGGGGGGGGGGGCTGCCCGTCTTCATTTCAAGCTGTTAGCACTTGTTCTCCGACAAATAGACTCCACTGTACAGATGCATGTCCATATATGGTCGTGTGTCACTTTTATTTGATATTATTTCAGGCTACAGCAGGAAGCTCCTCCATGCATGCTCAGACTTCAGGAATTCTCTCTCTCTACCAAACCCATCCACACAAGCAGTCAGACAGGTTTGAGGGTGCTAAACCTTAAAGGGCTCTCTAAACAAGTTCTGATGTGAGACGAGAGTGAAACCACGACAGGGCCGTCCCGGGAAGGACCGGAGAGTCCTCAAGGCCGTCTAGAAGAATAGAGATGGACAGCAGCCGAGGATCCAGCAGCCGAGGATGGGGACTGCTTCGTTGTCTGAGATCAGTGACTACTTTTACGAACCTTGTTCCAATGCTGTGCCATTTTCTAAAACCAGATTGGAATTTGTTGTGAACCTTATTCTCATATAAAACCACCTGCTGCTGTTGGTACACGACATTTCCTAAAATCTTGCCCAAAAAAGGTAGATTACAGATGACCAATTAGGCTGCCATTGCTCGGGGCTGAAGGGTTAGGATGGTTCTCCGTCGGTCAGGGCTGCACGGAGGCTATTTTCAGGGAATCGTTCCAGAGAACAATTTTCCAAGATAATAAGTCATCAAGCAAACTATCTAAGACCTGTTTGAAAAAATCCTTTGACGGAGTTCCGCTTGATTGTTTTGTGAAAACGAATGAGGTGTCTCTGAGGGTTGTTACCACTTTTCATGTTTGGATGCAGGGCATTTCTGCACAAGAGACTGAGATGGGTTCATCAGGCCATTCTGGAAAAGAAGAGTTGTTCCTGTTTTCATTTAGAATTCCAGAGAAAGAAGCCTTTTTCATGCACGATAAATCTCACGATAGATTGTAAACTTGTGTTTTTGCACTTTTGTTCAGCTCCACGGCGCTGCCTCTGGAGCGCACGTTGGCTTCTTCTTCACCTCCCTCTGCAGTTCTTCTTAGTTTTCAACAAAGCCTCAATGCTGACAGGTGAAACTAGTTTGAAGTTAAACTGACTGACCTTATCATGCCCTGAGGAGACGTCTGCAGACAGAGAGAGAGAGAGAGAGAGAGAGGGAGGGGGGGGGGGCTGTGCAGGTGATGAGGAAACTCCATGGCTGTGGATTGATCAAAAAAACTGTCATGGATGGACATGTCAAAAAACAAACAGTAGCAATCTGAAAAACGAGTATCGCCGGTCTTCTGAACAGTGCTCTTCAAGCCTTCTGGAGATTAGCAGCTCTAAGGTGGGTTGGCCCAGGAACATGCTGAGTAAAATCCAAGCTAACAAGCTAGAGCTGTTCCAACGCTCCAGCCTTGTTGTCTGGGACATGCTAATTACATAAAACAATAAAAATGTTTAAAACAGACTGACAGTTTGTGGAGAGTGCTGTGGAGGCCGATGACCAGAGATCAGAAGCGCAGAAGCAGGACTTTCCAGTCACATGACCTGATACTCCAAGGATGACAAACTGCTAAGATTTAGACTTTACGTTGAAAACCGCCTGACCTCCTCCTCTCTTTCCCCCACGTCAAGTGTGGATTAAGCCGCAATTTGGAGGAGAGGCTTCAGCTGGAAGGGCGGCGCCATCCGAGCCAAGACAAGTTTCTGTGAGGAAAATAAAATCCAGCTTTTCCTCACAAGTGAGGTCATTTAAAGAGAAGGGCTTATTTGTGAGTGCCCTGATATTTAACAGAGCCACTTTGAGTTTCTGCTCATGGCTCGGCCCTTCTGCAGGGTCATAGCCTGGTAGGGGGACAGCTACCAAGCACAACTCTCTCCTCCAAAAACTACCTGCCGTGGTCACTCTAGTTTCTGTGACCACACATTCACAGGAGCATCAGTGGGGGGCACGATAGACGGTAGGAAGTGATAGGGTCATTGTGATGATTGCGTGAGTCTCAGTGGGAGCTCCGCAGGGTGGACGAGGACGGGACGCAGGGGGCGATAATGGCCCCATCACCGGGTTGATGAGGCAGCCTCTTGTGTCCAGCAGGTAAAACATCTGGACTTAAATGTGGTCCTTTTCTGTAAAACCACACCAGATACAAATACTAGTACAATTAGAAGGCATTTGTATACTTCTTAAAATACCTTTGTATACCTTAAAGCCTGTTAAGAGGGGACAGTTAAATATTTATTGCTTGGAGTTTTTGAATTCATGTGTGTGCCACATGGGGTTGTCCATCAGGACCTTTCAGCAGCACACTGACCTCTTGGATGTTTCTGTTCTCCCGTCTAACACATGAAGTCATGAGGCGATGATGCTAAATCATCCACTCTTGCGTGGCTGGCAGTGTTTAAGTTCAGACTGAGGTCTTCTCAACAACAGAGTACAATAACCAGAATAAACACAAGGCAAACAAGTGGAACTCACAAGTTAAAAGCTTTACAGTCCTGTTATTGCATTCCTCAGCACCATTTTCCTGAGCGATAACTGTTTATGCTGCGAATATTAACACAGGATGTGTCTTCAAAGCCAAGCGTAATGAAGTGTGCTGGAAACGATGCAGTCGTGGCCCCAGCAACACATTGGATCCATTTCCTGAGTGGGAGCAGGAAGAAAAAATATCTTTGGTGATATCTCAAATGCTCCCTTTTGTTGTCCAACAACTGGCAGGCCACCGGTGTCACACACAGTCAGAGGCTTGTGATGCAGCCTACATCGCCTGGTTGAACAGTGCTTGCAGGCTTGAAACATCAGCACCACCAAAGCAGCTTAGTGGACCAAAGGGCATGATTACATGCTTTTTGTGCACCACAGCTAATTATCCAACTGTCCACTAGCATAAACCATCAGCAGTGCACGTCTCCCCGGCGAGTGTTGGCTTGGGGGCTCGTTCAATAAACCAAGGTGCAGAACAAGAGTTGTGCTCTGGTTTGTCAGTTGGGTTGCAGGGAGGCTGCAGCTAAAGACGAGCATGCCCATCTTTCAAAGCGCTCACTGTAAGGCAGCAACAGATCATAACACAATGTGATCACGGACACAAGCAAATGCAACTTGCAAAAGGACAGTTAACTTTGGTTAACAGTTAACACTAAACCAATAAAACCAGTACTAAAGTCTGGTTGTAAAATCAAAGCAAATGAAACATAGAAAAAAAGGGAAATTAGATCAGGAAATGCTCTCCATTAAAATGACGCTTTAAGGAGGGATGCAAAAGAAATCTAGCCTGGTCGCGCAATGCTAACACAGAATAGGAATTCGTATTTACTTGAGAAATCAGCAAAACAACGACAAAAACCCCCGTTTCGATCAAGGCAACTGCACTCTGGGAAAAGCAGTTCTTGTATCTCAGGTTTAGCTTCGCTGTTTGGGAGAATCTGGTTTCCATGGATGTTGTTGGCATCATGAAAGAGGAGCGTGGAGCGATTATAGTCGCCCAGAACCTTCTCATCAACAGTGATGTCAACATGTGTTTGGACGTCTTTATGGTCGCAAAAGACTCGATCAGGTACTTTTAAGATGCCCACTTCTCACCCAGACACAAATAAATGTGTGCTCACACCGCCAACATTCACTCGGGGCTAATAAATTTACTCTCCAGGCTCAGCTCACACCAGCTCATCTCATCCAGTCATTTCACAGGGACACAAAGTTTCTCCGCGTCAGCTCACACCCACGATCCCAGAAAAATGGATGGCCGTTCCCTCATCACCACCACCCACACATATCACACAAACATACACAGGTGGTTGGATTCCCCCTCTCAGCTCACTCGAGCACAGCTGAGGTACACGTCTCCCAGTACTGACGCCAAATCTGTAGGCAAGAGACAAGACTTTGAGAGCCCCTTCTGGCATCGGGAGTCTGAGCGGCGCTGACAAATCATGCAGGTGAACGACATCAGAGCAAAACATGGGGAACGTGTTTGCTGAAATGTGTGCAGCCCTCAACGGAGAAAGATGAGAGAAACGCTTGAATCTGTGCTGTTTAACTCCCTGGGTATCACGCGGAAATCATGCACTAATTCTTCCACCCTTCCAACTGGAGAACAGCAGAGCCTGCAGATCCAGGTGTGCCTGCTATGAGTCTGCCAAGCTGCCACCAGGGGGTGCAGTAGTCCGCTTTCTTCCAGCCATTCTGTTCTAGTGACATTTAAGATCTTCAGTTTATCTACATTTGACTCAGTTCTCACATCACTCGTTATCACAGGTATCAGCCAGAAACACCAGAGAACCCAAAGCCTTGGCCTTTGACCCAAGTGGCAACAATCTTTAAGATTGCCCTCAGCGCCATGAAGGGCCACTGGGGCGAGGAGGTTTTTGTAGGCTAATGAGGAGCTTAGCATGGCCGTGGGTTCCCTCGACCAAAATGTTAAAATGTCTTAAGCTCGCGTAAAACACACACCTTTTTCAGTCATTCAAGAACCCAGTGACTTTAAGGTGAAGGAAGCAGAAATTCAACAATGCTAACTTGCTTCTAGTTTTAGGACTCATTCCTGCACCTACGTCCACTTTACAAAACAAGATAAGCTTCTAAACACACGGCAACAGTCTCACTAAATGTCTCGGGTCTGGCGATTGCGACTCAGTTTTACTTCATGCAAAGCGAACTGTTGAGTTCACACGCTTCAGCTGCAGCTTGTGTTACTGGAGTGCTAAGTACCTGGGCGTGTTTCCCGATCAGCGAGAACGCATGTTAACGCTGGGTCTACCTGTGGCTCTGCACATCTGGAGGGAGGCTGGTTCACTCGCGTTCAGCTCAACTGGGTGTGAACGCAATCTGCTCAACATTCTGGCATCAACACTCCTGCTGTTACTGGCGACCATGCAGAGAGAAATGAACATTCAGCTTTTGCTGTCCTGTTCGTCTCAACAGACACGAATGACCTCTCAGACAAGTACCTGAACGCATCTGGGCTCGTCTGAAGTTTGGCATCACTCCATATTCTCTTGTTCAGGAACAGGAACCATACAGTGACGTTATCCCTGGCGACTCACGCCCCTCCCCATTCGGTTTCACTCAGGGGGACACAGATTTGATCGCAGTGACGGTAGCGCGTCACATAAAGCATGTCAGGTGTAACTGTAGAGGCAAGATTGGATCATTTATTATTCACACCAGGAGTCTGATACTGATGACATTTTAATGTCAGCTGTGAAGAACCAGGATGTCACAGCTCACTCATCCTTTAGAGCCTGATGTTGACGGGACTTTGAAAGGCTCGTGTTCTCCAACCGCTGACCCTCCGCTGTTTGACTGATACTAATTAGCACATTTACTGTCGGTTGCCCGGTGGAGACGACATCGGACATCGTTAACTCGTGCAGCTCAGGCGTGATCCGGGGGAGGGGTGTATCGATCACCTCCACCCGTTCACTTCTCCATCCTCCAGTTTACATGAGTTGGTGTGTTGCAGCAATATGAACTGCAAAGACACAGTGTTCATGATGTATTTGTTTGGACAAAGAACTTGAAGGAAGAAAAAAAGAACCAAATTCCTTCTGCACTCCTAATCATAGTTTTTTCACTGACGCTCCACAACAGGAAAACATTTACGACCTGCAATGGTTCTCCACTGCGAAGATTCAATGAAGCTGTGAAATCCACTGGTTTCTGATTCTTTTTAATACTTTCAAGTGAAACTAGGGAGGCAATAATGGTGCAAACGTTTCAGGGTTTTATAATCCAAACTGAACAAATGGGAGGTATAGCTTCATGCTTTTCAAGCCTTTGTTGCTAATGTCTCTTTCATTTTCTTTGGTTCTGCGGAACACAAACAATGGCGCCCACCTCATCCCGCTTCAGTTTAATAGCTGGTCAGTTTGTCACACACTCACTTGGGAGCTGTGTGTTGCCAGGAAACAAGGCACCAAAGACTAAAGTTGAGCTTGGTTACCATTAGACCTGCCGCTGAGGGGAGTGTCGCCCTCTCACTCCTGCTCTGTTGTCACACTCAGTATCAGTTCTCACTCTGTTTGAGAGGGTGTTTGTTCTTGGGTGATAGGGGACCATATGGACTGGACTGAGCTTCCGGGTTTGAGTCAGATGAGTCTCATGTCTTTGTCACTTTGATTATTGTAGAAACAAAGATTGTCGTCATAAACGCCACTCAGCATCGATGATGAATTACGTTTGAGTCATGCATTCAGCAGTGTGTGTGTGTGTGTGTGTGTGTGTGTGTGTGTGTGTGTGTGTGCTGCATCGATTGATTGAGAAATGGCTGCTGGGTGCATTTGCTCTCCCTTTCACATCAAATCTAAGAGCTTTACGTAACAACATGAAAGGCATCAATGTAAAAGCAACAGAAGGCCACTTAGAAGACAATCAAAATACCTCCAGATGAATCCTGCAGCAGCTCAGCCCTCCAGGGATTCCACAGCGACGCCTCTGACACTCGTCACAAGAGGCAGCGGTGCAGCAGCGTTGATTTGTGTCCGTCTGCTCTGCTCTGCTGACATGACCCACCACACACACGCTAGATGTATGATACCACTTTGTAGGGGCTTTTCTTTGCCTGGTGTGTCGCGTCCAACATCACAAACAGAAGAAATGAGCAGTCTTGGGCTTGTCTTCAGTCTCCAGGAGCTGCAGACAGAGCAGCGCGGGGGACAGTGACAAGTTTGTTTTTCCACAACTGTTGAACACAGACGGATTGGATTTGTGTCTGCAGCCACAGAAGACACCGGCTGAGGTGATAAGCTTTCATTCCTCCAGCTACAAGCTCTGACTAATCACTGCGTGTGTCTGAGGTTGAAAGGGCTGGAGTTTAGCTGCATGTCACCGCGTTCACACAGGTTTTATCTGCTGCGCGGTTATTTGACTCAGGAGGGGATGTCTATTAGAGTTGTTCCTGTTGTGTTCCCATGTTTTTGGCCAGTGGGACTCCGGGGACACAGACCTTACGAGACCCATTTTTTAGCAAATTCCAAACTTCAAATCTTCCCTACGCTTTTCACGCTCCCTCTCGTCTCACCGTTGAAGAGGTGGCAAACTGCCGTCTCCCACTGCGGCTGCCTGGACTGACAACCGCCGCTGGACACCTAGCGGCAGCTTCTCTCTGGGACGCTGTCTTTCCGCCACCAAACTTGCCTCATTACATTGACTCTCCTGCTCATGGGCATCATTTGATTTCCTTCTTTCCTCGGTGATAATTACCGCCGTTGATAGATGATGTCTGTCTGTCACTTAAATGTCAATAAAGGTGGATTTACTGCTCGTGTTAACATCCCATTTAGTCATTTGTTTTTCTTGAGGGTCTGCTGGCTCGCACACTTCAGTATTTGTAGTCAGAGAGGTGGGTGGGTGTGTAGTCAATTTACTGCTTACTGGCATGGTCTCATGGGACTTGAGTCGCTATGGCAACAACTCGAGACAAAGATCAGAGTGGGAGAGAGAGACAACTCCGTAGAAGAGGGGCAGAGGATCAGGGTAACACTTCTTTCTCCAGCCTCATATTCTGGTTGAAGATGATTTAGTGTTTATACACTGAAAAGGTACCGTTTATCTTTATAATTTCACGACACCTCATGCTGAGTCATGAGTTTCACTTTTTGATACCAGAAAAAATCACTGCCATTATTGATTATTTGCAGATAAAGTGCAGAGGAAGGAAAGAACCCCATGGCACTGTCAGCTGATGTCTTCGTCCTGGCCTCTGAAGGTTAACAAAAAAAAAAACAACAACAACAAAAAAAGGAGTAACAAATGACATTTTTTGCTGAATAAGAGGGTGTTAAGTAGAGAGACACAAAGATGAAACCAAGAGAAGAGGGCAGCGAGAGCAACAAGTGGGGGGAGGGGTGACTGAAAAATAGTTTTTCAAGTACAAGTCAGAGTGAAATGAAATCCAGCCAGACGGCCTTCAGTGGAACAAGATCAAATTGCAATTTTCTACATTCAACACATCAGCTGAGAGGAAGATGGAGAGGAGGGGGAGGAGGAGGAGGAGAGAGGAAGGGACAAACATTGCGATGAAGTGGAGTCAGAGGGTCAAACAATTTGATGGAGAGACTGGAGGGGAAGACAGGAGACTGGTGACAAGATATCCTCACACCTTCCTGAGCGTGTGTGTGTGTGAGAGAGAGAGAGAAAGAGAGAGAGAGAGAGAGAGAGAGAGAGAGAGAGAGAGAGAGAGAGAGCAGACATACAATAGGGACCCACTCAGTGTCTGTACACCTCTCACTCACTGTCTTCCATTAAACAAAATAAAGACATTTTCGGAACATTTGTTGACTTGAACTGATGGAGGGACAAAGGTGTGTGTGTGTGTGTGTGTGTGTGTGTGTGTGTGTGTGTGTGTGTGTGTGAGCTATATTTTCCGTTGGGCTCAGTCTTTCTCCTCAGTAAATGTATACACTGGTGGGCGGACCAGATAACACTGCTTCATTTTGTCTTTCATGATGTCACTGCGTCAGACTGCACTATAAATTCCTGTCTTGGCCGACTGACTAGTCACGCTACAGGTGTGATCCTGACCAATCGCTCTACGCTGTCATCATGAAGTCATCGGTGAGGAAGGTCAGGGAGTGGCGATCATGTCTACAGCAGAAGCACAGTGTGAGATGCTAGGAAAGGCAAAAGAGAACGAAGAAGAACCAACAGCAAACCGGGGGAGCGACTTGGTTGCGAGCCCCCTTGACATGACACTGTCAGGGTCTGTAACGAGATAAAGGCTGCCCTGGTAATGTGGCGTGCTGTTGTGTTGCCACTGGCTCATAAGTATCGAGTGGCTCGTTCTCCAGCTTGGCCACGTGCAGACACGTCTTGCCGTGTCCGTCAGAGCGGGGCTGGATGACAGTATGTTGTCTGACTGCTGCACTAGCGCCTCCTCTGGTCAACCGGAGCTCCTGCTCTGAGTGGTGGTGGTGGTGGGGGGTACGTGGGCTGCAACCTGTAGGGTGCAACAGGAACAGGTTACTACCTGAAATGTCACAAATCACCTGAATAGTCATGTGACTTCAGTCAGGACGGAGGAGATAACGAAGGGCTAGTGGTGCGTGAAAAGACTCCTGATGTGGAAGAGCCTCAGCAAGGATATCTGAAGAGAGGCTAGACTGGACTGAAAGGCTCTGTGAAACAACATGTGGAGGAAAACCGCCAGGAAAAAGAGCTTGTGAACAACATTCTGTTGCTCAGAATTTGCATTTACAGACATTTTGACTCCCTGACTCAGATGCTTGCTAGTTCTTGAGGGGTACAGCCCATCGAGCATCACTGTAGCGCCACTTTCCTCTGGAGCGCAGTAACACACTGGATGACGGTCTCCAGGTCCTGTGCAGAGACCTGGCAGCCCAGCACATTCTAGCTTTGTTTGTACAGATCTCATTTTGCTGTTTGAACATGTGAAAACAGCAATAAATTAAATCCTAAGTCTTCCTCACCCGAAGCTTTGAGGAACCCCTCGCCGCCGTGTCGGTCAGGATTTTTTTTTTTTGGAGTTTTTTTCTGTCATTTTGTCAGCCGTCTCAATCTTGGCTAAGCCAACGTTCCCACACTGGGGAAAATTGCATCTCCAACTTTGTTGGCATGTTTGGGTTTAAATGTTAATTTGTAAAATCAGCCCTAGAAAAACAAATGATGAGCATCTCGTGCCATCAGAGGCTGCAATTTTCTGTGAATTCCCCCTCTATGTGTGTGTGTGTGTGTGTGTGTGTGTGTGTGTGTGTGAGATTGGTTTTGTGTGAATGTTCCTTGTAGCCACAGATGGGATGTGGGTTGAAAGTATTCACACAGAAAGTGACCTTTAGGGAAGTAAAGGAACATTTGTGCTGAGGCCTTAGTAACAATTGCTTACACCTCGACCGCCCCCCCATTAAAACACACACACACACACACACACACACTCTGTGGCTGTGTATGACACATTCAGATTCAATTAAAATGTGAACGTTACATTTCCAACTGCCACATTTGTTTAAGACTCAAATATAATTTCGATTAGATTAATTTTATGGCTCCCAAGGACCATGATGCATGTGTGTGTGTGTGTGTGTGTGTGTGTGTGTGTGTGAGTATTTCATTTCTCCATACCCCCACTCGTCCCTCCTCAGGTCTCACTCGTGGTGTCAATCACGTAGATGACTTTTTTCCCCTTCACTAACAATGAGGAACCACCTGTTTGTATTCCATAATTTGTATTTGTTGGATTTGTGTACGTCACGCAGCTCCGTTACAGGGCGTTTTCATTAGATAGGCTAATTAACCTGCCTCGATATTAATGTTGGTTGTTCTGTGTTGCATATTCAAGTAGCACGTCACGGAATCCCAAGAAGAACTGGACAGTTGGAATAACATTCTTCTTATTATTGTTAGCCAGAAGCTACACCAGGAATGCCAGAAGCCGTGAGCCTAATGCCAGAAAAGATGCCAGAAGTTACAAGATGCCACAACAAGGACGCCACAGGCCACAGCATGGGTGTCAGAGGAGACGCCACGACACCACTGAAACCTTTCAACAGAAGTTTTCAGAATTGGTGCAAGAAAACACTGGCGGAACAAAACCTGAATGGCAGTTATGTTAATGGTACAATAAAGACCAATGTCTTTCACAACAAAACCCAGCTGCATGGGCACCATCCGTCTGCCTGCATCCCTGCCTGAGGCCTCCCTGTGGGGTCAGTGGGTTTGAATATCCCATTTGACCTTGGAACACTTGATGATTCCTGAGTAGGCAGGGAAGAACACGAGGACATCTGTTTTACTGATGTCCTTTTGGGAAGAATCATTTTCTTAAGTAATAAAACTCGTGGTTGTAATCTTTTGAATGGGCCCATTCATTAAAAGTACTTGTGCAAAGAGCCAGTGGAGTTCAATGTGAGTGCCGTCGGTGGGGAGGTTACTGCTCACACTGAGATGAAGTGCCACCTGAAGGGTGATGAGAATGACTCTTTCAATCAGCGTCAGCTCACCCTTCGCTAAATCCATCTTCATTCATTCATTATCTATGCAGCTTATCTTCAACCAGGTCGCACTCCCAGCTGACACCAGGGGAGACGTCCGCCCGGACTGGTCGCCTGTCAATCTGCAGGCCGACAAGTGGAGACAGAAGCCTCACACGTTCCCACTTTAGCTCTCGCAAAACAATGGCGTGATGTCAGAAAAGGTAGCTTTGATTTCAGTCAGCTTTAGAAGTCCAAGTATCGAACATCCGTTTCCTCTGACATGTTGTGTAGCTGTTCCGTCAGAGTCAGGGGAGTTAAGGTCATGGCTGGAGGGAACGTGGGGGACGAGGAGAAATCTACAGCGCTGCCTCCAGATGTTTCCATTTTTGTGGTAACATTCAGTCGTTCGCTTCGTGACTCAAAAGATGAACAGAGGAAAGTCAGATTGCAACCAGCGACAAGGAGACTCACCGCCACCAACAATTCTAGGGTCCAACACACTTCAGTCCATAGACACTGGGACAATAACAGTCAAATTTAATGCCATAATAATGCTAACTATAGCTCAACCTGAGTATATAAACCCCTGGAGGTGGGGGAGGCCCAGACCACTCAGAGAAAACCACCTCAGGGACGGAATTACATGCAAAACCAGCACAGAAAAACTCCTTCAAATTCATCTCGGTCCATTGGTTCCACACTGCCCCTCCAAACAACTGCAGATCTGAAAATAAAAATTGCAGTGCTGCGTGGGTACGGAGAGTACAGATGAAAGGCTGCTCCATTCTCAAAAGGAGAAGAGGTAGGGGAAGAATGATGGAGAGAGGGATGGAGAGGAGGGGAGGTCTGGAGGGAGCAAAGTTCAGCATGTTGTCCTGATGGTCAGGATTGACTCCTGGAGGCTTTTCTCCTTGTTATTTCATCAGTTGGCAATATAAGGGGCCATCTAGGTTTACTCCATGTACTGGAGCTGCAGTCTCAGTATTTGTTGAGGCTTCATTTTAGCCATCGCTGAACATAGCACGAAGCCTTCTCGAAGGGAAGCGAGTGACGGAGACTGAGGGAGGAAGGCCTCTCTGACGGAGACGGCGGCAGAAGGAGTCGATTTCAGGGCGCAAAGTTGGCAGAAAATTGTTTTTTCAACTCGAGTCGCCTGACAAACAGAAGAAAACATGCCTTCAGTTTCCTGAGGATATTTGAGGTTGTGGATAACACTTTTTTTCTGGAAGTACAGGTAAAACTTCAGCTCAGAAAGAAAAAGCAAAAAAGGCTTTTGGCTCTTGAAGCTGAAGCTATAAAAGCTGCACTGGGCAGAATCTCAGTTTAGAAATACTCTCATTTGAGCAGTTCAAAGTTTGAAGTGTCCTGTCCTTCATGATTCACATATTCTCTCAGCTTTTGTTGGAATGAACGTTTTCCGAGGGGTTTCTGTGGTCTGAGATGGGGGTGTGATGTTTCGGAATTACCAGAACATCAACTCATTTACACGCGCCCCCCTCGAGTCAATAATGACAATATCCAAAGTACCACTGAAATACATCCAGTCAGGTCATTCCCTCTGCGTGTGTTGGTACGTTATCTGGCAAAAGAAAAGGCAGATTTTGATCAAATTTGGTGAAAGGGTAGATGTAATTGCACACGATCTAAACTTGATTTTTGGAATTGATGTGGATCAAATTTTAGATTTGGATCCTGAAGTCCGATGCAGGCCACTAGCAGGCTGTAGAAGGATTTCTATTGCTTGGAAAACTTTTCGGCACAGAGCAAATTGCCTCAATCCTGAAATGGCTCGTCTTTCAGAATCAGATTTCATTAGCAGAGTTGCAATTTATTATTTAGGTTTTAAAACTGCTGAAAGTGTAAAAATGTGCCCAAATACTAAACTGAGGAGCCACTGTGCCCAGACATGGGGGCTGTTTCAGCCATCCATGGTGGATGGTGCTGTGAAGAGCGCTAAACCAGAGCACAAACCACAGCGCACCTGATTATTCATCGGTGACGTCACTCAAACCAATCAGAGCGCCCGGTGTCGTTGCCTTTAAAGCCCGGGTTGCACCAGGACTTGGCGTGTTCTTATTTCAGTGCAAACAGGTTTCAGCTGAGGAGGAGCGTAGGAGCGTTTTGATTATGAAACTAAAACCGTGGAAAACCTGCAGCGTTCGTAGTGGTCGGGATGAGCTGTAGGAATGTACCTGGACGGTTAGTGACTGTATGAATGTGTTTTATAAACCCTACAAACTCACTCTGAAGGCTCTCTGCTCTTCTAATGTGGTCATGGTGCTACGTGTTGCACGGAGAGGCGGGGCAGAGCTGTGATGAACATCGTCGACTGACTTCATTCTACCATCTTATTTGGCTCACTGAACTGCAGCGTCTTCAGAAACTGCATAAAAAACTGGTGTCGTATTTCCCCTGAAATTGAAGCCAGCATGTTGCTTTGGTGGTTTGAGGTTGAGTTTATTCCCATTTTTGTCTTCATTTCGTTTCGCATGCATATGGTTGCCGTTAACTTTTGGAGGGCATCATCACACACGTTACGGCCATTTAGACCTTCATTAGAGAGAAGTCTTAATTTTCTTTTGTTTGATTGCTAGAGGCCCTGCATTTAAATATCAGACATTCAGAAGCGCTGGATGTGAATTAAATCAAGTGGACTTCCTGGTTCCCAGCTGCCTGTCTACTCCTGCACGCCAGCAGCAGCAATTTCCATAATTGTCAAGGAGAGGGATTCTAAGCCTCGAGCTTGCAGCAGAGCGAGATGATGGCGAGCTCCGTCTTTCAGCATATCAGTAAAGGTCACGGATGGTTTTGAATGTGTGCTTAGTCTCTCTCGTCATCCATGCAGCATCATTCATAAAATAAAAGGGAGGACGAGGAAAAAGGAAAAGAGAATGAGGACCTTCTGCCTGACAGTTGACTTCCGACACCAATGAGATCACGGTGTGTTTAAAAGTATCAACATAACTGGAATGCAGATCGAGACTTAAGCTGTTTACACGTAAAGGCACGAATGATGTCATCGGACTTATGAAGCAGCGGGTGCTTCGTCTTCCCTGAATATCCTTGTCTTCCGTGTGTGTGCAAAGTTGTCCTGGTTTCACTGTCACGATGCTACAATGACAAAAAAAACACATGAGTCGGGGAAATCTGTCTGAAGGTGACAGATGGGACTGATATTGCTGATATGATGATGTATCATTATTCTCATTTTCATTGAAAGCTGCATTAAAATGTTTCTCTGTATCAATTAAAGATGTTTTTAAGTCAGTAGAAAATGACGTGCAGGCAGGACGTCACTGCAGCGCCACAGTATTTAGCTGAAAATGCCATTTGACACTCAAGTAGCCTCCAAGCTGGACTGTACCTTCCTGCAATTTGAAAAATGCATTGAACCAAATTACAATTTTGATTAAAATTGGATTAGTTGGTCAGCCCAGCATGACCGGCAGGGCTGACCAACTAATCCAATTCTGATCGGTTAAAAAAGACTTGCTCATAGATGCAATGCAAAGCTCCTCGCCGACTCTTCAGCCTGGCTCACCCGCTCTTCTTGTCCTTCCTTTCAATCTCACCATCTTCATTTCTGTGGTCCCTCCTGCCTCTCTTCCTCCCTCGCTCATATCATTAGCTGATTACTCATCCATCAACATGAATTACGGAGCCGCGAAAGCCGAAGGACAGACATGCATTTGCTTTGCTCATCATTCAACTGTACGTGTGTGTGTGTGTGTGTGTGTGTTTGGTTTTAATTCCCCTCATACAATATTCAGGTTGTTGACATCTCAAGGCTGCAACAGAACAAGTATGTAAACACACACACACACACACACGCAGAATTTACTACATGCTTCATCATGTGATGGATCACCTCTCACCCAAATTAGCAATAAAAGCCAAAGGCTGCACAAACATGGACACACACACACACACAAATGTCTGTCTCTTTGCTTATCTCAGCAGACGAGACGGTGAGATAAATCAGGGGGAGAGCGAGAGAAGCTGAGTCACAGGAGTTCAGGTAGGAGGCGTACGCGGGATCAAACGGTCATGGGATCGCAATGAAAAACCTGCAGCAGGTTTTATTGTTGTAATGTACAAACTGCTAATATTTCAGCAGAACGTTTCCAAAGGAACACACCTGATGTTCACTCAAGCCAGCATGGAGGCATTACCAGCTGTCACACATGAAAGATCCCCCCCTGACCCTCAAAGCCCTACAAATCCCATTGTTTTTCCATCTACAGAAAAAGGATTTATCCGCTTTGTTAATCACTTGCTTCACATTGTAGAAAAAAAAGAAACCTAAATGAATATTTTCAATTTCATTTACGCAAGACTTTGTTCCTTGGCCTCACAAATCTAATGTGGCCGCCCAGAATGGACGAAGCAGGAGGAGGACCGTTGAGATGGACAGACGGGCGGCAGCACGCACGGCATGAATCATAACCCCATTATTCCTGCCCAGATAAATTAAATTGAGGGTAATTTATATTCCTATGAATATTTTATAAATTCCACTTGTCGTGAGTGGTATTGTTCTGTGAAATCACCTCGTCTCCCTGCAGCTCTCTCTGCTTCCGTCTCTCTTGACCTGTTGCTCTTCAACTTCCTTCTCTTTTATTGAACTTTTATTTGAAAACGGCTCTCACTTTCAACAGTAGGTAGAAAGATTATGTCCTTTGTTAGCAAAATTAAAAACATTGCTATCAGTCTCCTCTCCGTCCCCTGTCCCATGGGGAGACGAGGGCTAGAGCTGCAGAGATTAGACATCTGACTGTAGTTGGTGGAGCGAGACGGTCCGTGGACACTGTGTGGTGCAAGAGAACGCAAACACTTGACTCTGCCATTTTAATGTTCATCCTATCCAGATTACTTCCTGTAACCACTAGGTGGCGTTTCAATTATGACATCAACTCATCCCCGCACAAACTGAGACCACCTGTTCAACGAGGTCTCAGGTGAAGACGAACCAGTCCGCTGGGTCCCCACTTGACCAAACAAAATACACAAAGGAGGAAAAACGCACCGTTAACCAGCATGCTGGCGAGATCTGCGTAGTTCTGGAGCTTTAGACATCAGCTGGAAGCTCCTAAGATTTACAGCCCTGGACAGAAAGCAGCAGCAAGAGAAAGAAGAAAGAGCAAGAGAAGAAAGAAGAGCTGAGAACCAGCCTTCAGCTCCCAAACCCAGCCTTCAGCTCCCAAACCCAGCCTTCAGCTCCCAAACCCGGCCTTCAGCTCCCAAACCCGGCCTTCAGCTCCCAAAGCCACTCTGTTTTTGCGTGTGTGAGCTTTTGGGTTTGCACAGAAACACCAGTTTGCCCGACTCCGTCCTGCAGAGAGGCCTTCAGACCCAGAAGTTCTTGTAAACAGTCTGTTTTTATGTACTTTCTGTAGCCTGCAGTTGCCTGACTGGCTCAGCTATCCAGAGGCGCTGCAGCAGCTCCACTTGTGGTAGATTCTTGGTGACATTTTCTCTGGTCTGAGAAGGGCATCTCTCTAAGACACTGGAGTTCAGAGTGGGAAGGTTCTTGCCTTTTAAAGTCGTTCATCACTTCTCTTTGCCTCACAGTCATTTCCCTCTTTACAACATCTCCATCGTCAGTGTTGTTTTTGGTCAACTGGGTGTTTTAGTTATCAGCTGTGAGAGGTCTCCACACACCCCTGCAGTCTCCAACAGGTGCACTCTCACTTTTAACATTTCTTTTCTTGATTGGTCAGATTTCTCTGCAGTTTTGGTGAGAAATCATGGCATTTTTGATGGTCACCACCTCAGTGAGTGTGACCTCTGACCAGCAACAATCTTTTCAGTTCATTCTCGATTTGTAGTGGATGTTTTGTGCCAAATTTGAGGAAGTTCCCTCTGGGCGTTCTACCGGCGAGTCCTGATGATCATCAACTTTATCTGTATAGCATCTTTCACACAAACATGGCAGCTCAAAGTGCTTTACATTTAACATTTAAAAAATGTTGAACAGAATATTGAAAAGGGAATAAAACAGAAATGCATATCATGAGGCGTGAATTACAATAAAATTGTAATAAAAATGGGGGATAAATTAAAGCCTGTAAAACTCAGAGAGCAGGATCAACTCTCCATGCAGGCTGGAGCAAAGCTTTGAGCTTTGACATCTGCTGGTGTTGTGTGACTGTCAAAATCAATCTAATTTAATCTCGTCACCGATCTTCTCCCAGCAAATAATAGAAAGTTCCAATAATGACAAAAATATCTCATTTACTATTAAGTTACAACCAATATGGAGTCAACAGAAACACTTGTATGATGGACGAGCTCCCTTCAGGGCACGTTGTGATCTCAGGGTGCGTCAGGGATCGTGCGTAGGACCTCCAACCTCGGGGGGGTCCAGTTGGAATCTCCTCCTTAGTCCTTAGTTCAACTGGAAGGCACCATGAGGAGATGCTACACTCACACAACAGCAAATCTGTCTCTGCTGCCTGCTTGTCATTCCCACCTTTGAGCTGCCTGGCGCTGCATCCACCCTGCAGAGGAGTGTGTCATCTAGCAGCACTCTGGGGTGTATAGAGGAGAAAATGGCTATGGAGACAGGAATTAGTACACGCACACGCGCGCGCACACACACTTAAAGCCACATTTTTACCAAAATAAGTCCCAAGCTCTGGATTGCACTTGTGATCAGAGATATAAAAGTGATGATCAACAGAGTTCTGAGGGGAATTTTCCATTCAGGAAAGTCACAAAAGATCAGACCTCCGAAATGGATGTAACTCAGATAAGATCAGGCTTCGGTCTGGAGGTGTGTGTGTGTGTGTGTGTGTGTGTGTGTGTGTGTGTGTGTGTGTGTGTGTGTGTGTTGTGTGTGTCTGTGTGTGTGTGTGTGTGTGTGTGTCTGTGTGTGTGTGTGTGTCTGTGTCTGTGTGCGTGTGTCTGTGTACGTGTGTGTGTGGTGTTCTACCCTGATGGAGCAAAGCTCCTCCAAACTGCTGAAATCAAAATTTCTACTTAACAGTGTTGTTTTCCCTGAGTGTAATCTAATTAGCCAGCGTCAACATGATTTGAAATTAAATTTTGCTATGAAATCATATGTCTGTAGAAAGCCTTAAACTCCACTAGTGACCCATCGAGGCTGCAATAACAGCAACAAATAAACAGGATAAACATCACAACACACCGATAACTCACGATGTTCAGCTAATAATGGGACCGTGAGTGGCGTATTCTCGAGCTCCTTACGGGACTAAAATGATGATGCTACAAACATTCACAGCATCATTAGAGTTACAAAACCAGCAGAGAGCCTCCAGGCACCAACGACACCCTGTTTGCTCTTTTTAATTTCTTCAGTGCAAGTGAAGATTTTAGCCTGACGATGGCATCAGTTTCTTCCCTCCTCAGAGATCATGACAGGCTCACACCCTTCCTCTCATTTACCAACTAAAAGCACTGCAGCTTGGATTTATGCACCCGTGATGTGGGGCTTCTTAAGTCACCTTGACCTTAACTTTTGGACTTTTCACCTGCTAGGTCTTTTCCCTTCATTATCAAGCCCCAGTGGACGTTTGTGTCGGATTCCCTCAAAGGGTTCAGAGATGCGGTGCTGATGGGACTGTGAGGGACGGACCAAGAACCTGCAGCTGTCACCGGTGTGGAGCCACAAAAATCCCTCCACTAAAAAAAACACTTTTAAGTTTGAGCAATGTGTGCATACTACCATCTGTATATGCAAGGGCAGTACAACTCTAGGTAGTCATAGGGTAGGTAGTCATCCTAGGGTAGGTAGTCATCATAGGGTAGGTCGTCATCATAGGGTAGGTCGTCATCATAGGGTAGGTCGTCATCATAGGGTAGGTCGTCATCATAGGGTAGGGAGTCATAGGGTAGGTCGTCATCATAGGGTAGGTCGTCATAGGGTAGGTAGTCATCATAGGGTAGGTCGTCATCATAGGGTAGGTCGTCATCATATGGTAGGGAGTCATAGGGTAGGTCGTCATCATATGGTAGGGAGTCATCATAGGGTAGGGAGTCATAGGGTAGGTCGTCATCATAGGGTAGGGAGTCATAGGGTAGGTCGTCATCATAGGGTAGGGAGTCATAGGGTAGGTAGTCATCATAGAGTAGGTAGTCATCATAGAGTAGGTAGTCATAGGGTAGGTAATTATCATAGGGTAGGTAGTCATCATAGGGTAGGGAGTCATAGGGTAGGTAGTCATCATAGGGTAGGGAGTCATAGGGTAGGTAGTCATCATAGAGTAGGTAATCATCATAGGGTAGGTCGTCATCATAGGGTAGGTAATCATAGGGTAGGTAGTCATCATAGAGTAGGTAATCATAGGGTAGGTAGTCATCATAGGGTAGGGAGTCATCATAGGGTAGGTAGTCATCATAGAGTAGGTAATCATCATAGGGTAGGTCGTCATCATAGGGTAGGTAATCATAGGGTAGGTAGTCATCATAGAGTAGGTAGTCATAGGGTAGGTAGTCATCATAGAGTAGGTAGTCATAGGGTAGGTAGTCATCATAGAGTAGGTAGTCATAGGGTAGGTCGTCATCATAGAGTAGGTAATCATCATAGGGTAGGTCGTCATCATAGGGTAGGTAATCATCATAGGGTAGGTCGTCATAGGGTAGGTAGTCATCATAGGGTAGGTAGTCATAGGGTAGGTAGTCATAGTGTAGCGAGTCATAGGGTAGGTCGTCATCATAGAGTAGGTCGTCATCATAGAGTAGGTCGTCATAGGGTAGGTAGTCATCATAGGGTAGGGAGTCATCATAGTGTAGAGAGTCATAGGGTAGGTAGTCATCATAGTGTAGGTCGTCATCATAGAGTAGGTAGTCATCATAGGGTAGGTAGTCATCATAGGGTAGGGAGTCATCATAGAGTAGGTCATCATAGGGTAGGTAGTCATCATAGGGTAGGGAGTCATAGGGTAGGTAGTCATCATAGAGTAGGTCGTCATCATAGGGTAGGTAGTCATCATAGAGTAGGTCGTCATCATAGGGTAGGTAGTCATTATAGGGTAGGTCATCATAGGGTAGGTAGTCATCATAGAGTAGGTCGTCATAGGGTAGGTAGTCATCATAGGGTAGGGAGTCATAGGGTAGGTAGTCATCATAGAGTAGGTCATCATAGGGTAGGTCGTCATCATAGGGTAGGTCGTCATAGGGTAGGTAGTCATCATAGGGTAGGTAGTCATCATAGAGTAGGTCGTCATAGGGTAGGTAGTCATCATAGGGTAAGTAGTCATAGGGTAGGTAGTCATCATAGAGTAGGTTGTCATAGGGTAGGTAGTCATCATAGGGTAGGGAGTCATAGGGTAGGTAGTCATCATAGAGTAGGTCGTCATCATAGGGTAGGTAGTCATAGGGTAGGTAGTCATCATAGGGTAGGTAGTCATAGGGTAGGTAGTCATCATAGAGTAGGTCGTCATAGGGTAGGTAGTCATCATAGGGTAGGGAGTCATAGGGTAGGTAGTCATCATAGAGTAGGTCATCATAGGGTAGGTAGTCATCATAGGGTAGGGAGTCATAGGGTAGGTAGTCATCATAGAGTAGGTCATCATAGGGTAGGTAGTCATCATAGGGTAGGGAGTCATAGGGTAGGTAGTCATCATAGAGTAGGTCATCATAGGGTAGGTAGTCATCATAGAGTAGGTCATCATAGGGTAGGTAGTCATAGGGTAGGTAGTCATCATAGGGTAGGGAGTCATAGGGTAGGTAGTCATCATAGAGTAGGTCATCATAGGGTAGGTAGTCATCATAGGGTAGGTAGTCATAGGGTAGGTAGTCATCATAGAGTAGGTCGTCATAGGGTAGGTAGTCATCATAGGGTAGGTAGTCATCATAGGGTAGGGAGTCATAGGGTAGGTAGTCATCATAGAGTAGGTCATCATAGGGTAGGTAGTCATCATAGAGTAGGTCATCATAGGGTAGGTAGTCATCATAGGGTAGGTCATCATAGGGTAGGGAGTCATATTTATACACCCAGAATGGAAATGCTGTTTAAATCACCAGCAATATATAAAACCATGTGACGGATGATGAGAAAGGAAGTTTGGGGTGCAGCAGATGAATCTTGGCTCGATCTGTGGATGCGGAGTGACGCCACACACTCATCACAGGGACGAATCCAAACGGTGCACTCAACGCTGCGCACACGACACGTGCATTTCTTTACAAAAAGTGAGAGTTGTGCAAATGTCCATGTGTCACTTTGAGTCTTGGAGTCTATCGACACGTTGACATGGATGGAGACACGTTTCTGACTTTTATTGGCGTTAAAGGCGGCGCAGACGCACGTGACCTCTCTGGAGGGGACATATAGTTTTGTCAGGTGACAGTCTGATTCCAACCGCAGCAAAGGTCAAACTCATTTGTGCACAGAAATTAATCATAATTTCATAATTATTGGTCCTTCCCTGACTCTTGCACTTCCTCATCTCTCTCTCTCTCTCTCTCTCTCTCTCTCTCTCTCTCTCTCTCTCTCTCTCTCTCTCTCTCTCTCTTGTCCTCCCTTCAATTTTACTAATGCCTTCAGCAGAAAAAAGGGAGCGGTTGATACATGGAGTCAGTCATTTGGAGCGAGTCTGAATGCAGATGGGCAGCATTGTGCTTGTCCTCTAACTCGCCCGCCCATCTTTACCGACAGTGTTCTTCATATGACTCATCCATCTCCTCCGTTGTTACTTTGTTAAATTATTTGTGGGGTTAATTAGCTACATGGCAACTCTCCTACTACATCAGCTTTATGTTACCTCCATATTCTAGTCTTAAAACTTAAAACATAACTCATTGCAGTGCATCAGTTACCAGCACCAAGGAGACGGAAGCTTGTGTTTGGGAAACATGCCAGTGATGTGTGCTCCCCCCCCCCCCCCCCACACACACACACACTCCCCAAGAGGAGGGGCACAGGGCTCAACCTGAGAGGAGAAGATTTACGGCTGTAGCGGCTCTGGCTAAACATCAGTGCTCTCAGTGGAGCTGCTGCCATCAAATAGAAGGTTTTTTTAGGTGTTAAGTTGGACAATAAAAGTCACACATTTACTTGTCTTCCCCTGACATTAAAACCCCAAACACATCCTGGTCATAAAGCAGGTTTACTGGCACCGTGTGAGAGGGTTACAGGCTCCGTGCTGCTGAGAGGACGTCTGGACGGATGGACACGTGTCGACGAGGAAATCCACACAAGCTGCTTGGAGCTGGAGACCTGGAGGACCTGAAGTCAGCCTGATGCTGTCCTTCATTCAGCAGATACTTTTGTCCAAAGTGACTTGCAGAAGTGCATTTTGTCAGCATACTACATCATTTCCCTGACATGTTGACATCAGCTGCTGGAACCCTGAAGCTCCGCTGAGGGCAGCGGCTCATTCTACTTTTTTTTTTTTTTACACAACTCTTTCTTTGTGCATCAGGCTCCATATGTGAACGAGCCAGTTTGGTCTGGGAGCTGCCAGGCGACTGAATGTGTGAGTAATTACTGTCGCCAGCCTCAAAGCCTTGTAATAATTTGAGGTGCAACAACGTTCAGAGGGTGACTGATGGAGCTCGGCTCCATCCGGCTGTGACCAGCAACACAAATGGCTCCTTTCTCGCTGTCCCGTAGCCGGCATGAATAATTCTGAGCGCCTCTTCTTCAGTTCTTTCCCTGACTGGCCGTCCTCTTCATCTCCTCTTCTCTGTGCCACCAACTCAGAAACATCTTGACAACTTTCCCTTCGCCCAGATTCCCTTGTGCTGCACGCCTCAGATCCTCACCATTCCTCTCTTCTCCATCTCCGTCATCCATATGTATTCTGCTGTGCCTCCACGGCTTTTCTAACCTCCTCCTCCTCTCCAGGCTCCGTTCACCCCGCTGCCTCCTCTCACTTCAGATCACAATGTCATCCACGAACATCATCGTCCACAGAGACTCCTGCCTGATCTCATCCTTCAACCTGTCCATCACCACAGCAAACACGAGAGCTCAGAGATGATCCTTGAAGTAATCCCAACTCCACCTTGAACCCCTCCATCTCTCCTACTGCACATCTCATACATATCCTCCCCGCTCTGACAGTCCTGCAGCTACTCCAGACATCTCTGAGCAAACCAACCCCCCTTGGAACCTTGTCATGCTTTCTTCCAAAGTACAAAAAAAACCTGCAAAGCTGACTTTCTCTTGTTATGCTTCTCTGTGTCGCCACTGGCAGCAGCAGCAGCAGCACTGCAGGGGTCTTTCACTGTCTCCACCTTCTGAGGAGTCAGAAACACACACCTGATGAGGCGTTCAGGGGCAGCTGGTTTACTAGTGAACTGCACCGTGCACTCATGATGGTTCTCTCATTCATTATCACCCAAATCCCAACCAGGTAGAGTGAAATCCTCACCTGTGCGTTCCACCCATCATCCCCCACTCAAAGACAGTTTAACCTTGAAGCAAAACAAAAAAGATTCCATTCCTGCGTGGTTCTCCAGTAGTTTTGTCCGGATCACACGTGCCCTACAAACACAGGGGCCATCCACGAAGCCTCACCTCAGCAGGAGGAAGCGCTCCTTATTTTATATTTTACCTTTCACCTCCACACCCGAGTTGAACGCAGTCACAATGCATCCGCCACTGTTGGTTTGACCGTAATTTCACTCGGTTGAGCACAAGTCAATGTCCACAACCAGTGCTTCATTTGTAAATCATAAGGTACCAGAACGCAAAGTACATATGACACCCCAGCGGTGAGAGATGGACTCAGGTCCCGGAATGCACAGAAGAACAACATGTAAAACCATTGCTTAATTTGTAAATCATAAGGTGCCAGAACGCTACGTACATATGACGGCTCAGGGGTGAGAGAGGGGCACAGGTCCCGGAACGTACACAGAAAACAACAAACAAATGCCCACTTGCCATGATGTGGGACTTACAAGCCTCCATTTCAAATAATATCCATGGTATCAACGTTATGACGATAATTCACAGTTATTAACCTCCTCTGCGCAGCACAGGTGAGTGCCCTCATCACCACAGGTGGGACTCAAGAGTCTACAGTCAGCAATTCGTTTCTCAACAGGTCCAACTTGTAAAACAAGCAAAAAAGAGCTCACAATAAATCACACAAATCTTCCATTATTATTATTGCGGTATTTAAAGATTGGCACGGCGGCCTATTATTAGACGGTCTGCTCACCATTTAGTTGTCCAAGACACCCCACATCACGTTAGACCCGGCTTGGCTTGCTGGAGGTGAACCAGGCTCGCTGGAGGTGAACCAGGCTCGCTGGAGGTGAACCAGGCTCGCTGGAGGTGAACCAGGCTACCTGGAGGTGAACCAGGCTCGCTGTGGCGGCGCTAGCCTCCTGCCCCGGCTTGGCTAGCTGGAGGTGAACCAGGCTCGCTGTGGCGGCGCTAGCCTCCTGCCCCGGCTTGGCTAGCTGGAGGTGAACCAGGCTAGCTGGAGGTGAACCTGGCTCGCTGTGGCGGCGCTAGCCTCCTGCTGCAGCCGATTTTGATCGTCATCATGACCGCTGCAGCTGCCCTCGTCGCCACTTGTGGAGGCTTTTCTGACTCGTTTTAAGCGTCATGCGACTCTTCCTTCATTTTGAAAAAACAGCAAATTTAACTGTCTTTTTGAGATGTTGGCGTTGAAATAGGAACTGTTTATTTCCTCTCTGCTTGCTCCTCAGAGGCGGCGAAAGGTTACTTGTTTGTGTCGGGGGCGTGGTTTGTTGGCGTCAGTGCATCACCAGATCTCCGACTCTTTCAAATGACGTTGAATCTTAATAAACAACATGGAATTCTAAGGATTTGGTCTGGAAATGTATCTATGCACATTATTGTTGTATTTTAAACATTTTTAAAACGTTTTCATATTTTCTTTTAATACAAGAGGTACCGGATCTGCCCAAATAAGTACCGGAACACAGGGAGGCCAAAATTCAGAGGTGCCGGATCTTGTTCCGGCAGGATCCGGCTCAAATTAACTCCTGTCCACAACCACAAAATTATTGACTTGTATCTAATATTTTGTCCCATGGAATGTGTGGCGTGTCCGGCGTGGGCGTGACACCACAGCTGCCCCTGCCCCCCGGGTGGAGGACCGTCTCTACTGTCCAAGTTTCTTCTTCTGTGGTGTTTTTGAGTTGGTCAGGAAAACAATGGAACATGAGTGATTGAATGATGTTGTTGTGGGGGGATGCAATAGGGAACTACACGGTTACTGTAGTTTTGTCATTTAACTTGGGGTAGTTGTAAACATTACAAATCTCAAAAATAATATTCAATAACATGAAAACACATTTTCTCATGACATAGAGTGAAAACATGCCAGAGTGATGTTTCCTATAAAGCATATTTGCTTTCTGAGGGTCATTTGTACAGAAGGTCGCACACAACGGGACCTTCTGATGGTGGCGCCACCTGAAAACCATGAAGGAGAAAACAACGTGAAAAAGGTTTTCTTTTTTTATTCCATAAAAAAATCTGCTGCAGTGTGTAACTGTAAGACAAACTTCTCTGTGGGGGGAAAAAAGACAGTGTTCATCCACTCTTGCTGTCATCACGGATCTTTTGATTGACACTCTGTCAGCGCATCACTAAAGGCATTTTCACACTCTTCATACACTCGTCACATGATTTAGGAGGCGGCGCTGCACTCGAGGCTGCTGTCCCTCACAGCTCGTTACGGGTGAAGTGTGAAAGCTGTCATTATCAACCTGTGAACGCAACGTCTTCTGTTATAAAGAAATACACTTGTGTTGAGCTGCAAGTCCACGTTCATTCCTGATTTAGCTTCAACATTTTTTTTTCGTTGTGTTGTTGAAACCACAAATTCCTCTTGGGATCATCTGTTAAAATCCCAGCTGGCAGTGAGACCGGGTCCTTCCCTTTGGTCCCCTCCCGTTGGCATCTGGTTGGCTAGAGCGCCGATGGGCTGCAGTTATTGTTCGCTATTGACCCTCATCACTTTATGAGGATGGAGATGAAGAGCTGTGAGCAGGACGAGGCCAGGACAGACCAGGCCAGGCAGCAGAAGGAGACGACCCATCAATGATTCATACTGACTGACGTCATGAGGGCCCCGGCCCCGGCCCCGGCCCCGGCCCCGGCCCCGGCCCCGGCCCCGGCCTCGGCCCTGGCCCGTCCCCAGGTTCCTTGGTTTTTTAGACTCTTAACTACACGCCTTGTTTCTCGTCTCTCAACCATTTCTGTTTTCAACATCATGTCTCTGCTCCCTCAACTCTCTGAAACCAGGAGAAGGCCCAGGTCAGCTGTCAGGAGCCACAAAACAAGCAGCACACGTTAGAGCTGCTGCCCCATCAGACACGCTGACACTGTGTGTTTGCATCGGTACAAAACTGAACAAAGTTGTGGAAAAACCTTTGATTTTACTCACAACCGATACACAACTGAAGCTGAGATCATCTTCTGACCGACTCATTAGGAAGTTGGAGATGAGAAGAGAAAGATCTTATTTGTTGTATGTGGTTCTTACCTGGCAGCGGTGCAGCTTGGTGATAAATGCTGATATCTCATGAGAACCAGATGAATGGAGCTGTAATCGCTTGCTCCCTCCAGATATCAGCATTTACTGCCTAATAGATATGTCTTTAATAAAAGTGACACATGGACCGCGAGGATTTGAGGTGGAAATATGTTTCAAAATGAATTATTTAGATGCGTTATGGTGTGATAAATGTGCTTTGTGGCCTGGAGGTATTGAATAACGGGATTGTAACAAGAGCAAAGACGCTGTGAGGGTTTGAAGAGTCGAGGATGACGTGGTAAAGTAAAGCCTCTGCTTCAGAGGGGCGCCTACTCATATTTTGGAGCTATTTCTGTGTCATAATGCCAGTTTTTCTCCAGTAAAATGGAAGACAAAATGGCCATTAACCATCTGCGTGGAGGCGGAGGTGATTCATTTGTCCTGAGTTGGCCTCTATCCCGGTCCGACCCCAGTGAATTAAAACCAAATCACCTCTTATCTTTCAACAAAGACAGCTGTTATTTTTTAAGTTCTCTCTTTTTATTTTAGCGTCAAACATGGCAGCCTGGAACGCGGCCAGCATCTGTCACCACGGCGATTGTCTATCTATTAGTTGTGTGAACTACCACTGTGACGTCGTGGCGCATAAACGGCGAGTGTGTGAGTGTGTGCTGCTGCATCTAGAATGAAAGATCAGGTGTGTGCCTTCTTACAATTAATGTCATTTTGTCTGCAGGGTTTTTTTTTTTAAATCAAATTTGAAAATCCTCCAATGGGCACCAGGCTGAGTGCAGACATGTGGGTGGATATTTGAGCACACACACACACACACACACACACACACACACACACAAGCACGCACTCCCCTATACGACTGGTCATAGTTCATTACTTTAATCTGACAGATTCAATAGTTCCCAGTGTCTCTGTGTGCCTTCAACTCTGTCAATATTTGGTCGAAGGTTTAATCTCCTTTTAATTATAATGTTCCAGGCAAAGACTCTGATCCGTCTGTTACAGAAATCCTCCTCAGTCCAGATCAAATCTCCTCTGTCTGTCTCTGTGTGTCAACAATAACTCGTCCGATGCATCATCTGTGTGTGTGTGTGTGTGTGTGTGTGTGTGTGTGTGTGTGTGTGTGTGTTAACCCAGAAGGTCATAACTCTTCTCCAGAAAAATAGCACAACCTTTTACTCTCCCGCTGCATGCCTACCTCACATCAAAGATAAAGGGGTGTTGGGAGGGGGGGGGGGGGGGGGTGTGGATGACTCACTGCAACGTGGGTCTTTAGTGCAGGCTATGATGTGTCGCACCCCGGTTCCCTCCAGACATGGACTCAGCACACCTACTAACTCAACTGTCTGCTGCGTGGATCCGTGGCTCCTCCCCCTGGTAGGACCAGAGGTTTGTCTGACTAATGTTCAAGTCAGTGCTGATTCTTTTTCACAAAAGCCAAGAAGAAGCTCCAACACTTTGCACGGCTTGATGTCTCGACCTCTCTGTGTCCTCGCGGGGATGATTTCATTTTGTAGGTCGAACTAGAAATGACCGTCACCAAGCGTTTCGTCCACTAACAGGCCAATCCTGTTTTTACCTCAGGTTCCTGTTTGCCGTGGAGCTCAGTCTCTGCAAAACGCAATGAGATGGACACCTTTGGTTCAGCATGATAATCCATTTCTGTGTCTTTGAAGCAGGCTTTAGAGGTGCAAAGGCAACATTAGCACATTAAGACAAACTGCAGCACAGATGAATGACTGCAACATGACCACATGTGAGCTTTGAGTTCTCCATGGGAGCAGAGCAGTCTCCGTTTGTAGATGTTTAAGATTCATAATTCACGTGATATCTGGAACAAAACTTGAATACATCTGTGGTAACAACAGCCTTTGTTTAAAATAATCAACCAAACAAAGCCACTGACTCTGAGACATGGAAACTGCTTCAACAATGTTAACCTATTTCAGGTTTCAAGCCTCGCTCCCTTGATACTCTACATTGTCACAAGCCTGTTCATCTTGCTCCTCTAGGGGGGGCCAGTGGACCAATGGCCCGTGCTAACTGATGGGAGGTAGTCGAATGCAGTCATAGCTGATGTCTGATGCTCAAACTTCCTGGCTACACTTTCATTGGCTCATGTTCCCTGTCTGCGTCCAAGAGGTTATTGCCCATCATCGATCAGCGGGGGCTTGAGCTCACTGCCTTGTTGTTATCTTGGTTGTTAAATTGACCTGAAATCCGAACCCTGGCGCCTTTGAAGAGGGGCTGAATGTTTGGCATTTTGCCTCCCTGATGAAGTTGCCCTTCAGTTGTCAAAGCTTTGTCTCCCTGCATCACTGTTGGCACAGACAGCAAAACCACGAACTACCGGCCTTCTCCACGCACGGTACCAGCGCCTTTGCGTGTGTGATGATTAGTGGCATATGGTATTTTTCTCCAAGGGATTTATGGTGTGTATATTGTTGTTTGTGTCTGTCCACACGTACATAAGTGTTGTCTGCTCTGATTAACCTCCTGCTTGTCAATCATCTGGCATCAGACTGGATATCGCTGAGTGGGTGTAAATGTGCACCAGTGTCCCAGCTATCATAAAATATTGGCTATGCCTCAGTCGTGGGTTGCAAAAGTAAAAACTACCTCATTTCATTCAGAGGGAGCCTGGATACGGACGCACTGTCAGGGATTTGAGGGTTGAGGATGATGGAGACCCAATTGCAGACAGTGAGGGCAGTGCACAAAAGAGGTTTATTGAGAGGGGGGAACGGGAGACGGGGGAACTTGACAACTGTAGACGTGGCGTGAGGCTGGAGACGTGGCGTAACAATGAGGGGACGACAAGCGACAACGACAGCAAATGACAACAGCGACAGCGACAAGTACAATGACCCAACAAAGTAACTGAGGAAAACACACAGGTTAAATACAAGAGGGGAAACAAGACACAGGTGGTGCAGTCACCCAGGTGAGACACATGAGGTAATCACAGGAGGGAGGTCAGGAAGACAGGACATGACTACAAAATAAAACAGGAAGCACGAGACAGGGATCGTGACACGCACATGAAAAACTTCCTTCAGCTCTCTGAACTTTTTGTGTGAAGGCCGTTTCAGATCAGCAAAAACATTTTAGAAGAGGAAGCTGCAGAGGCGACAGTGCTGCTGGCTGCTAGGGTCCCACAGACCCACTTTCCAACTCCTCCAGATGACAACAATCTGGAAATAGAGTCCGACAGCTTGTTTATGGATGCTGATGTTCTCCCTGAAGGTAATGGACGGATGCTGTGACCCTCTGAGGTCGACTGACCACGAGCGAGCAGGTGGTGAAACGATAGTTTCTGCTCCTGTAGAAGCCTCAAATTTGTAGGACTGTTAGAAGAAAAGCCGGTACGTCAGCTAGGCCTCTAATGGTGGAGTGTGCTATTTACATGTTGATTGAATTCTTCACTGTCGGCCATTTTGAGTTTCACGAGTTCTGCTTGTTTGAGAGCTGCTCTAAAACTGGGACATCACTTGAGTGAGTGAAACTGGCCATTGTCATTACCCCCTCCCAACTGGCGAGGGCACCTGGTCCCCGCTGCTGCTGCCGGAGACATGCATCACGACCGCTACCATCCACTTCCTTGTTTTTAGTTGCCTATGATTTGGGACGTGGCCGTTTGTTGCCATGGAAACAGCCACCTTTCTCTGTGCATGGTGGTCTGATGTGGTCGTCCCAGTTTTAGAACATTAAAATGAAGACCTCTCAGAATCGGGCTGCTTGGCCTAAGCGTAGGTGGCCTCGTTGTGCTCGTCTGGTGCACAACCAGGATCAGGATCGCTGCAGTGAAGCCAGTTGTTGCCCAAAGGTCTCCAAGAGAACTTGAACGAAAGCTGGATACAAAACCCCAAAAACACGTAAAGAAGGTAGTTGCTGGTCGTGTCAGGAGCTCGAGTGCGGAGGTTAACAAGGTTAACGCAGTAGCGTTCTGTGACTGCTCTTTACAAGTTTCATTTAAACTGTCTGGTTTTTTTTTACTCACTGGGTCTGTTAATACCTTGCCTTTTATTTATGGTTTTCATGTCTAAAATAACCCTCCTTGTTTTCATATTTTAATCATATTATAAAATTAACCATCATCTGTCCTTAATTATTCTCCTTTAATTGTCTCTTTTCCTTTAAATATTCTATTTAAAGAAAGTTTTTTTTTAAAGTTCCGCCTCTTTTATTTTTGGAGTTAATAGTCATTGGTCTGTCGCTCATTTTCTTCTGCCTGTGTTTGCAGTCCATGATACTGCATGAAAAGTGTGACACAAAACAAGTTGGCTTGATTGAAAAACAAGCGCAGGCTGAACAAATGAAAGGATCATACCATAAAAGAAATACCCAAACATTTGTTTTCATGCTCTGTTTCCAGCATCTTTACTTCCTGAGATAAAATGAAGCGCTGCATCTTCTCCTCATCCAACAACTCTGGATACCAGAGACGTCTCTGCAGCGCGGCCCCACCTCTCACCTCACACTGGGAAAACCACAAAGCTTTTGTGTGCCTGGAAACATGAATAAGCAGTTAAAGAACTGAAGCGCAGGATGTATTCCATCCATCTATTCATCCATTTTCTACCTCTTATCCTGTTAAGGGTCGCAGGGGGCTGGAGCCTATCTCAGCGGCTTTCGGGCGAGGGGCGGAGTTCACCCTGGACGGGTCACCAGTCCATGGCAGGGCCAACACATAGAGACAGACAACCATTGGCTCTCCCAGCCACGCCTACGGTCAATTTAGAGTCTGGATTAACCTGGTCCCTCTTGATGTCTTTGGACTGTGGAGGAAGCTGGAGTACCAGAGAGAACCCAGCAGGAACAGGGAGAACATGGAGACTCACCCAGAACGACCCCGTGCTCCAGCCAGGACTCAAACCAGAACCTTCTTACTGGGGGGCCACCGTGAGGACCACTGCTCCACCGGGCCACCCCAGGATGTATTTAATAAAAACAAAAGCTGGTGGTAGTAAGGAAATCAGGTGACCTTTTTGAGAAGGAGGGGGCAGAGGGACATGCCAGCTGGCACACCAGCTCGGAGCCAGGGTTATTGAGTTGGAATTGATGAAATACGCCTTCTTTGTGAGCCCCAGGGAGAGGAAGAGTGAATTAGCGCTCCTCCTGACATGTACACACACAACCTTAGCAGTAAAACAGCTCGAGCCTCTGCAGAGGGAAGACATTCCTGTGTGCGACGTGTCACGTGGAAGTAGACTCGGTGTTAATGAGTTGTGATGGATGGAAACTGTGTGCGGTGAGTTTGTTTTGTTATTGTTAGTCAATAGAATGTGTATTGATTGAGGAGCACTGGGCAGCGTTCACTCCCTCTATAAGCCGCCAGTGACAGAGGACTGAAGTCACCAGTAACAACAGGGAATCAAATTCTCTGACAGACGGCAGTCATCAGGGCTCAGTGGATCGGAGCTGTCCATGTCTCTGCACCAGCTCCTGAACACGGGAGATGTTTCTGTTGCCACCAGTATGGATTTGGAGAGACGTTTGTGCACTTGAGGGCATTTGAAGTCGCAGCGTGCGCCGCGTGCTTGCTGCTGTATCCAGATCAGCTGCTGCAGGTGACTGAGACGGAAGCCAAGGAGTCATTTTTGCAGCTTCTTTCCATTAACCTGAAGTATCTTTGATGCACGATGCTCATCAGTGGAGGCTGATGTTGATTATTTAGCACCCAATCAAAGACATGATCTTAAATTATGTTGCAAATTCAGTAAATAGAGCAGGTCCAGAACCGTTTTAATTTATTTCAAAGAGACCCAACATATGGCGCGGTGGTGCAGTGGTCCTCAGTGTGGCCCCCCAGCAAGAAGGTTGTGGGTGGAGCCCCGGCTGGAGCACGGGGTCTTTCTGGGTGAGTCTCTATGTTCTCCCTGTTCCTGCTGGGTTCTCTCTGGTACTCCAGCTTCCTCCACAGTCCAAAGACATCAAGAGGGACCAGGTTAATCCAGACTCTAAACTGACCGTAGGCGTGGCTGGGAGAGCCAATGGTTGTCTGTCTATGTGTTGGCCCTGCCATGGACTGGTGACCCGTCCAGGGTGAACCCCACCTCTCGCCCGAAAGCTCCTTCTTCAATGTTAAACATAATTTCCAACAAGTTCTCTAAACACCACTAATAGTTTATGGCTATGTGATTTGATTACGAAGCCACCCACCGTTGTTGGAGCCCAGAGCATTCATCAGTTTATAAGATTAGTATTATGGGATTGCAGTTTTATTATAGGAGACAACAGCAGAGAGGAGAGTGGAAGACATCAACGGTCTTGGTGGTTTTACTGCCCCGTCTCTGTCCTTCACAGTGGCAGCTGCCGCTTCAAACAAAGGGCGAAGCAGAAAGTTGTGCACTGAAGGAAAACAAGCTGCTGATTTCTGATAAGTTTTGGGGAAACAAACCCAAATGGAGGTTCAGAGATGACTAAACACATGCAGCTGCATTAAATCACTCCTGCTCTGTCGTTAGCTGTCAAGTTATTAAATATGTGGCGGCAGCGGAACCCTTCCAGACATGACAAACCTCAGCCAGGCCCAAAATAAGATGCTATCAGCTTCAACACTACTCCGCCCCCTCCACCCTCGGGGTTTCTGGTGTCCTGCTGACACTCAAACAAATGACAGTGATAATGCAGCCTTCTCACTGAGTATCCTGGATGAAACTTCAACACGGCCTCTGGTGGAAGGATGGATCAAAACAGCAGCCCTTTGGTTACTAGATGACCACTCTACCTACGGAGAGCCGTGAAGCCACGTTAATCCTGAATAATAAAAATAGTCTCTGTCTAATAATAAAGCAGTAACAATAGTCTGCATAGTCTTGTTATAACAGTCTTTATCCAGCCAGCTATCCCTCCATGTTCCCCCTCTTCTCCTGTTGAGGGTGGTGGGGGTGGAGCCTATCCCAGCAGCCTTCACCCTGGACAGGTCACCAGTCCATGGCAGGGCCAACACATAGAGACAGACAACCATTGGCTCTCCCAGCCACGCCTAGGGTCAATTTAGAGTCTGGATTAACCTGGTCCCTCTTGATGTCTTTGGACTGTGGAGGAAGCTGGAGTACCAGAGAGAACCCAGCAGGAACAGGGAGAACATGGAGACTCACCCAGAAAGACCCCGTGCTCCAGCCGGGGCTCCACCCACAACCTTCTTGATGGGAGGCCACAGCGAGGACCACTGCTCCACCCTGCTGCCTGTCTTATTATAATCACAGTAGTTATGTAAAGAGGATGTCAAAGGTGATAATGATTGTTGTTCCAGCACAATGACATCAAAGATGGCCGACTCAGCTGTAGTAACTACAGCCAGATTGCAGTATCTCATCCCTCGTGTGATCGGGATCCACTGGCGTCTGCTCGCCTGTAGAGCGCTGCAAGGGCGGACACCTGCTGAGCTGTGGTAGTGCTTTACACCGGGGTCAGCTGACTGACTCACAAACCTGGTCATCATACAGTTGGATGCCAGAACCCAAGCAACCACTCCCAGCGGTACCACCGAACCAGAACTTGCCTGGTGTGACTGACATCCTTCAGCATGAAAGCAGCCGGTGGGTCTCGTCACTTGTAAGCAAACAACTTGTGTTGCTGGGGTTGGAGGACTTGTTAGACAGCTTCCACGCTTGTAAGCTTGTTCGCTCTTTGTTGCCGTTTGTCTCTCCGTTCTCTCTCATCCATCCGTCCCCTGCTGATCAGTATTCATCCAGCGTCACAGAGCCTCCTCACAGGCAGCAAGGGATCTGCTAGAGGTGACATCAGAAAAGGTCCAGCGAGAGCAGAATTAGCTGTGAGGAGTGATGGGATAGAGAGCTGGAAATAAAACAAGAGAGGCAGAAATAGGGACAAAGAAAAGGTGGAGAGAGAATGTGGGGAGTGAAGGAGATGGAAGAAGGGAGGAAAAGCAAGGAAAACAATAAGTGTTCCAATTCCAGGACATCTGGAACTGAAGAGAGTTCCATCCCGACTTGAAGATCATGATGAAGTCAAAAGCAGGTAATCATCACGACGAAATGGGGAAATTATCCCAACAAGATTCAAAACATGAACTTTGCTCATATCCTAGACGGCGTGAACGCAGAGAGACGTCATCATCAGAGGACCAGCGCTGTGGCACCTGGGGGAGGGACCTCCTCTCAGGCTCCTGTCCTACCGGCCAAAGAAGCAGCTGTCAATATCCTCAAATTCAACCCTCCTGGGTCTGATTTCTGGTAGAGTGGTTCTTTCCTTCACCTTACCAAGTTTTCCTTTCTCCATGAGAGTTGTTTTAAGTCCATACAAAGCCCATTCTCCACTTTTATTGTAAGCAGCTGCAGTATGAGCCCTGAACATCCCTGCTGTTGTGGTTTCCTTTCATTTAAGTTCACTCTCTAATGCTTTGATCTGCCCTCAGCTTCAGTTTTCTCCTCATGTCTGCATCAGAAGCCTCTCAGACGTTTTCCATTGCTCACAATGTTTTATTCAATAAAAGAAGTTCAAATATTCACCTAACAATGTGAGAAAGGCTTTAACTTGTGAAAATGAGCCATGCGTTCTCTGTCTGCTGGAGTCCTCCTGTGTCTGCTCGTCCTCCCGGGATCTGTCACGAGTTAGACCTGACCTTATGTAACAGCTGAAAACAAGTTATCAAAGGGTTTCCAATTAAGACAAAATCCATCCCGCAAATGGATCCTTCAAATCGATCCTGTCAGCGGATTCGCAACAGTGAGAGGAATGCCCGTGCTCCCTCTCTTGAGGGTTTTTAAGTTGCTGTGTGTGTGGAGATCATCTGTTCTCCGAACCCCTGACTTCCTGTGGTTGGTCACTGTGGACCCTCAAGGCTCAAAGGAATCCACCGTTTTCTTTTTTTGAACCTGTCAGTCTCTCCTCAAACGTTAATTATTCCATCTGTCACTCAGCTGTGGACACTCACAAAGTTCTGACCAGAAGCAAAAACAAGACCAGACGTAGAGAAACAAAGTCAAACGTGGGAGAGGAGGAAGTCTGTTGAGGATGCCTCACGGCCACCTGAGGCTGAACGTCTCGCACTGTTCTGTCTCCTCAAGGACAAAATGTGGTCTCTCTCCTCTGCAGGCCCACGTGACAGAAAATCATTAAGCTCTCAGAGGTCACGGTTGGCCTCGCCTGAGACTTTGGCCTCAGCGTCGATCAATATGACGTGATGGTAGGATGGACAGAGAGAGAGAGAGAGAGAGAGAGAGAGTTCGGTAACAGGTGGGTGAGTGCTGGGCTCCTTCTATCCGTCGGAGATGATGTAATGTAAAGGAGGAGACGCCTACTGATGCTTGTTAGAGTAAAGACGGCGACACTGAAGGCAAAACTAACCTCTACAGTTAAGAAGTCAAAGCTCTTGAGCTCTAAAGCACCGAGGCTTCGAATCACGTCGTCCTGCAGTTGATGTGCTGCTGCTGCTGCTGCTGCTGCTGCTGCTGGGAAGTCTAACTGTTTCTGCCTGGATATGAATACTTTTTTCTCTGCTCGGGCACAATCCAGTAGAAGTACAGCATCACATTTTGAAATAAATGAGAACACTGAGAGTATGGGCCTGTGCAAGAGCGGTTCACCAGCAAATCAGTTTTAAGATGGAATCATCTTGTTGCTCTGCGGAGGTCAGTGACCTCTTGCTGTTCTTCATCGGGACACTGTTGTGACACCACCGCTGAATAAAGACTACAGATTACAGGTTAGGGTTACAGTTCTGACTCCAGGAACTTTCCCCACACCCTTTGTGGTCACACGGCAGTGGCCAGTCTTTCTATTCTGTAATTAAATAGGAATTGGTGTCCAAAACCAAACCCAGATGTGACCCTAACCCAAAAATAAGAAGTAAACAAAATGCTTTTCAACCCTCATCAGAGCGGGGACCTGCTCAGTGCAGTCATGTCAAGACTTGACGGAAATTCCTCTCCGACATTGCTGGAAAAACACTGCTAATATCCACATCCTCCCAGGCCCAGCAGTCTTCAGGGTCCAGGGACCTCACTGTCTGCCCAGCCAACAGAAAGTCTGCCCGTCTGTCCTGCTGCTTTGAAAAGTGCTGCTCAAAAGAGTAATGAGGCAAAGACCGCCTTCTAGTTTGGAGCATCGCTCTCACGTCACAAGAGTTCTGCATTTCCTTTGTGTATAAAACAATAAATATGGACGTCAGTATGTACTGCAGAATTATTTCTGTTTGTGTGGGTTCACTTGCACTGTGTGAAGTAGGGGTCGTACAAAAGTTTGCGAAATAAAAAATGATGGAATAAAATTTGAAGACACACAAAATAAAAATCAATGTTGAACAAACCAATGTGAAGCGGTGCCGCGCACCACCAACACTGATGATTTCTGACCCTCTCGCCGACTGTATAGACATATTACAAGAAGAAGAAGAAGAAGAATGGAGCAACGCCAGAGAAGAAGAAGCAGCAAAAGAATTATTTCTAAATGGAGGAAGACGAGGTTGAACTATACAGTATACAGTATATACATATATATATGTATATATACTGTATGTAAAACAAATATGTAGTTTTCTCAAAGCAAAGTGCATTTTATTTTGTACTGATGCAACAATAACTTGCATGTCTGCATAAAAAGGAAGAAAATAAAGAATATTTGCTTTTTAAATTTCTGATTTTTAATATTCTTTCGTCTTTATTTCGTATCGTGAGCCATGTTTTTTTATTTCGTGCGTGCGTTGACTATTTCGTTGCAGCCCTCGTATGAAGTATCACTGGAGTCCTGGACGAGGCCTCACAGGGCGCCAGACAAGGAGGAGCGCTGGCTGACTGACGGGGGAGCTTGTAAAGCTCACAGAATTGAACAAATGTCTTCAGAATTGTTCTCTTGAGAACGAGGCGCCATGTTGAGATAACAAGGTGGAGATTAGGAGCGTCTGCTCACACCTTTTCCAGCAGTTTCATCAATTTGTCTGGGCTGCTTCTCTGAAACCAGTGGGATGATTGTGTGGACGCCCTGGACTGCTGTGAGCTCCCGCTGTTGCTCTCCATGGTGCTGAAGAGGAGGTTCAGCTCCAGGAACACGTTGGGGCTCATGAGCACAATTACATTCCTAATCTCCAACATTTGGAGATCCATCAAACACATATTTGATATTTCAGTTTCCTCCTTTGGTTATTCCCTACATATTACAGTCATGCTCACTTCTTATTTCCTCGTCGTTAAACTAATTTCTTAGCCTTCCTCTTTTTCCTGCGACACTCATCACAGCCTCGCTGGGAATCACGTATGAAGGCAGAGTGCACTTTCTTCCCGTGAGTAATTTCACCCCTTCTACATTTACAGGTCAGTATAGGATACAGTAGTGTTCACCGATTTGCACTGAAAACTGGGAAACAAGAGAATCCCGCTGTTATTCACTGACATTTGCTTTGCCGTGTTCAGGGGATGTCCTGTGGAGTCTTTGCTGTATCCCTTGGAAACAGATCTCTATGTAAAAATAATAGAAAATGCTTCTGGGAGGAAGATGTCGATCTGTGTCTGAAAATGCTTGGATGAAAATCACGACTTGCTGGGAATGAAAAGCAAGAGTGTTGAGGTTTTCTTTCTGTTCTCATATTCTCTCTGACAATCTGCAACACTTGAAAGCGCAGAAGCAGAGACCTTGACTTCAACTGACATGAAACATAGAAAAGAGGACAAAGATCAAGGAATCAGACACGTTTTATCTTTGATGGCTCTAAAGCGTTCACAATCATGTTCCGTCATGTTCTCTCACCTCGCCACCGCTTGATTCCCCCTCAAAGACGTTCATGTCAGGTCGCTGACGCTGACCGGCGCTCTGATGGACAGGAGAGGCGACGTTACAACCCCTGACTTGTTGAAGATATTTGAAATCAAAGTGATTATAAAATCTGCCATCTCCACTGATCTGGTATGTTCTCCTCAGTTAAGGATAATAAGTGAGTAATAGGAAAAATCCGGCGGCCTTCAGAAGTCTGGTGAAACTGACCACTCTGGACGGCGTAGTCTCACAACAAAAAGAGATAATCCCCCAACATAAATCCAGCTCTGTGTTCATTAAAATTCTGACCCTTCGTCTGCTGTTTGCTGTTGCATAAAACCAGAGGTGTTGCAGCGGCTCGCTCCCCCTCGGCACCGCTGAATAAACAACACAGCCGCTGTGTTTGGAGCTCACATGAAAAGAACTCTGGCAGCTTATCTGTCCTGTTCACCGACCGCAGCCATTCCTGGCTCCGTCGCTGACTCACACAGGCCAACATGCTTGATAAATGCTGTTTGTTTACTTCTGAGCTTCTCCAGCTAAACCAGCATTTGGTGAGCGCTGCAAGAATGATGCATGAGGCCAGCTCAGGGGTGAGCCTCCCGCTCCCTCCACCAAGAACAGTCTTGTTACAGGGGATTCGCAATTATTGCGTCGCCTAACTTTTATGAGGCTTCAGCTTCTGTTCAGCAACATCATCCTTTTATGATTTATGAAGCGTATGAATCAGAAATACAAAGCTAGCATTAGCCTATGAAGGAACTACACCACTGATGCGTGACTTCCCCACGACTAAGCGTCACACTGCCTCTGTTTTCTCCCTGATGACCTTTAATGACCTCTGGTCTCCTCTAGACACTCGTTAGACACCCAGGTTTTTTAAGAGGAACTTTGAGGCCCTGGAACCACTCTGTCTGGGACTGAGGTGGGGAACAGCTAGCCTCCTAAATCCAGCATTACTTGGTTGGTGTGTGCATCAGAATGAGTCATCCAGGATTTTGTTTCACAGTACGAAAACCTCCTCATATTTTGATGTAAAACTACAAAGCCAAAAGGAAGGATTAGCTGTTTTCCTCTCAGTAGAGTGAGCCGAGCTTGTGCTCTATGAGGTCGTGAAGGACATCGTGACGTCACCCTGCACCTGTATGACCAGAGGTATTCAACAATGTCAAAGATCAGTTCAGAACTCCTTTCCAACCTGAAGTCAGCATTTTTCAAATGATCTGAAACGAGAAGCACGACGAAGGAGATGGGAGGTCTTTCCATGGAGTCGACTATTCCAGGTCTTTCCGCGTGTCTACACGCCGTCGACTGCTTTGATGCTCCTCGTCTGGAGTTGACAGCAGTCTCTGAAAGTGTTGCAGCTCCAAGGCCATGCTGTCACATCAGGACTGCTGCTTGTGCTTCACTTCTCACGGTGAAAAACTGAAGAGATATAAAGCATTAGTTTGTGTTGTCGACGTGTGAGAAATACAAGCTGGGAAGCCCGTAGAGGTTCCTCCTGAAAACTCTGGTCTCCCTTAATTGGAGGCGCTTCTGTCACTCGGAGTGTCATGGAACTGTGTTGTTTTGCAACAACAGCAAAAAGTTCTGGTGAAAATAAACAAAGCATGTCTTGCTTCTCGCTCGCTGTCTTACACACTCGGGCCTATGAACAGTCTAAAAATTCCCTTTCTTGCAAAGTGTCATGTTTTGGAAGGTGTGGTCCGTGACCCAGCCCCCAACCCTTCCACTACGTTGAACGGAACTCTGGGCGCTAATGTGCCTGGCTTGGTGAGACCCAGTAGTTTAGCTGGTTACAACCTTGTTGATGACGTGTAGCACATCACACAATCGTCTGCCCCCTCCCCCCATGTAAATTACAAAAATATATCTATACAGAGACCGAAGGAGAAAATAACAGGACACACAGAAAACTTTTATTTCAGACTTTTCTGTAACAGGCTCAGCAGCTCTCTGTCTGCTCGAATGTATTCATGTCATCCATCATTCTGCAAATGTGGGCATCGCCTTCCTCAAACGGCGCCCTTGTTCACAGCAACACTCCCTCTATGATAGGATGAGCGATGAGTGAGCAGGGAACAACCGAACGCAGCAGAATCACAGATCGCACCACAGTGAAAGACAGAAAGAAAACAGATCCAGGACTTAAATACCTGCATTAACCTCCTGCTGCCTCTGTTTGCTCGAATCATCTCGCATCCCAAGTCTCCAATTTGCTACTCTGATAAAACAGCTTAAGAACAGATTCATCATTCAGGGATTCGGTGACTGGGGAGGAACCGACGAGAAAGGATCTTTTTTTTAATGTTTAAAGGTCTGCACTACAGCATTAGCATTAGCGTTAGCTCTCATCAACATTCCATGCCCATCATCCACACCACACACCCCAGTTTGAGAGCCACAGATAAAACAAAATCTGACTAAAAGTTGAGTAGATTACCAGGATTGCTGGACCGAACCAGACGAGAAGAATCATCAGCTCAGCCTGTTCAAGTCTGGCCAATCAGATTACCTGGCAGAAGCTGCTCCGTCTACAGCGGATCACAGCGGTTGGCTAATGGAGCCTGCTTTCATTTGGGCACACAGTGTGATTGAGAGTCTATATCTCATCTCACACCACTCACAGGTCCAGACTGACAGCTTGCCCAGGCAAGAGCGGCGGGATTAAAATGACTCGTCTGCAACAGCCTGTGAATGGAAAAATAGGACTCCAGCTTCGTCGGCAGGATGTCACGGCGTTATTTCCCTTCATATTTGATTTCTGCTGCAGAGCTTGCATGAAAGAAAGTCATCATTTATGGCCACAGTGTTCATTTGGGACTGGTTTTCTTTCCTACTCAGCTCCCAAAAAGGGAATCTCAATGTCTTTGTTCTCTTCTCGTGTTCCAGCTGCAGTGACAGAGAACACCGAGGTACACAATCTAATTTTGGAAGTTGTCAGCTGCCAGTGAGCCATTACAAGAGCGAGCTAGATTGTTCTCCTTCGGCCCCAGATATCAACACCCCGCTACCATCAGCAGCGGCAGCTACAGTGTCAGGATCGGCGGCGCCGAGGGAGCGATGGGCCAGGACTCAGTCGTGGAGGTGAAGCAAGACTCCACCAGGGTGAGAGTGAACGTGCTTCACTCCTAATGCCTTCCATGAAGGTTAAACCTGTTTTCTTTGTCTGGTTGGATTTGTTTACACTGGCGGGAAAGCTACAAACTGAAGTCTGGTTGAAAACAGACAGAGAATGTCTGACAAAGTCCAGTCATGTGTGTATTGTTCCTATTTGCATACATTTCTTATATTGCATGTTTAGTTACTCACGATTATCAAGTTTTTTACGTTGTTGTTCGTTCGCTGGCCAACTCTGATTCCGACCCAGGCTGAGTGAGTGACGATCCTCACCTCTGGGACTTGGAGGCTTGGTGTGTGATGCCGAAACAATGCGTGTGATGCCATTTGTGGGTTTGCCTCATCAATTAATGTATTACACGATTCTGGCACATAAGCTCTTATCACTGGCACAGAGATCTGTGAAAATCACTCGTGTTAAAGAGGCACCCTGGTGGGAGGAGTGCCCCCTCCCTCCACGGGTGCCAGTTCGGCTCTGCGTGATGAGCAATTGGGTCAAATTAATTTACTTGATAAGCATTTCATGTTGGCAGAGCAAACCAAGGTGCTCCAGTTTTTTATTGGTCTCCCGTGCAGGAAGACGGCCGTGCAAACGGGGACGACAGCGCGGAAGGTGGCGGTTTTTGAGCATGTGTGTCAGTGTCTCGTTTCTACGTGGTCTTCACCTGTCTAAACGGTGACTACTAATCCGTCTCAAAGTCACCAAAAACCAGCAAAGGAAGTCACAATGACTCACCTCAGTGGGTGCGGATTTTTACTACTCCTGGTAGTTATGTACCGCTTTTTGTGTGAGCTCCATGAGCACCAGGAGCCTCACCGCTACAGCCGTGAGTTCCTCTTACCCCTGCACGACTCTGGTAAAGATATGTGGACTCTACAGTCATCAAGGGGAGATGACCCGATCAACGGATAATTGCTGAGGACCTGTGTGGAAAAGGAGGAGACAAGGCAGTGTGCGGCAGAGGCTGAAAAGACTGGGCTGTCGTCGTCTTCCTCTCTCTTCCGTCATCCTGGTCAACGTTCAGTCACTTAGAAACAAAGTGGATGAGCTTCAAGCCAACATCAAGTTGCTGGCAGTGTACAAAACCGCCTGCCTCCTCGCAGGAGACATGGCTGACAGACCACGATTTGCCCTCAGGCTTGGAACTGGATGGTTTCATCATTCCCGTCCATATTGACAGAGACACCACTGTGACCGGGAAGTCACTTGGTGGTGGTGGTGCGTGTCTGCACGTCAACAAAAACTGGTGCAACACGGTTGTCATCAGTGAGTTGCTGTGTACACCAGATACTGAACGATTATCGGTATCATTGCGCCCCTTTTGCTTGCCAAGGGAATTTCCACAGGTTATTGTAACCGTGGTATCGATACACCCTAGAGCTGATGCAGACTTGGCAACTCGGCCCATAGTCAGCACGGTGAACCACCTTAAGGAAGTTTCACCGGACGCACTGGGGGATGGGGGCTTTAATCAATGGAAGCCAGGGAAGTCCCTCTGTAACTTTTAGCAGACGTCACCTGGCCACCACGACTTACGTAATGCCTGGACCTCTGTTTTGGTACGGTGAAAGGGGGCTACAAATCCTATCTCGGTGCGTCCGACCACTACCGTTCATTTTGTTCCCTCCTACACTCCGGTCCCGAGGAAACAAAAGCTGGAATGAAAGTTGTTCCGGTCTGGTCACGTGACTCCATTCACTGGCTTCAGGACTGCTACAGTCTTACAGACTGGGATACATTTACAGGCTCATGTGACGACTTGGATGAGCTCATGGAGACAGGATCTGCTTGTATTACTCTCTGTGAGGACGTGATTATTCCCCAGAACAGGATTGTTGTTCATCTATAGAACAATCTACGGCTTTCTAAAGCTCTAAAGAGTGCCATTAACCAAAGGAATTTTTTTTTTTAAATCAGGGTGATGAAATCCAGTTCACGGAATCTCAGTAACAAGGAAATGTAGGATCGCTGAACGTAACTATGTGGACAAAGTTGAGGTCTTGCTCGGAGCTGGGAAATCTCGACCCGCTTGGGATGGTGAGGAGTCTATTGTGGGGTTGAAATCTATAAAGTGTCCAGTTTTCCTTTGTGGCAGAACTGATACCGAGCTGGCAAATGTGAGTGAGTGAAACCTGCGGCCCGAGGGGAGTCATCCCACTCATGGCTACTTTACTCTGCTCCCCTCGGGCCGCAGGTTTGTGGAGCCACGGGCAAAGAAAAACAGATGTAAATACTCCTTTCTCTCTGTGGCCATCGCACTTTTCAGTAAGGTTGGGTGACTTTTTGCTTGTTTATTTGTTTGATCCTGTTAGTTTTTCAACTGGTTATTGTTGTGTTGTCCTCTGGTGGTTGTTGACTGCTGGCTGCAGGACCAATTGCCCCACAAGGGACAATGAAGTTAACCTTGAACCTTGAGAAGACGCTGCAGTCCAGGAGGCAAAAACCAAAATGAGACTTTCCCAGTTTTACATGTAAGTTGCAAGCTGCACGGTGAGAGCCAATGATTTGTGGTTTGACTGGTAATCTGATGCCTGTACTTGCACTGGACGATGAGACACCTCAATCTCAGGCAACAGGCAAGTCAGACGGCAGGTTGTCATGGTGACCAGAAACAACAATGATGCTGGATGCAATCTCTTGTCATTGCGGTTTTCCTGAACATGGAAAAAACTAGAAAAAGCAAAATAAACACAGAAATAAAAGCCAGTTCATTCAAGATTACATTAACAGGTCCAAAAGAGTTCCAAAATTTAGCTCCAGATCAGGAGCGTAGCAGGTGTGGGACCATGTGGAGCTCTGCAGATAAACACAAGAACTTTAAATTGGATTCTGAACTTGATGGGGCGCCGGGGCAGCGCAATCACGACCTGAGTCCCCACCAGAGACCTTCTGGAGGAGCGAGTCAAAAGTGCAGCAGTGGCATTTGGACCTCTTGCAAACAGTTCAGGGACGCTTTGCTGAAACAGCTACAAATGGGACGGCAGGAAGGAGCCCGAGTTTTTCTAATTATAACTGAGGCAGAGGAAAGCTTTCAAAGCTATATTTTCAAGGACAGTCCAGATCCCCTCATGATTTTCTTTACCTGCAGTCTGCTGAAGAACACATTTAGCGATCTATAAAGTCACTAAGAGTCTTAAATTTAAGGAGACTTAAATTTCACCCTTTGACAAACTCAGGGCTGCACCAAAATTTTATCTCCAAAGGAATTAGAAGGCTTTGCAGACATGACAATGACATGATCGCTCATCAAAGGAGGGTCTGCGCCGGGGTGGCCGAGCAGGAAGGACAGGTCATCTGTTTGGCTCTGAGGAGGCGTGTGGAACCAGACAGCATCTTGAAGAACTGAATCCCTTATTTCAAACTGGCCCAAAACTCTACAACTCTGGATTCAACGCAGATGCCAGAAGTAAAACGGTGGTAGAATGAGCAGATCTCTGACCTCTGACCTCAGGAGACATCTGGAGTCAGGGAGGGCAGAGAGACATCAACAAGAACATCCAAAAACTCCGTGCCTCGTTGTCGTTGGCAAGGTGGCATGAGGTAACGAACCGTGAAGGTGAACACACGGAAGACTGCAGAATACACGCTGCAAAACAACAGATGAAGAAATACAACTGAAAGAACTCCACCACACTGACGGTTCCATCTATAAACATCGATCCGGTTGCAACTGTGGCACCATAAAGAACCTCTTATCATCTCGTTGCCTAGTAACTTGCTCTGAGATGTACTGATGGTTGAGGGGTCAACTAAAGCACTTCAGCGAGACGCTACAACAGTGGAGCTTGGTTATGGTCTGACTATGATCATGTCCTCTAACAAACAAGCACCAGCTTTGATTCAAACTGAGAAAAAAGCAGAGAAGCAAAAAGAGCCCTTTAATTAGGCTTCTTTTTTATTGTACTTGTTAGAAAAAAATGAACGGAGGTTTTGTCATCCATCCTTGTTGTGATTTAAGAGGTCAATCAGTGTAATGCTGTTATATGAAAAGACTTCAAATTCCCAATGAAAGAAATTGAGTCATAATATTGGAGATGTCAGTGGTTTCCTCATTTCGTACAAATTGCTATATTACACACACACACACATACACACACACATACACACACACGGAACAGCAGGAGGAGTTATATGGATCAACACTGTCCTCTAGTGGCGGTAACGTGTTCCTATCAACACTTACATGAGCATTTTTGTCATTTTAAGCACTTGGGGGCGCTGACATGTTACGTTTTCACACACGCTGGGGTCATACACAAATCAGAAAGAGCTGACCTAAAGCAATGACACATGTCCCATCAAACGTGGGCAGCAGATGAGTGGGGGATCAGGAGCCATGGCAGGAAGCAGATCCAGAGGGCCTCAGAAGACCCCACAATACTGTGATTCACCAAGGGAGCCCACTTGGCAGTGCTTCCTTTCTCTGTGTTACTTTTATTTTATTTTTTCCGCTTTAATTTTTGTATAATTCCTTGTTGTGGAATGCAAGTGATGACAAAACTACAACTCATGAACAAGTAGAGGGAGGAAAAGAGTTGGACAGACACGTGTTCTCCAGCATTGGAAAATACCATAATTTGAATTATGACCTGCCCGTTTGATGAGGGAAGAGTCTTGATCTTGTTCATAATAGTGATAATTATTATTATTCTATGGTGCTCTGGTATTCCGAACACCAAGAGTGTTCATGTGAGCACCACACACTCTCAGTATTCCACTGCTACTCCCGGTTTGGCCCTCATACCAAAAATTTCAACATTTTCTCATTAAGCTGTCAAAGGACGCAGAATATTTCACTAATAATTGTGTTCACATCACAACTGGCCGTTAACAAGCAAGAGGCCTTTAGTCTCGAGGCTGCAAAATAATTCTAAAACCAAGAATCAAGAAGCACGTTCCAAACATGCTGTCAAGTCCAGAGAGCGCTGTCAGAACACAGCTGACATCTGTGCCGCGCGCGGCGATCTGCGTGGCTCAGGGGGCGGCGCAGTTCTCCGTGTCTGGTTCCCTCGGCTCAGAGGCCATGTTGTAGTTTTAATGGGTAGAAGACAGGAACCCGGCTGACCTACGAGTGTTGAGTGTGTGCGCTCTCAGGAAGTCTGATAGACCCGAGGATGAAGATGAAGCAAATCCTGTATGCAGTCCTCAATCCTCAAGACTGGACTTGTTGGATTTCTCCAGCGCTGTGCAGACGGGTGGATGTGGCGTCAGAGGTTTTGTTCTACAGCAAAAGATACTTCAGTAAATACCACCCTGGTGAATTTTGAAGTGTTCATGAGTATTAATTACATGGGTAAACAGAAGAAGCCTGAAGCTGAGTGGTGCTGACCTTGAAGTCATGTGACCCTGGTGTAGCTCCTACATAGGCTAACTTTATCTTAGCACTGCTAACCGTTGAATCCAGGCTTCCAGCATCATCAGAGGGTTCATTAGTGAAGATGATCCTGATGAACTCAACCTGGAAGATCATCAACTTTTGTTCACCAGAGCTGATTTACTCGTTCAATCACCACAATCACATGGAGCAGTCCTATTGGCTGCTGGGGGACAAACCAGGAGATGACCACTTCCTGTTGGTGGAGGAACCAGGAGATGACCACTTCCTGTTGGTGGAGGAACCAGGAGATGACCACTTCCTGTTGGACAACAAAAATACCTCATTGCTGCCATGCTAGCTTCCTGTTGGACTACAAAAATACCTCATCCCTGACATGCTAACTCCCGGTTGGACTACTACCTCATCGCCGCAGGATTCTATTGAGCTCTGTGTCCACAGAGGTTTTATGCAGTACTTGGAGGTAAAATGTAGATTTAAAAAGCTGTGCAGTATCAGCTGGATATTGTGGAATATCCTGTCTTATGGGTTTCTGAAAATATCCCTCAGTTTCACGACTCTTGATAATTCACATTGATTTTAATAGAGAGCTCCTGATGGCTGCGGCTGTCAGGAGTCTTGATGTTAGACCTTCATTCATGAGGACTCCTGCCTGTGGTGAGCACCGGCCCGGCTTCATTCATTGCCGCCCAGCAGCACACTATGAATACCAGTGGTTATTAAGACTGAATCATTTGCTGGAGATGCTCGCTGACCTCCACCCTGCTGCTCTCCCGCTGACAGCTGATGGATCGGTCCGTGTACAGATTCTCTCTGGAGACCTCGGCACTGACCCCAATCACTGGTGGTACTGATGATGCGTGCACCCTTCACCCGCATGTGATGTCATCCATTTATTTTAGAACGAGTCTGTTTCTGCACAGAGTTCTCAAAGTGTCTGCACATTGGTTGTCTGACAATAGATTATCTCATCAAGTGAAACGCACATGGCGTACAGCAGGGAAATAAACTCAGCAGGAAGCAACGGATCTAAAATAAGAAGATAATCATGGAGTAGAATTACAGGATGCAGAAACGACCGTAGTGCATAAACCATCAACTCAGATTTTATATCATTTGTCAGTTGTGCGATATTTTAATGATTGGACTACACATTCTTTTGTACATTGACCTTTACAGCATGTTTATGTCAGAATAAGTGGTCGTGGTGCCGTCGGCGCCGTGCTGACGTCTTCTGGGAAAGCAGCTTGGCTTTTGTCGGTTGGTTTGCCAAACCAGCCAGGAAATGCGGCAGAAAAGCCTTCTGCTCCTGTCACAGTCATCAGAGTCTGACAGGCGTTACATCAGCACGATTTACAACATTTAAAAGAACATTTTAAATAAATCAGTTGTACTATTACATCCAAGTATACAGCGCAACACACAACTGATGATGATGATGAGAGAAGAAAAAGCTCCAGCTTCAGGGGGAGATTCTGACTCAAGCAGAGAGCTTCAAATCAAGATTAAAGAAAATCTGAATGTGGGAGAAACGAGCATGAAATTGGATTGAGTGATGGGAATGTTACAGTGAGGAGAAACAAGCAGTTACAGAAGAAGACCAAGCCAGAAAAATGTATATATAGAGAGAAGGCAGTTTTATGAACCATGTTGGTTCCATCTGAAACAACGGCGCATTGGTGTCATCCACCAGTGCCCTGCTCCCAACAGGGAGCCGCTGGAGGACCTGCCTTCAGGTCAACCACAGGAACAAATATGAAGCCCCAGGAAGCGCACAGACGGGGGTCCCATCATATGGATAAAGTGATCAACAAGAACATTTGCGACCAGCAACGAGGTCCAGGCTTCATGAGCTGTTTATCGTAAAGATGAGGGAGTCAGAAACAGCGACCTGCCTGAGAGTCAGCGGCCTCCCTGCTCTCCTCGGCCCGAGGCTTTAGGCTGAAACACAGACGAGAGGATCCAGGGAACCTCTCCAGTTGCAGGACAAATACTTCCTGGGACTCATGGCTCGAAAAAGGGGCTAGAAGTTATCGGTCTGTAAGAAACAACCAAACTAGTGGAGGCATTTTGGGTTGTAGTGTGGGTTTTTTTCTCCGTAAACATCTTGGCGAGGTGGCTGCTCATATTTACAGCGCTTTGTTCAGCACTTTGGAGAAGCGGCAGCTGCAACAGAGGCTCCAGAAATGTGGACGCCGTCAGCAGGAGAAGAGAGATTCCCTGCAATGTCTCAGCCAGTTTGCTCCTCAAAGCATCACCGCACAGTCGAGAAATCATGACCACATTACACTGCTGCGGCGCCGCGCGGAGCAACTTTGGAGGAATCAAACGATCACTTTCCAGCTTCCTCACATGAAGTTTACAAAGAACAAGTTTCGATTTCATATTTTCCACGTATTCATTCTGGCAGGTTTTTTTTGTAATAATCACCATTAATAAACATCTATTTATCCAAACTTAATTTAATACCTAAAATAATTTTTGACTGGCTATTATAACTGTGAAAAAGACAAGTTTATGTAAACCTTCTTACACGTTAACAAATGAATAATTACAGCTATATTTTTCGATAGGATTTACCAACCACTTGTTAACATTAACAAACTATCAACCACATATCCAAATAATGGTAAAGACACTTAAATAAACCCTTTTTCAAAAACATTATCCCTCGCCATTTCATAATAAGCATCTAAATCAAATGAAAACCCAAATTAATGGACATTTACAAATAAATTAACAAATATGTTGTCCACACATCTGACAAGTTTGATTAAATACCGACGTTTCTTTGACTGACGACTGGTCATTTGCGTTAAAAAGAAGCTGAATCTGACGGTGTCCGTCGTCCCGTGAGTCCCGATGACGTGCTGATATTCAAAAAGAAAAACTTCCCGTGACATTCAAAGAAAGTGGAACTTTTATGTTTGTGTTTGCGAGTGTTCACGTACACTGAGACACGTTTAAGAATTCAATTGTGATGAGGAACTCTCCTCTGCAGTCTGCTTCAGTAGGTAGCCCCCAGTTATCGACAGCAGGGGGCGACAAACACTCACACAAGGAAGAAGATGCGTGCTGCGAAACAGAGACACGTTTGTACATAGCCCTCCTGTCCCAGGCCTGTGTGACGTCAGGCCACAGTAATGTTGTCAGGGTTGTTTACATGCACATTTACATTCTTAGAAGAAACAAAACCAAATAAAACATTCATCCAAATATTGCCATAACTCAAACGGTCTCTCGTTAAAAGCTGTTCATGCAGGTCCTATCTTCAAACTGGACTTCTAGAACCTAGAACGCAGACATGTCGTCCTCCAGCCGCTGCACAAGTCTAGTATCTCATTCCCCCGGCATCTTTTGCCAGACACACGCCACCATTTAAAGGAAAAGAGGTGTTCATGTGTCCGTTTGTGAATAATTCTCACCAGTTTCCTCTCTGCAACTCCACGACAGAACAACTGCCAAGTCAAACTGCTTCTCTCCACACAGCAGACGCTGACGCTCTTATTAGCTGTCCGCCATGTCAGCCTGTGGCCTCATAATTGGATTTTACATGACAAAGGCCTCATATTTTAATTACAATCTCCAGGAAAATGTCTTGGATTCTCCGGCCATTATGACAAGGGTTGATTTAGCTGCGGGTTATGAAAACATTTTCGTTCTTAAATGAGATTACAGTCCTGCATGCGAACTGTTGTTTCCTCCTGAGCGCCACAACAAACAACTGAAGCATCCTGTAACCTCAAGACAAGCTTTGATTTGATTCCTCCAGCTCAGGCGACCTGGAGCTGGCAGATCTCCTCTGATAAAGAAGAACAGAGTCCACATGCTGACCCCCCCCCCCCCCCCCATGTTTAATTACAGCAGGTGGAAATCACACAATCATGCGTATTCTGACCGGCACGATGGAAACGAGCGAGTGTCTCGTGTGCGAGTCTAGTTGGTTGTGCGTGGATGTTCATGCTTTACATCTTCAGGTGATCTCCTCTATTCAGAGGAGGCTGATGAATCGTGGAGTCCCAGGAGTCACTCAGACACCTCCCCCTCACCCACGCAGGATCAATCATTCGACATGATTTCTGGAGATGAAAGACATTTTTTTTTAGGGATCGCGTGCAAACTCTTCTGTCTCGTGGCTTTGACAAAGCCAAGAATCAAATCGGAAGTCTTAAGGTTCAGACAGTCTTTCTCCTCCATTTCCTATCAGTCTGTCCTCGCCCAGCAAGACCTCCACGACAGGTTTCATGCGTCGTACATTCAGGCCGGTCTACATTCCAACATCTTCTTGAAGGCTTTTCTAAAACTGTCATCCAGGAAGGCGTAGAGGAACGGGTTGAGGCAGGAGTTTGCGTAGCTCAGGCTGGTTATGAAGTAGGAGATCCCGATCAGCAGTGGCGTTGTCCTCAGGTCCGTGGTCAGAGCGACGATGGTGCTGAGGTGGAAAGGCGTCCAGCAGAACAAGCAGACGGCCAAGACGATGAACACCATTATGGTGACTTTCTTTTTGGCTTTGTCCAGCGCTTTCGCGTTGCTGTTGAGACGCATGTTCCTCAGCTTGTAGAGCATCATGGTGTATAAGATACAGATGGTCGAGACCGGGATGGCGAAGCCCAGGATGAGAGTGTAGATCCGGCTTGCTTTGAACCATAGACTCTCAGGGGTGGGGAAGCTGAGCACACAGCTCTTTCTCCCCCCGTCCGGGTTGACGTAAACGCCAGCAAAGACAGTAAAAGGCATGACGATGAGGATGGCAAGAACCCAGACGCATAATGAGATGATTTTGGCGGCTCGGTAGGTGCGGTAAGGCATCCGCTTTGACCTCACCGTGGCCAGGACGACCAGGTAGCGGTCAATACTCATAACAGTCAGGAAATAGATACTGGAGAAGATGTTGTAGTGGTCTATGCTGAGGATGACTTTGCACAAAACTTCCCCAAAAGGCCAATAGTGCAGCAGGAGCTCGGCTATGTTGATGGGCAACACCAGCGTGAACAAATCATCAGCGATGGCCAAGTTCAGGATGAACATGTTGGTGACGGTTTTCATTTTTGGGGCTTTGAGGATCACGTAGATGACAGCTGTGTTGCCTGTCAGTCCCACCGCACAGATCACGGAGTAGATGACGGGCAGAATGACGTAGAGGTCTGCGAAGAAGTAAAATTCAGAAGGAGGAGTGCAGTTCAGGTCGGTGCGGTTCCCTGACGTGAGGGAGAAGAGGTCTACCGAGTCGTTGCAGACTGGTGGAGCGCCGGCGAGGAAAGAAACATTCTCCATGTTCCAGGAGAGGAGAGTCTGTGTTCACAGATAGAAAATGACCACCAACTGCACTCAAAAAACGCTGAACAGAATTCTAGAGAAGCATCAGAGTCTCTGTCTTCCTTTCTAAACTTCTTCCCTCTGTTGCCTCTGAGTCTTTCACGTCAGCCATGCAAACTTCAGGGAAAGGGGGGTCAGCTTCCATGGTCTGAGGAGGGGAGCTCAGGGTCTGACCACGGCATTCATCAGGGGCAGTCATCAGCAGCTGGTCACTAACCAGGTCACAAGAGTCCATTCAGTGGTTGAAGGAGCAGCGTGACTGCTTCTGTCTCTGGGCTGTTCCCTGATCAATGACACGAAGAGTGCACGAGCGCTCTTACCTCTCGCGGACAGTTGGAAGAAACGTAAATCCTTTGATTGTCAAACAAGTTTGTCAGATGTGGTTCCTCTGAGAGGGGAAGTCGAAGACATGAAATGTGGATTGGTTTTAAGTCTTTCAAATGCGCACAAAACGCCCTCTTCCCATTTTCCCGCGCATTTTAAGAAATCCACTTCTGTCAGAGACGATTCTCACAGCGGTGGTTCGTTTATCTCCACTCGGATTAAGTCCTTCAAATTCCCTCCAAGAAGCATGAAAGTCACATCCTGCTGCCGAAGCCGCGCTCGTCCCCTCAGAAGAACCGTCCTCCGCTCCTCTGATGCTCGCCTCCTACGACGCCGTGGATTTATCACGCGTCTTGGAGGTCTGACGTGTCCATCTGAAGCGATTCGCTGGTCATTTATGGCTCCAGGCAGCGCTGGTCTCTTTCGGTGCGTCCTGCGCGCCTCGGAGACGGTGCCAGGCTTTTACGCACGAGTGGCGCATCACGAAATCTGGACAACAGAGAGACGTGGACATTAATTAATTGTCCTGCACAGCGTTGAGGCATCACCGGGGTAAGAGAGGTCCGCGCTCCCGTGGACCCCGTGTCTCACGCAGCTGAATCAATGAGAGGACAGGAACGCTCTCAGGAACCAATGACGCAAAAATACTAACAAAAAAAAAACAGACTTTCAATTATCGAAGGATTTCTTGCTCAAGGAGACGAATAATAATAAGGCACAAGCAAAACCAATGAAGACATGAGTCACGTCTCTAAAAACCCTAACTTACAATTTCAAAAATAATTCAGTTTAACATTAAAAACCTGGTTCCCGTTTAAAATGATTTGATAAGCTGAAGAAACTTACTGTTTATTGCACATCAGTGAATAAACAATCAAAGTTAACGTCTTAAATCACTTCTCTGACATGACAGTGTAGCCTATCAGGTGGTTCAGCTGGGTCTACCTCCTCTGGCCCGGCTCAGGTCACTTGTCTCTGCGTCTTACATCTTTGGGAGTCGCGCCTCTCTCTCTCTCTCTCTCTCTCTCTCTCTCTCTCTCTCTCTCTCTCTCTCTCTCTCTCTCTCTCTCTCGGCCCCCACCCATTCCCTCTTCCTCCTTGAAGGACGTCATTCCAAGATTTGCGCGCGCGCGCGCGTGTGTGTGTCAGTCACTCCTATGGTCCGTGAAGCCTCGCTCGCATCAATCTCCGTTGAAAGCATTCTTCTCGTGACAAAGTGACCCCCCCCCCCCCCCACTGCCGCCGCAACTGCTAAGTGCCACACTTTCAGGCGTTTGTGTGGCGTTTCAGCTTTGCACGTTCTTCTGATCCTTCCGCCGTCACAATACTGGATGATGTCTCCATTCTGCAGTTGGAGTAACTCTCACTGCACTGCACGCCATAAATGTAGTGTTAGAATTTCAAGACAAGCTGCACCTTTCAACAAAGCACAGGAGCCTCAAGAGTCTAAATTATGACTATTATAATAGTTATATCATCATCATTATCATTATCATTATTATTATTATTATGAGTGCAACATATCCTCGTGAAACAGTTGTGTGATATCAAACAAAAAGTTGTGTACCTGCAAAGCATCAGATGCTGACATCTCACTGCAGGGCGGCCGAAAGCAGCCTGCTGAAGGTTGTATTTGTAACAACGAAAAGAAATGTGCAGTTCAATGATGTGGTGCAGAATAAGGAGAAAACTAGAAATACTACATTCTTACATGTACTTAGAGTCGTATGGAACTGTACTGCATGCCTGGCACAGTGACTGGGGACCACCATCAGCCCATCCTTGTGTGCTAACAGGTGAGCGGTAATGAGGACATGGCCAGTGCTGCACAATGACTTCAAGTTTATTGTAACGGGGGTGAAGGGAGATGGATGGCAAGGGGAACAGGCTCGTAGGGAGCGGGAGGGGAACAGGCTCGTAGGGAGCGGGAGGGGAGGAGGGGATCCTGGCAGCGAGGCAGAGAGTGGGTCCAGAGACAGGGGAGCGGAGGCGTGGAGATGAATGGAGACAAGCAGGTGGCGGACAATGAGAGTAGGGGGATCGGGCTGGAGCGGCCCGATGTGGCAGTGGCTGGGGGCTGGCGATCTTCTGGGGAACAGGCGAACGATAGTTAGTTGCAAGGAGACACAAGGAGAGCACAGTGACAACACTGGGAACTGGAGTTGGTCTTTCTCCTAAGTTACCGCAAGGTTAACTGTAACGATCGGGCAAGGAGTGTTTAAGCTGAGTGGGGATGAAGTGATGAGTTCCAGGTGTGTGTGTCGCTGCCGCTGCCTGAGCCTGCCCCCCCCAAGGAGAAAACAAGGAAGGGAGGGGGAGCGCACATGCTCTGCAGCAGGGTATCACACCTTGAGTGACGAGTGGACTTTTTGGCAAATTGAAGGAACTGCCTAAAGACTTTCCAGACATGTATTCATATCCAATTTGTTGAGGTGACAGTGAGTGCCTAGACCTTTGAATCTTGTCCACCAGAATCTTCTCAGTTCATCCTTGAGTCCCACTGGACTCTTGTACCAAAATTGAAAATATTCTCTTAAATTGTTCCTGAGATTAATGGTAATAGAGAAAAAAATGAACAACCCACAAACAGCCAATGCCTCACACATGCAGCTGTCACCGCGGCATCGGGGCACCTCGTCATAATGCAAGTTGTCCCAACATAGAGCCCTGTGGCACCCCATCCATAGATAAGGTTTGAAACCATGAATCCACCACCAGACGTAACACGTGCCGTGTTTGAAAGTTAAGAGAACCACTGGAGGGCCGTCCTGGTGAACCAGTGTTCCCAGCCTAGCAGGAGTGATGCTGTGATCCACTCGAGCTTTCATCTAAACATCAATTTAAACTCCACAGTCACTGCTTGTTTTTACTGATCCTGACCTCCAACAATTGATTGATTTGGGGATTTTAGACTGGAAAGTAAGAACTCACTCGCTCAGATCGATCAGAAGCAGAGTTTTTAAGAAGTGGTTGGACACTGGCCGTCTTACTTCTTGCATACGAGACACTGACTCATACTCATTTCACAATGTGAAAAACACTGCTGACCCGGCTGTCCCTCCAGCATGAATGTCATTTATGAACAATTTAACTCAAGTTCACTCAGCCGAGAGACGGGTGAGGAGAGGTGAGTCAGCTGGTCCAGCTGCAGGAGAGGTGCTTTGGCATCTGGACATGTTCAAACGAAGGAGGAGTGTGAATCACCAGCATGGAGACATTGTTGCTCTCTCTAGTGTGACAGAGCTTTTGTCTGGAAGATTCCAGCGGTCCAACCGCCAAGCAAGAAATATCAAATTGCTGCTCTCTGAATGCTGCCTCATTTCGTGCTTCTCTGCCTCTTTGGTTTCCAACACTTGTTTGAATGTCTGAGAGTGAGGGATCACTGGATTGGTTCTTCAGTTCCTTTCGAGGTGAGTGCCCTTCTCTTGTCTTCTCCCTTCAACTGCATTTCTTTTCAGGTAGGCCCATTGTCTCTCATTCAGTTCCTTTTTGCGTCAGTGTCAGAAAAATCTTTTATATTAAAAACCCCCCAAATGTTTGGGGCCTCAACATTTCTAAACAAGCCAATTTTATGACACTGACTGATATTTTTCTCATAAAGAGTCCAAGCACCCTCCACTGAGCTGTGACCTTCTTAGTCGAGTGTCTGAGTATTTATTCATGGGTTCAAATTGAAACGTTCAACAAGTCCTCATGCAGCTCTGAAAGTCGTTTGTTCCAACCCTCTGATGCAGGTTCATCCTGGTCTAGTGGTTCAGGCGCAGAAACATTTGATCATGTTTTGGGTTCGTATGAGGGAACCCAGGCTCGCTACAGGCAACCTGTGATCATCAGCGGGCTCCCGGTGCAGCTGCGTGGCGTCCGCTCCCCGTCAGTGACTGTGCGATATCCAAATTTTGTTTGTGTTCTCGCTTACAGCATCAGTTTGTATTACAGAGCTTGGTCAGTTATGAGATGTCAGCATAACAACTTCCCAGTAGAATTAAAACCTAATAAAGCACAGGGCTCCCCGCACACAGCCGGTGAGCTTCAGGTGCTGCTCGGTGGCAGCAGGAGTTCAGTGACTGAGCAGAAACCAGGAAGCTGCAGGCCAAGCACGTTGCTTACAAATGATAAAGTCTCAGGAAATTCTTTCAGTGTGAGGTGTTTTTTTTCCAGTGACCCAAACCTAAGCGTGCTCGCCTGGTGCACACTGCCATGAAGGCGATGGGGAGGCAGAAATACCGGCCCCTCCAGCCGATATATGAGCAGCCTGGTTTTGGGCAAGTTCAGAGGGTAATGAGCATCCATCCCACCTCCACCAGCTCCTTCCCTCCCTCAGGGACACGATGTGGAGTTCCTACCTCGATCTAGCTTTGAAACAATGCTGCTTGAGGCTGCAGGGATGATGCAGTGCTTGAAATTGTCTTTTACCACTGTGTGTGTGTGTGTGTGTGTGTGTGTGTGTGTGTGTGTGTGTGTGTGTGTGTGTGTGTGTGTGCAGAATGTGTTACATGCAGTAAGTGCTTTGTGTGATATGCAGAGATGATATTATGAGAATTTTATCGGTGCTGTTTTACTGTTGCTGTTTTGTTCATTTGCGGTCTGTTTTATTTTCTGTGCAGGAATTTATACACACAAGGCAATTTTATTTGTAGAGCCCGTTTTCACAAACAGTTTGTCTCAAAGGGCTTCATGGCATCATAACAACATCCTCGGCCCTCAGAGCCTCACGTCGACTGAGGAGAAACTCCATAGAAAACCTTTAACAGGGAAAAATCTGAGAAACCTCAGGGTGAGCAACAGAGGAGGGATCCCTCACCCAGGAGGGACAGACGTGCAGGAGATGTTGTTACAGACAAGAAAACAGTTTACAATACAAAATGTGGGAAACATGGAAATGTTAATAACAGCTGAAGAAGGAAGCTTCTGGAAGGGGAGGCAGGGAGAGCAAGCCAGCTTGATGGGGGACTGGATGGTAGACTGGTTCATGGGAGGGGAGGCAGGGAGAGCAAGCCAGCTTGATGGGGGACTGGATGGCAGACTGGTTCATGGAAGGGGAGGCAGGGAGAGCAAGCCAGCTTGATGGGGGACTGGATGGTAGACTGGTTCATGGAAGGGGAGGCAGGGAGAGCAAGCCAGCTTGATGGGGGACTGGATGGTAGACTGGTTCATGGAAGGGGAGGCAGGGAGAGCAAGCCAGCTTGATGGGGGACTGGATGGCAGACTGGTTCATGGAAGGGGAGGCAGGGAGAGCAAGCCAGCTTGATGGGGGACTGGATGGTAGACTGGTTCATGGGAGGGGAGGCAGGGAGAGCAAGCCAGCTTGATGGGGGACTGGATGGTAGACTGGTTCATGGGAGGGGAGGCAGGGAGAGCAAGCCAGCTTGATGGGGGACTGGATGGCAGACTGGTTCATGGAAGGGGAGCGCAGGCCGGAGTAACAGTAGGGAATAAGGGGGGGGGGGGGCGATGCAGGCGGCGGTTGGGGCTCTGGTGGATCTGTGGAAACACAGAGAGACTGCGAGACACCAAGGCCAAACTACAAAGTGCAACAAGTAGTGGTAATGACAGTTCCAAAAATGTGCAGGGAGGAGAGGAGGAGAGAGGAGGAGAGGAGAGGAGAGGAGAGGAGAGGAGAGGAGAGAGGGGGAGAGGAGAGGAGAGGAGGGAAGGGCTCCATGTAACCTGATGTGTCCCCCAGCAGTCTCAGCCTGTAGCAGCATAGCTATCAATGGTTCAGAGCTACCTGAACCAGTCCTAACTGAAGGCTCTGTCATAGAGGACACACAGCATTCGAGTCCAAAGCAAATTTCACTGCAGGGACAACAAAGTATTTCCCATCATATCAAACCTCAATGTCAATTCATGCTTTCTCCCCTGAGCAGCCAGGCTCTCATCCAACGCCCCTGCACACACAGACTGGCCTCTTCACTGAATTCAAACCCAAGCACATCCAGACAAGGAGGGTGGGATGATTTGACTGGGCTAAACACATGGGAGCAGTCGTATAACAGTTAACTAACAAATCAAAATGCGTTTGTGAAATTCCTCCTGGCTTGTAGCTCGTTTTCTGATTGAAGAAATTAAAAATGTGATTTTCATAAACTTGAATTTTATGTATGTATATATATATATTCCTGTTATGTCCCATCAAAATGTTCCAACTTTGAATGTTCTAGGAAGTTTGCACACGTAACTTTGCTTTGTAAAGCTTAGATAAAATGTTGTTATTGTCATTTTATAATGGAACAACAAAATCTACATTTTGGAGAACAATTCAGAGAGAAAACACACTTGATGAAGGAATCGTTAAACAGCTTCAGCACAAACGTTTACATGACATATTTGGATAAATTTGGAAAAGATTTCACAGACAAACACACAAAAACTTTTGCTGAATATATAAAATATGACCCAATATTTGCAGACTGTTTGCAGAGGCATTTGTCCACTGGTTGGACTGAGGATTCCTGGTCGATGTTGAGGAGGATAACAGCTGGTCAGGTCACAGGTCATAAAACTGGTCCCGACTCTCGAGGTGGGGGTTGGATGTCCATCACTGAGGGCAGTGGGGAGCCCAGGAGGATCTGTGTGGTGTCCAGCACATTAAACACCTGTCTTGTTCAATGTGGAGGATTTAGTGAACCACCCAGTGACTCTTAACAGCAGCTGTGCAGGAGCTTCACGGGTCGCTTGGATTTGTCAGGAAATAAAACCCCTGTTTCAGTTACTGGGGGGGTGTTGCTGGGCTCCTTGGAGATGTGGATTCTTGGAATTTAAAGCTTCTCCAGGCAGCCAGGAGAGCGGACGCATCCTCTTTCCTCCTCCTGAGGTCGATAATTATGTCCTTAATGGTAGATTATTCTGCTGGAGCAACCTTCCGTCCTGCTGAGGCAGCTTTGTTGGTGTGTTAGAGGGTGTAAATGAGTGCATGCAGCCCAGCATCAGAGCAGGTGAGGAATGAAAAACTACGGAACAAATCACAGCACCTGGATTCCTGCTCGCCACGATTAACTTTATGTACCTAAAAGACTGGCTGAGATCTGCATGACCGAGCCGGTGTATTTGTGTGCTGGATTTGTGTCAGAGAGCCACAAAGAGCGGCTCTCAGCACCGAGCCGGCCATAGCCGACCCGACTTCCAGCCTTAATTCAGGAGTTTCCTTGTGAGTCCACCGAATGACAAGGACGAGGAAGTGCAATCAGTGAGAGGCCGACGCAGAAAGACTGTTTAACTTCCCGTGATGACTCAGACACGGGCGACTGTTATTCAGTGGATCCTTGCAGTCATCAGGGGTTACAGTCGTTTCAACCTTTGATTTTGCGTCACGTAAACTGTTTTTCTAAGTGCTGCCATTTCTTAGATTGTGCAAGAACATTCAGGTTTAATACGGGCATCACCACTGCTGGAAAAAAACAAATGATTGGGTTTAGAAACAGTAAACTGGTATTGTTGGTTTTTAGTCTTTCCAAGGGCACTGCCTGCTTAAATCAATGAATCTCATTGAACCAGCCAGGCCGTCCTGGTGCAGCTTACCCTCCTGTTTGTCATAGATGGTGTGTGTGTGAGGTGCAGACGTATGAACAAGCAAACCATTAAAAAAACCTCAAGGTGTTGCTGAGAGGACACAGAGCGCGGCCAGAGATGTGGGTTTCACAACATGATGTCAGATTAATTAATTATCATTATTACATTTGGGTTACTTTGTTTTAAATCATCATTCCATCCGTCCATCCATTTTCTACCGCACTTAATTATTTTCACGTGAATTCCAGCCTTACGGCCAGAGGGACTACTTGCGGCCTGAGTGACCTTTGACCACAACGTTTCAGTTCATCCTTCGCTCCCAGCGGATGTTTGTGCCAAAGCTGTCGAAATTCCAGAAAACAGACAAAACAAACAGGAGTGAAATGGCGAAGCAGTGTCACGAACTCCTGCTTTTGTATCTCATTGTGTTTGCAGAGGTTTTACGTCTGCGTGCTGGTCACAATAATCTTGACCTCTGACCTTGAATTTTTCTCTCAAGTCATCCTGAAGTGTCAGTGGATGTTTGAGCCAAAAGTGAAACGATTCCTTCTGGTAATTTCCTTGATATCACATCAGAATGGTAGAAACGTAGTCATACTTCAGTCAGTCTGTTACCTAAATAATGATGACACTGTTTCTTTGATGTGCGGTCGCCACTTTGCTTCTGTGTTGTGTAAGTAAACATCATTTCTGCGGGACAGACGTGTGTGAAATGGCACCATGGGTCACACATTCTCTTTCCTTGCTCAGTCATTTGCCCAGATTGAATTTCCCTGGCACAGTCTGGGCTCCCTGTCAGTGTGTTTGTGTACTGAGAGACTTTGAGCTGTAAGTTGCCTTTTGGGTTTGTGAGATCTGCTTTTGACCTTCCTCCTTCTTTTAATCCCATTCTCACTTTCACCACGAATCATAACCTTGATCTGGATTCATGGGGAGGTCACTCGGCCTCAGACTCGGCATCCAGTAAAAAGTTCCTCCCTAATCCTGCCTTTCCTCCAATCACCTGATGTAAGCTGCTGGCCACCCTCACTTTGATCCCCCACCTCAGCACAATATTGGAGATTTACACCTCTCCTTCCTCAACACGTCTGCTTTCATCTTCACAGTTCTCATCATGAATGTGTCACTCACATGCCTTCGTTTTTTCCCCACCGCGCTGCCTCAGTCTTCGTCACAACCCTGCCTGGGAAATCTCTTTTCAGCCAAAAACATTGTTGGCTCAAAAGCCTCCAAACAATGTATGTTGTCTTCAATGGAAGTTCTCGCTCGTGCAATGAAAATGCTTTCATATCTGTTTGTGTTCTGTTGGGTAATTCTGAGCATGTCAGGGCGGGATGATGGCAGCACAAAACAGAGACGTGTTCACGTCTCATCTCCTGCAAAATGAAAATGATTTCCATAACCTTTAAAGAGCCCATTACGCCTCTCCTGGAATAGAATGAGGGATCTCAACTGTGTTTATTTTCCTGTAAATGAAAGAATCGATTCAACCAAGGTTCACCAAGACCCACCGCACCGGCAGCATGAACCTGAATCTCAGACTTAATTGCATTTCATTTCACTTGATTATTCACTGCAGCCATTCCCCAAGATGGTTGATGCCAAAGACCAAGTCAGTAACCAATCACAGATTCGACGTCACTGTGGAGTGACACTTGTCAGCTCGCCTGAACTAAGAAGCTTCACAACAGCGATATAAACAATAAATGAGGCAAACTTCAACATGATTCACCTACAAGAAGAACATTTATTGGCCGCTGACCACCAGTACCTACTGGGCAGGTTGCAAAGCCAAGCTAGCCAAGCTAGCAAGGTGGCAAGGCAGCATGGGAGGAGGTGAAGCAGGTCTGGGAGGAGGTGAAGCAGGTCTGGGTGGAGGTGAAGCAGGTCTGGGAGGAGGCGGAGCAGGTCTGGGAGGAGGTGAAGCAGGTCTGGGAGGAGATGGAGCAGGTCTGGGAGGAGGTGAAGCAGGTCTGGGAGGAGGTGAAGCAGGTCTGGGTGGAGGTGAAGCAGGTCTGGGAGGAGGCGGAGCAGGTCTGGGAGGAGGTGAAGCAGGTCTGGGAGGAGATGGAGCAGGTCTGGGAGGAGGTGAAGCAGGTCTGGGAGGAGGTGAAGCAGGTCTGGGAAGAGATGGACCAGGTCTGGGAGGAGGCGTAGCAGACCTGGAAGGAGCAGGTCTGGGAGGAGATGGAGCAGGTCTGGGAGGAGGTGTAGCAGACCTGGAAGGGGCAGGTCTGGGAGGAGTTGGAGCAGGACTGGAAGGAGCAGGTCTGGGTGGGGGCAGGTCTGGTGGGAGCACGTCTGGGAGGAGGTGAAGCAGGCCTGGGAGGAGGTGGAGCAGGCCTGGAAGGAGCAGATCTGGGGGGAGCAGGTCTGGGAGGAGGTGAAGCAGGCCTGGGAGGAGGTGGAGAAGGCCTGGAAGGAGCAGATCTGGTGGGGGCAGGTCTGGGAGGAGGTGAAGCAGGCCTGGGAGGAGGTGGAGCAGGCCTGGAAGGAGCAGGTCTGGTGGGAGCAGGTCTGGAAGGAGGTGGAGCAGGCCTGGAAGGAGAAGGTCTGGTGGGAGCAGGTCTGGTGGGAGCAGGTCTGGGAGGAGGTGGTGGCGGCCAATGTTTCCAGGTTCTCATCATCATCTAGGTTTCTCCCATTTTTCCCTGTTAAAGGTTTTCTATGGAGTTTCTCCTCAGTCGATGTGAGGCTCTGAGGGCAGAGGATGTTGTTATGATGCCATGTGAAGCCCTTTGAGACAAACTGGTGGTGAAAACGGGCTCTACAAATAAAATTGCCTTGCCTTGCCTTGCCATCTAGAGTTCCAAAGTATGGAAGCAGCATGGAGGCACCAGACCAGCCTAAGCGACAGATTGAGCACCCGCCAGTGTAAGTTCATTCCTTTGTTAGAGGGCGAGGGCGCTTGGCATGAAAAGGCCATTTGCACAGGATTGTAACTGGCAATGGTGCTTGGGTCTGACTGGGGGGGTGCCATGCTTGAAATAGGACACAGAGTGTGTGAAGCATGATGTGTGTGATTATAAACTTTGTGCGAGCGTTCTGTAGGCAGCGATAACTCTTTCCCCTGTCAGGAAGTTGCTCTCAGGGAGTGAAGACGGTTCGGTTATTAAGTCATAAACAGCTACTTTTATGGAAGTGGGATGTAAGCGTACTCACTGCTCAATACACACTCACCCACATTTACAGTCTGCAGCTGTCGCACCCTGAGCGGCTCCAAAGGTACGACAGCCTGTAAAACACCAGCGTTACTTGGATATGAAGCCATTTTTTAAAATGCATTCAGATGTCAAATGAACAGCTGTTCTGGCAGGCAGAGGAACACAGAAACTAAAAATCCCATTTGCATGCAAAATTCATAAAAGGCTCCAGTCTGAGAGGGCATGTTTGCAGGGTAATATTCAACACGCGCCAACTGAGCCCGTCAGATTACTTTCAATTGAGTTTGTGCAGGAGGAACTTGTCTGGAGAGACACAACCCAAACTTGACATTCCCACATCACCCACGTACAGAACCGAGACACTTTACAAGTTCAGTCAGGTGTGTGAATAAACCCAGTGCAAAATCGATGAATGTATTTATTCAAATACCCTCCACATTTGGTATTAAATCAACCGACGTGACTTTTCTGATCCACGAGTTTTGCTGTGCACAGCTGGAGAGGAGGGTCCTGGTGCAGACCGAACACCGCAGCTCCTTGCATCTCGCGCTCTCTGTTCTGGTATTCTGGGATTCTTATGAAGGGAAGTGTGTGAGAGGCTGCAGAGCATGAAGATGTTGTTAACAGAAGAGGAAGCCGACGCAGACAGAAACTGAAAAAGGGGTATCCATCCACCTTTCATCACATCCTGTCTTTTTCAACATGCCTACTTCAATGTTCAGCTTTTAAATGTTCTCTCCATCTGATTTCATTTCATGCCTTTCCTGCTGCCATCATAAAGACATGAGAGACCCACCTCTGAAAAAAAGCAAAAAAAACCCCAACGTGTTCCACTCAAAATGGGACTGACTGACATTCGAGCCACGAGACGCTCGTCACCGTGTCAGCATGTTCTCGTGAAACATTCATATTCTTTGGACACCATGTCATGCTCATTTCGTCATGCTTCCTCCTACAGGTGTCCAGCGAGCGATCAGCCTGTTCAACAGCATCCAGCAAGTGGGTGTTGCCACCTTCTGGCACGTCTGCTGTCCTCACACAGCTTCCGCTGGGGTTTTGGCACGTCATGAATGAAGCTGACGAATCTCTACAACGCGGGTCACACTTCCGCTCCGTCCTCAGAGGAAATATTTTCATGTCTTTGATGCAATTTCGTGCTGAAGGCCTGATTAGGTTACGGCTCAAAAGCACTTTGACTGACAGAAGATCGTGGTTTGGGATTATATACTAATAAACGGTTCACAATAATAATGGCTGAGAAAAACCCCCACCTGATTCTGTGTTCAGAGACACATCTGCAAATGTCCCGCTGTCTTGCTAAAAACACCCGCGGTTCTGAAGGCAGGAAAGAGCCTGCAGGTGTAGCGGCGGCCCACTCTTGACTCCTGATAACGTGGGTTTGACACAACTTACAGTTCCTTACTTTTGGTACAATAAAGAGGGAATGTGTCTGTGTGTGTCTCTTTCTGTTTGAATAATGGTTGACCATTATTCAACGCTGGTATCATGAAATAAATCTGCCTCCCTAATGGAAACACAAGTTCAGAAAACCCAGGCAGCATCAAAATCACCACTGACAACTACATTAGCGGTGTGAGCCTAATTGGGGCCCGGGATCTTAAATCCGAACATTTAATATTAGCGTTTCTGCCCTCCAGTGCTTCACTAAGCATTAGTGATGCCTGTGAACCTCGATGTTGTGCTTGCATGCAAAGTATCCATCCATTCTGTTTTATATCCCTGCTTAATCTGCTCAGGGCCACTGGAGGATGAGACTCGAAGAAAGCAAGAAGCCAACAGAAGCTTTCACACCCACAAACCATTAAGACTTTCCAGCTCATCTAACCTGAATGTCTTCAGATGGAGAGAAGATGAGACGCGGGCAGACGCGGGCAGACGCGGGCCGAATCTACACGACACACCGAGAGCCCATCTGGCTGAAGTGAGCAGCAAATTATGCAAATTCTACCTTTATTCTGATTGCCTATTTTAACAATGGTTTGTCTTCCTCTCTTCATGTATGGACTGAGTAGGGAAACAGGGTTGGATAAGATGGACCTGCAGCTGCTGCCAGGGTGAGGAACGTGTTGGATGTGCTGAGGGTGGAGGCATTTCTTAAACTATGAGAGGTGTTGGGATCACTCTTAACAGCCCTGTCAATACCAGCTGAGGAATTGTGTGTGTGTGTGTGTGTGTGTGTGTGTGTGTGTGTGTGTGTGGTCTAAGCTTTTAGTCACTGGTCTTATTATTTATTTAGACCTTTTACACGTATACATATATTACTTTGGAAAGCGCAGATGGGGAAAATAAAACAGAAGTACATGTGTACCAGGTCCAATTAACCCACTCTGATACATTTTAATAATTCATGTGTGTGCATTTTTGATGTGATATCACTCTTCTCTGCATAGCAGGTCTTTTAAGGGTGGATTGAGGTTTAATATGTTATTTAGATTCATTTGAATATTGGAATTGTTAATAAGGGCGGCCCGGTGGAGCAGTGGTCCTCACTGTGGCCCCCCAGCAAGAAGGTTGTGGGTGGAGTCCCGGCTGCAGCACGGGGTCTTTCTGGGTGAGTCTCCATGTTCTCCCTGTTCCTGCTGGGTTCTCTCTGGTACTCCAGCTTCCTCCACAGTCCAAAGACATCAAGAGGGGACCAGGTTAATCCAGACTCTAAATTGACCGTAGGCGTGGCTGGGAGAGCCAATGGTTGTCTGTCTCTATGTGTTGGCCCTGCCATGGACTGGTGACCCGTCCAGGGTGAAGGCTGCTGGGATAGGCTCCACCCCCACCACCCTCAACAGGAGAAGAGGGGGAACATGGTTGGAAATCAAAAATCAAAACCGTCTCTTATTTGTCATTTGCCTCCTTAAATTATGATTGTAGCTTTGTTGTCTGGGGGCTCCATCCGGCGATCACACTCATCATAGATGAATGTGATACCTCCTGAGAACGCCATCGTCTTGACACATGGGAGCGAGGATGACTCAGACTCCTGCGGGCTTCTGTTGGCAGCAGAGGTCAGGAAACTCTCCATTCATATCAGACCAGTAAAAGACCGACACCAGCACAGAGAGCCGCCAAAAGCCTTTTAAAGAAATGCAGTCACGATAAAAACCCAGTGAACCTTTTCAGATTACTGGATGAAGTCATGAATACATCTGGAAAACAATCAGTGAGAACTTCCAACAAAGTCTCAGCCTGGAAAACTTTGCAAAAACATTAAATCCAGTTTAGACGGATGTTCATATTTAGCCCGTCATCAGAGGCCAGGACGTTGCCTTCGGGACGTCGTCTCGGTGAGCCAGAGCTGCTCGGTCGGGTTGGGCTCTGCTCGCATTTGAACCGACTGCAGTACCAACAACAGCACACAAGCAGACTGTTGAGAGAGATCAATGGCAGCACAAGTTTGGTTTCTATAACCAGTTATTAGGAGAGGAGCTCTGGCTCGCTCTCCTTCTGCCTCTTTGTTGGCGGACGTTATGTCATTAGAAATGTTTAGCACAACCTTCGCTACACTCATGCAGCTAAAGACTGGCAGAAAACTGTGTGTCAGTAAAAACTCCTCCTGTTGTGCTGTGACTGAAGCAAAACAATTACTGCTGTTAGTCAACGCCACCAAATCTATTGCATTACATCTTCTGTTGTGTGTGTGAACATGCAGGTTGTTTGTGTGTGTGTGTGTGTGTGTGTGTGTGTGTGTGTGTGCGTGTTTGTATGACTGTAAGAGTTACGTGTGTACTAAGAACCACTGCATAAGAAGTAAAATATTTCTCCAGGCCACTAAATGCTCATTATCTCTGTCTCTCTCCCTCTCTCACACACACACACACGCACATCCTTGTACTTATATCTTGGTGGGGACTTTTATTGATGTAACACATTCCCTCGCCCCTCACCCTCACCCTAACCATCTCAACTGACTGCCTGACCCTCACCTTGACCCCAAACCTAACCTGAACCAGATTCTCACTTCAACCTTAAAACCAAGTCTTGACCTTCAAACAGCCCTTTGAGGAAGTGAGGACCGGCCAAAATGTCCTCACTTTGTTGGTTAAACACGGATTCTAGTCCTCACTATGTAGCAAGTACAAGAACACACGCACACACACACACACACAGAGTTTTCAGACTGGCAGACTAAGTGTCAGTTGTTTATTGCTGTTCAAACTCAGATGGGCCAAGTAGAAGTTCTGAGTAATTTACTCTCTGCTGAGAGGGTCAGGGGTCGGATGAGGGAGGAAGCCGCGCGGCTCAGAGGTTTTCCTCTTTATTATCTGTACACACACACACACACACACACACACACACAGTGGCAACACTGTCCATGCAACGCTTGAACACCACAGCACACGATACTAAACTGTGGATCTGGACAGAAGCAGAAACGGAGGCACACTGAGGAGGACAAACTAATAAGAAGATAAGAACCGGAATGAAGAGTGTCAGACAAAAATGGAGAGGTAATAAACGAAGCAAACGAACAGCAGGAGGAGGAAAATGGAAATCCCAGAGAGAACGCGAGATGATGAAGAGAACCCTGGGAGAAGAGAATAACAAATCTCAGGGCCAGACGACATTTGACTGATTATACACAGGTTTATCTAAACTGGCTGAAGATAAATCTGGCGTCTCTGCGAGTAAAGCAGGAACCCTCAGCTGTGAACACATCACGTCAGCGTCGAGGTCGGCTCCTCTGAGCAGTTAGCGCATGTACACCATGTTGGAGAGGTCATTTCATGTGTCCGACCAACTGAAACGGGACATTAGAGAGTGAATTAGTCTGACTTGCACCATCGCTGTTGGAGATGCACTAAATAAGGATTCCCTCTGACGGCGCGCGATCCTCCACGTGAGCGTCCGGCGCTCGGGATCCAACAGTAGAGAGACGAGGGGAGTGAGTTGTCAGTGAGGCGTTAGGATCTTATTATGCTGGTGATGACAGCATGTGCTTGAGACCTTAGAGTCTTGATGGGATTATGATTTATAGCCAAGGTGCCACCAGGGAAAAGACAAGTGGAGAAATATAAATGACGCCCAAACCGGCTGTCGTTGCAACGATTCGTCTTGTGTTCGTCACTCATTTCCCACAACAGTAGTTTGTCAGCATGTGTGATATCAACACGAACGGCGTCTTTAGAGTCTGGCAGCCTGCTGTGTCTCCTATTGTTGCTAAAGTGTGTAGGAGTACGTAAGATGCCTGGGGGATGCACGGGGGTGTTTCTGTACATGCTGGACCCAGCATTAAACAAAATACAGTCATGATATCTTTCACAAACTCCCTCCAGGCATCTAATTGTACTTTTCTGCATGTGGGAACATTGGGAGAGCAGGTTTGAGCCGCTAATAGCAGCTTCACAGTGTGGCAACATCGCTGCCGGGGGAGGCTCGGCTGGATACCTCTGGCACGGCTGCAGACCAAAGATACAGATGCTCAACTTTCACCTTTGAGAAGATGTTGTCTCAGCTCATGAAGGGTTGCAGCATACACACACACACACACTCACACACACACACACACACACACAACGGCACCAGAATAACGGGTCCTTGTGGGTGCTCTTGTCGCAGCATTGCGCTCCCCTCGGCAGTCAGTAGGGGGCAGGTCGACGTACAACAGCAGCCTTTGGTCACTTCTGTCCGAACAGTTGAGGACAGGAACTTGGTTCAGGTGTTTGCTGGTATTTCATACCAACTGCTCAACTCTGTCACGCCATGCTGGTCTCTGGCGTCGCCCTGCTCAATGTGCTCACATTAAAATACGTTAAAATTACACGTGAAGTTTGTGGAAGATGGGAAACATGTATGACACATGTAAACATCCTCGTGAACCATATTCAAAGATGGAATTATGTGTAATATGAGACAGATTTCTTTTTACATATTACTGATCATAGATCTACACAGAGCGTTTTCTCATTTAACAACCAATTACATGCCAACCTGGAACTGATGCGAGCCAGATGGGAAGGTTCATCTCCGAGACATTTCTCAAATATTGAATTATTCCTCCTCAACTGCGATCATCTCACTTCGTACTGTGAAAGAGGAGATGCCGGGGAACGTAGAGATAAAAATTGTTTTTTTTTCAAAAATATAGGAACTAAAGCTGGTTGATGAGTCAAAACCACGTGTGCTCATTATCTAGATTTGTGAAAACAGCCTGGTGCTTTTTACCCGCTAACAGACACACAGACACCCACAGAAACAGTTCACCCGGATGTGACGTGGAAGATTCCAGTTACATAAAATGATGGAGTGAATTACAGAATAACCCTCCCAAAGAATTGGATTGTGTGTGTCATTATTGTGGGTCTTCAATCTGGACCTCCTAATGACATCCCCTCTGAATGTCTGGCTTGCTGGACCCTCGAGTGTCATTACGTTGTTGATTTTGGCAGCGGAGGCTGGACATCTGCAATAATTCAGTACACACAGGCACAAATGGATTTCCTGAGAGCTCAGTGTGCTCAGTCACTTGTGGTTCCGTGAGGCATGGCGCTGTATCAGCAGATGTTCTGGCCCCGTCACCTCCAGGTCTCAAAGGTTGGTTTCCATCAGTTCGCATCGACACAGCGTCGGCACAGGCCGAATCACTTCAACTTCCCCTCCGATCATCCGCTTGGAGAGAATAAGAACACTCCTTCAACTTAGCTGAACTGTTGAAGTCAAACAATATTCAGATTTTTGGGCAACTTTAAAACAGGAGGGATTCTTTTTGTTTTAAATTACCAAACACTGACAACCAGCACCTGAGACCGTCGGAGACCTGGCGCGTAGCTGGGAATATTCATTATATTACACTGTCCCAGATAAAGGCTGGAAATGAACGCGCTACTAACAAGACAGAAGACACGCAGGTCTCGGCCACACAGAACCCGGCTTAATGATCAGCTGCTTGATATTGGAGAACCCACTCAGCTCGGAGGAACTGTTAACACCACTGGGAACCACGTGGGGAGGAACCTCTGTTGAAGCGCTGCTATAGGAAGTGCTGTTTGCCTGATTTGGTTTACTGAGGAACAAACTGTGTTTTTGATTCTGTCATGGAGATGTTATTGAAGCTCACTTCCATTTCCCCTGAGTTTCTTCTGTCCTACGCAGTATTTTGCAGAGCTGCTGATACGTCTCGGGATATTTGCTGCTGGGGTGCCTCTGCACGACTGGAAATGTTTACAAGCGCTGAGAGCAGCATTTTTAATCCTGAGAGTAAAGAAACAACAACACATCAAATTGACTGGAAGGAAAAGGAAAACCTTTCACTCAGGGTTCTTGAGGTTTCAGGAAGTTCAAGTAATCACCGACGTTGGAAAGTTGCGGACAGAGCCTGTGAGGAAGCAGGGTCAGTGTGGGAATGTCCTTCTCCATTAACGCATCGTTAAGAGCGCTTTGTGCTTCAGCACGCACACACACACACACACACACACACACACACACACACACACGCACACACACACACACACACACAGATCCAACATAGATGAAGTTTCAGTCCTCTCTGATCCACGTTGCAAAAACAGGCAGGAATAGTATAAAAACAAAAAATAAATAAATAGACAACTGAATGTCCTCTGTCACCCTCCTGTGACATGATAGCACACACACACACACACACACACACACACACACACACACACACAGATGCTGTGAATTGACTGAAACAAGACATTTTCACAATAACTCATTCGATCACTGGCAAGCTTACTGTGACTACGAAGTTGCAGCTCTACAGTTCTGCTGCTTGTTCACATTATATATCAATTTTATGACATTCAACCATAGAATGTATGTAAAATACTGGCCTTTTTTTTACAGCTATTAGCCTAACGACTTTTTTGTCCGATGTTACTCGTTGGTTTGTAATAAATTTGTATTAATGGCCGTTTGTTTGATGTGATTTGTCATCATTATCGTGACCATTATTGTGAAAAATGGCAAACCAAAATTATTGGTACTGAATTTTTTTGGAATTTTGGCAGCCCGGTGGAGCAGTGGTCAGCACTCTCTCCTCACAGCAAGAAGGTTGTGGGTGGAGCCCCGGCTGCAGCACGGGGTCTTTCTGGGTGAGTCTCCATGTTCTCCCTGTTCCTGCTGGGTTCTCTCTGGTACTCCAGCTTCCTCCACAGTCCAAAGACATCAAGAGGGACCAGGTTAATCCAGACTCTAAATTGACCGTAGGCGTGGCTGGGAGAGCCAATGGTTGTCTGTCTCTATGTGTTGGCCCTGCCATGGACTGGTGACCTGTCCAGGGGGAAGGCTGCTGGGATAGGCTCCACCCCCCCACCCCCCTGAACAAAATGGATGGATGTTGGAATTTTAGGGAGCATGAACCTGTGTTGTGAGAGGAGGACAGAGGTGGAGCCCAGGTGAAGAGAACAAACATCGCTGCCTCCTCCACCCACGCTGGTTATCCGTCGCCTCATTTGCGACTGCGTCGTTCTTTCAGGCTAAACAGAATTTAAAATGAGAAATTAAAAAAGCAACATCTTTGTCTGTGAATGCTGACTCATTATTCAGGACCCCCTCCCCTCGCCTCCTCCGTGGTTGTTTCCACACCAGTGTCACCCCTCACTCGTTGATGACGGCGTCTAATGCTCACTCTTCCCTCTTTTTCATATCAATCCTGCCCACCCCCACCCCGCCTGTCAGGGTGATTAGCCTCATCTGTCCTGTTGCCTGGTAACCCAACTAATGACAGTGGATTCATTTAGCTAAACACTGGTCCAGCTGTCCACAAAAATATAGAGGAAGATGCTGGTGTGTGTGCGTGTGTGTGTGTGTGCGCGCGCCGGATTGATGTCTGCTGGTTTTAGAAGACCTTCGATATATGAGCTGTTTAGCTGAACACACAGTTTGGTAGTGTCCATAGATGACGAGGTAAAAAGTTTCAGTGATAAATCCACAGTCCTTGTGTTGTCTGAGCAATCAAATAAACACTCGACCAGAGCCCAGATAATCCCATTCTCGCTCTAATTCACTGCAGCAGGGTGGAGAAACGGAGCCTTCAGAGATAAATGAGTTTATAACCAATCTGGGTAACAGTGACCCTCCTCTGCTCCATCCTGCTGCCTCAGGTCGGCTGTCTGTCAGGGAGACGGCCACAGGAGCAGCCCGCCCCTCGTCTCTGCAGGGCTCCCAAGTTCCTGTTTCTTGCCATCTCATCCGAACACAATCAGATTAACATCACTGCTGATTTACTGCAATCATCTAAATTCCAGTGGTCCAATCACACTGGCCCTGGGAACCCTGGAGATGCTAACTTACTGTTGGACTCCAAAATCCCCTCATCCCTTTACCTCTATAGAGGATGGAACCTTTCATACTCATCATAGTTTTCAGAAATCCCGTCGTGGCTTCTTTCCTGTTCCAGTTGTGGAACCGCGTGTCTTCTGAGCAGTCATTAATATTTTGGTTTCTCTCGAGTTTCGCTCTCAGCTGAACTGATCCCATTCTCTCCGGGTGGATTGCCATTAATAGTCATCATCTGAGTTTCTTCCACGGCACTCCTCTTTTATCAGATGCCGATAAGCAGAAACTGGGCCAAATTCAGAAAGTTTTAATTCCATCAGAGCAAACATTCTGCATGTGCTGCGCACAACAGATGCAGATTTTTAAAGCTTCTAACATTCCAACTTCATTTCATTCCTCTGCTTGATTAATCGCACCTGCTGCTGGGGGGTGGGGTGCAGAACATGTGTGGTGTCAATGGATGGATGTGTGTACCCGTGGCAGAGACCTGTGGTTGGTGAGAGGTGGTAAAGGGGAGAGTGAAAGAAATCCAATGAATGAACGTAACTAAAAGAGGAAGGGAGTAATCGATCTAGACACATAAAGCCAGGGGGAGTGGGCTCATACATGCTCACTTACCAAGTGCTTTTTGTGCCTAAACCTTCAGCACAGCGTTGTCGGTGTTTTAACATTTTTCAGATCATTTTCCATTTTCCTCCCGACAGGAGAGGCCTGCGTTTTTCACGCCGATGGTGCTGGGCATTCGCAGGATCGTGCTCACGCCGAAATGTGCTGAACTATCGATAAGATGTCATCCAAATGGGTCACGCGGCGGCTGCAGAGCCAGTGATGCTCCTCCACCGTTGGAAGATACCAGCCGCCGTCTGTGTTTCCAACAGTTCCACTCGGTCCCTCAGCTAACCTGATTATCTGCTCGCACCTCACCTGAAAGGTTTCAGCTGGATCAGTGAGAGAGCAGTAGGTGAGAGCAGAAACGTTCTGAGGGCTGTGATTTTATTTGGATTGATCAGAGCAATAAAACCATTCCAAATTTGACTGTCAGCCATGGCTACAGGGAAGGAAAATAAATCCTGCAGCATATTACTTCCTGTTGTCATTCCAAACTGTTTTTTCTTTTCTCCAGCAATTCATCCATCCACTTAACACTTCAGGACCTCCAGGGCTCTGGATCTCCTCTTGCTTTTTAATATCCTCTCTTCGTCTCAGGCTGGTCTGCCACCTGAATGTTGCCAACCATTTTACACTGAGATAAAAGGTTCCGTCAGGGACCGAGAAAATCCACCAAATACTGTAAATCTCTCATCATGTTCTTTAGTTCGCATGAGAATTCACTCAAGGAGTTGTTCTGCACATTTGCATAAGATCGCAGTACAGTATATTCTATATATGTATAAAGAGGAATCAACGATGGACGAAAATCAACTCAGTGATGAAGAAAAGTTTATTTCACTACCCTGTTAAGGGTCGAGGGGATGTGGGGGGTGGAGCCTCTGGTTCCCCCTGGACAGGTCACCAGTCCATGGCAGGGCCAACACATAGAGACAGACAACCATTGGCTCTCCCAGCCACGCCTACGGTCAATTTAGAGTCTGGATTAACCTGGTCCCTCTTGATGTCTTTGGACTGTGGAGGAAGCTGGAGTACCAGAGAGAACCCAGCAGGAACAGGGAGAACATGGAGACTCACCCAGAAAGACCCCGTGCTCCAGCTGGGGATCGAACCCAGAACCTTCTTGCTGGGGGGCCACAGTGACGACCACTGCTCCACCGGGCTGCCCCTCAATGTGTTTTACTCCTGAAATATTTCCAGCACGTTCCAAACGCAGACCTTAATTAGCTCATTTAACGGAACAGTTGAGGGATGCGGATGCTCAAGAATGTCACCTAACATCTGTGCTGCTCCATTTTAGCTCATTTAAAAACCAGAAAACGACTAACAGTTTTGGTTTTCATAAGTCGTTTCACTTTTTTAATCTCATCAAGTGAAACTGATCCTTATCTGAAATGCACTGCATAGGAATGCTTAGAAATGGACCAGTAGGACAAATTAACATCCCAATCAGTTTTGTTTGGAAAATGATGCTGGCAGGAGAGAACATGGCTTGGTGAAATGTAGCACAGAGAATTAGGACTCGAGGCGTTTTGGAGGAGCTTAAAAGTGTTGCTGTTTTTGCCGGTCTGGGCGCAGGATGGACATCTGCAGCCAATCAGGACGGAGAGAGAAGAGCGCGATTGAAAGGCAGTGAAAAATGAGGACAGCGAGGTGTCACAAACTGCAGATAATAAGCTCTTTGACATTTTGATGAGCACTGTGTTCAGGAGCACCCTGCTAATCGTGACTAAGACACAACAGTCTTACACACACACACACACACACACACACACACACACACACACACACACACACACACACACACACAAAACCAATGTTCTACACTGTAAAAAGCTTCAAAAAGCATTTTTGTGCTCAGATACGCTGTTTTAAACAGGCTGAGCAGGTTTAATGAGAATACTGAAGAATGTGTAGAGTTATTATTTGGCGATTTGATGAATTCCAATCCAAAGACCACAGCAAAGGTCCTTTTTGGTCCTGTTGGTGGAAATTTACCGATCTTAATCTTCCTGAAAACACACATTTTTAGCCAAAACAAGCGACAGAAAAACAATTCATGCTCTAATCAGATGAGGCAGCTCCCAAGATGAAGGTTCAAATTTTCACTGCTGATGAATGCGCTGTTACACTGCAACGACAGACAATAAACAGCAAACAAATCTCCAAAGCAACGCAGATAAGAGTGTCAGTGAATTGAAGAACTTGTTTATTATCCATCCCTCCATTTCCCCCTCTTCTCCTGTTGAGGGTGGTGGGGGTGGAGCCTATCCCAGCAGCCTTCCCCCTGGACAGGTCACCAGTCCATGGCAGGGCCAACACATAGAGACAGACAACCATTGGCTCTCCCAGCCACACCTACGGTCAATTTAGAGTCTGGATCAACCTGGTCCCTCTTGATGTCTTTGGACTGTGGAGGAAGCTGGAGTACCAGAGAGAACCCAGCAGGAACAGGGAGAACATGGAGACTCACCCAGAAAGACCCCGTGCTGCAGCCGTGGCTCCACCCACAACACAGCTGACCACTGCCGCACCGTGCCGCCAGCCTTGTTCATGATAATTAGCTTGAATACATCACTTCATTAAATATCACAAAATGCCACTTTCAGTGATAAGATAGGGGGGGGGCTCTATTGTTGTGAGAGGGGAGGGTGCGAGCCCCTCAAAGTGATCTGTCTGTCAAAGATCTGTCCTGTAAACTGGTGCTGATGCAGCTCCGCCAGTCCAGGCTCTCTCTGGATGTGAGTCAAAGCCAGAAGTTTTCCCAAAATTCGTGGAACTGAGCCTCTCACCAACGCCCAGCTTCACCTGCTCTGTAATAAATCTGCTCTCATTTTCAGGAGGAAAGATGAACCATAGAGGTGTGTCTCAGGAGTGACATGGGCCCAGTGTTCCACCCTCTCACTTGCCAATCATTTATTTCACACCTAGAGAAATGATGAGCTGGAGTCATTCTCTCCGTCCTCTCTTGGAGGTGGAATGAAGCTGGAAAAACAGGCAAAGAGCTCTTACTAGACATTTATCTTGTCTTATATTCTCCTCCCAAGTTCACAGTGACCCTGTTTTCTGTCATAAAATAAGAAAAATCTTTGTCTAATGTTGGAAAAGAACGTTCTGATATTACAACTTCTCTTGACGCAGGAAAACATGTCGAGGATGATCTCAAAATCGAGAGATTAGATGACCTTTCACAGTCTACCGGGGCCTGATAGCAAAGCAAAACACTTGTGTGCACAACTTAAATCAGACTTGAACAAATATTTCGACTTTGATATTCTTGAACATATTGTTCTTTCAATCTAATTTATTTCATGTATATATTTTGTTGTGTGACACTGATGTTTGGCTATTCCTGTACTTCCTTATTCCTGTCTGATGGAAGAACAATTTAGAACTCATGAGGCATGACAATAATAATAATAATAATAATAATTAGGGATGCACTGATACCACTTTTTTACAGACCCAGTACTAGTACAAGTACTTACATTTGGGTACTTGCTGATACCGAGTACCGATACGAGTACTTAGCTGGGAATGTCATATCTCGGCTCCAGTATACCGAGAAGACGCCGAAAACCCACATTGTCAACAACCGGAAATCTCTCTTTGCTAGCGTTTGCTGCAAAGTTGGTTGTTGTTGCTTGCCGGAATTCACAAACTCCCGGAACTCGTCGGCATGTTGGTTCTTCAGGTGTTTAATCAAGTTGCTCGTGTTGTAAGCGCTGCTGTTCCTCCCTCCTCTCGAGATTTCCGACGGCCATAACCGGCAGTTAGCTTTGCTTTTGTCGCTGTCGTTTGCCTTGAAATAGTTCCACACTGAGGACATCTCGACTCCCTTTGCTGCCGTCCTGCTGTGCTGAGCGAATGTCGGTTGTCTGCGTCCACTTTAAGGGGGCGCATCCTTTGTGCGTCATAAGTGTGCGTCGTGTTTTGGCTTCTGTCTTTCAGACGCGGACAGACGCGCCGCCGTCGTATGTGCTTAGGCAAGAGTCGCATCAGTTGTTGTGGTGTCGGAGTACTTTTGCGAGTACAAGTACAAGTACGCACATGGAGTATTGGTGCCAATACCCGATACCGGTATCAGCATCAGGGCATCCCTAAAAATAATAATAGTAATAATAATAATAATAATAATAACAACAACATAGTAATAGAATCCACTGGGATTCACAGATGAACTGAACAGATTTTGGCTTTCAAAGTTCAAGATCACTTCGCAGGCACAAACACGGAGGCATTTTTCTATTTTATATCTAATTTCAGTCTAAATTCAAGAAATTCAGTGTACAGAGACAGCTCATGGTTGCAGATTAGAGACCCGGGTTGGATCCCGTTGCCAGCGGCGGGTGGAGACGGCGACACCAAGCGCCCTGTGTGCCTCAGTCTGAGCAGACGCGTCATAGCACTGACAAGCACAGACGGAGCTAAGGAAAGGAAGCTCGTCGTATCAGTGGTGTCAGAGCCTTGAAGCAAACATCCCGTAAAACAACCACAAAGAGCAGCAAAATAATAAAACATCATGCAGAAATTTCCAGGCTGTGCTGCCTGCGTGCATCCACCAGCTTGTTAGGAGGCTGACGTCCGGCAGCTGTTGACACAGAAGATGATTCCGAAGCTGAAGGGAGAGATTGTGTTTATATGAGCCTGGTCAAACACAGATGAGTTACGAGGCGGAACAGTAAACAGGATCGGCACAGAATGCTTCTGAGACGGGGTTTTATCTTACATCACCGTTCCCTCGGTGTCAAGAGCTCTGTCACTAAACACCCGTGTTTGTGGATGCGCCCTCACATGTCAGACTCACATGCAGTTATCGGGTTGAAGCTGCTACAGAAACCTGTTGCTGTGCAGTGAGGTTGTGTCTGGCCCCTTTAATGTTGCAGAATTTAACATTGTGAAGTATTTTAGCTGTGGGGAACTGTTCATCGGAGCAGGCTTTTGAAGTTTTCCAGATTCATACATTGTTGAAGATGAGCTGAAACGCTACATCTGAAAATAACTGCAATACTTCTCACAGAGAGCGTATTATGCCTTTCAAGTACTCTCAAACAAGTGTCTTCAGCTTGCAGAGACATTTGTTCTCTTCAGCACAACAGAATGCTGAAAGAGCCAGCGACGTCTATTTAGCTCAAAGCTAATGGTGACTGACGGCTAACAACAGCAAATCTGTCCAGAAATGTCAGTTCAAAAACTGTCAGGGTCTTCATGTGCTGTAATCCATGTCTTCTTAATCTGATGTGAATCTTTAAATATACGTGGCTGGCTCTTTCTGCATCGCGAGTCACAAAGAAGTGATCCAGGAGGGGAAGACATCTGACTTGTGGGCTCAAGACACATTTTGAGCACTTGAAGTATCACAGAAAGATTTGGAACATCCTGAAACGCAGTGATTTTACCACACCTCAGTTGAAGTGTGAGTATGAATTTAAATCAGTCTGTAAAGATCTGGTACCTCTGGAGCCTGTCAGCCTCTTGGCAGAGGCACTGATTTGGGTCCTGGCTCGAGTTTACATATCATAGACGTTTATGCGCTTCCTAATCCAGCCCTGACGTGATTTAAGCAGTTTCAGGCACTAAAGTGTTGGGGAGTGTTAGAGAACCCATTTAAAGCACCTAATAAGAACTCATCAGCATTGGTAAAGGTTAGCGTGGTAAAGTTCGACGCCAGGTCCAATTGCCAGGCTCGGCGCAGCTGTACAGCTGCTAAACTTCTGACAGTCTGACATGTCAACAGTGTAAACCCATGAGTAATGACGAGATCTGATTCTGGTCTCGTTCTGTGAAGCGTCATCCAGAGTTAGAGTAGCAGGGTCCCGCCTCCGCGAAACGGAACAGGGCGTCGCCGGTGCTACCACCTGTGTTTACCCTGCAGTGAGGTGTCACAACAGCTGCTGTTACAAAAGTCCTGATGATTTGTTCGCTGCATTACCAAATGTGTCCTAATTAAATAATTAGTTTCAGCTGTGTTTATCCTGCTGTGACACAAGTGCCTCGTTAGAGTGGCTCATTAGAGCTAATTTAAATATCCCTGTCAGCTTTGGTTGGAGACTCGTTGATAACAATTCCCTCATTTCACTTCTAAACCCAAAGTCTTTTCGTCTCATCGCTTTAAAAACATGAACTCTTCGTTCACCTCACGATTTACGATGTGGCTTTTCTGAGGGCTGCAGGATGTGTGACACTCAGGCCACCAGAGACTCAAAGATGCCACTTGAGTAAAGTACAAGCTGAAGTGGAAACTATCCAGGGAGCGCCGACCGCCGCCAAGGGGGATTTTCAGGCTCAGGTCCTAATTAAAGATGCAGGCAACACAGAAATTCTTTTGTGTCTCAACTATAAAGTAAACATGGCAGAATGTCTTCCTCTCAGAGCGTCCCTGATTTCCTTTGATCACTTTATTGAAAAAGAGCCAAAGCTTTTGTCTCCTCTTCGTCACCTGCCCTCCCTGTGACTCACCTCTCACCGCTCCTCTGGAGGTGGTGGAGGAGGACGAAGGAATCGGCCTGGCGGCCCAGTTTACTTGTCTGGTCACTTTTGCACTCTGAGTTTCCAAACCACAACCAGGTCTGACAAGGTGGTATCCTTCTTCTCCTTCTCCTTCTTCTTTTTCCTCTTTGGGTTTTTAGACTTGGTCGCCACAAACCTTGTAAAGCAAACGAATAGTCTGAGGTCTCACCCTTTGTTTACTTTGTCATCAGGATGACCTGTGAATGAAACTGTCATTCGTCCGGAACCCCACTGAGCCGGGTTTATTTTTAGGGCTGTATTGTAAAATGGATCCAGCAATATATTGTTTTTACCAACAGCATCGCCATCCCAGTCTCAAGTTTTCATATCTAATCATCACTATATGGCTGTTCAGTGAATGACACCGAAATAATGCACTTTATTTTCCTGCATGGCGTCTTGGCAGCGCCATTTACTGTGTTCAGTAACGGCGTAGAACTCTCCAGATACTGTTCTAATAAACTGGAAATTTTGAAAGACATAGTTTTGACCCCATTTGTCTGCTGGGTTATTAATGGAATGTGTTGCACATATCTGAAGGCTGCCCACTGGTGCACAGCATGTTGTTTGGAACTGTCAGTGAATGATGTAAAGTACCGCAATACCTTTCTTAATATATCATGAAAAAGTGCATCCTGAGGTCGTCGCCGCCTCCCAGCCACGCTGAGACACTGTTGCCCCTCCTTGTTTGTCTTCATTGTGTCTCCAATGTGCTGAAAAGCAGCCTTCAGAGGACTGGTGCGCTCGCATCACTGCGACAGTGACGCGTCCGTGTGCATTCGGTCTTGTAGACGTACACAACGTATAGGTGGAGGGGTGAACAGGAATCGGAGCGGGAACCCAGTTATAGTCTCAGAGGAACCGAGGAGCAGCGGCCGTGAGGAGCGACGAATTGTTGGTTCCCATGACAACTAGGGTTTTAATCTCCTTAATGGTGGTTCATCATCACTTCCTCCGACCTTCACGCTGACCCCTGAACTCTTGCGGTAGCCTTCAACCTCTTTTTGATTGCATGTGTGTGTGTGTGTGTGTGTGTGTGTGTGTGTGTGTGTGTGTACCTGTACGTGACAAATGAAAGACTGACATTTGTTTATCCTACAGTAAGCCTGCAAAATTGCTTCCTGCTTTCCACACACGCGCACACACACACACACACACACACACGTACAGATCCACTTGTTACAACAGCTCGTAGGCTGCAACATAAGGTGGAGACTGACACAACAGCTTACAGAAACAGGGTTTTTATTTCAAACACAAGAAAAAAAGAAATCAGCTCAACCTGGGAGTGACGGAAGCAGGGAGGTGTGTTGGGAAAAGCCTCCTCAGGTGCAGTTAAAACAGTGAAGCTAAGCTAAGCTAATCCTTGATTAGTGTCAAGCCTGGGAAACTTACAATGAATCCCATACAGCCACCAAAGACTGGGTCAAGAAAAGAAGCTGGAGGTCAAACGCATTTTTGTCGCCCTCCAAAACAATTGAGAAGTACTCCAGTGCAGGTTACAGTTGTGTACGCAAACTCCAGCAGCAAGCTGGCAGCAGCAGAGCGGTTTATTGGTACACGCACGGCCAGGTGAACCCAGCGAGGGTAAAAGAGACTCGCAACTGAAAAATGTTCTCTTCCCCCCCCCCCCCCCCCCACACACACACCTCTGTGAGGTCTAGAGTGATAAACCGTCCTCAAGGATTTCCATTTCTCTATGTTGTCCTCTGCATGAGGTCAAGGTCACAAGTTCAGTGCCGCTTTTCTGCCATTTTCCACCCAAAGAAAACCAGACAAGGGAGATGAAGGGGAAAAAATGCTTTTGTTTATTACCTTAAACCAGGCTATAAATCACCAGTGAATATGCCTCATTAGTTTGACTGGACACCCAGAATACGAGAAGAGTGTGAGCAGCGTTGTGTGAATGTGTTTCTTCTATCCAGCTTGAAAAATCGTTATTATGTTGTTTATACTTCCCTCCATATTCGGCTGCATTCAAGCACCAATTAAAATCTCTCGCTCTCTTAGAAGAAAAGCAACTAAATGAAATGACAGTCACTGAGTCTGCAGCATCCAAAATCAATCCCAAAGGTTTGGAGGCAGAAGCACATTTACATACTGGAGCAGATAAACACCCAGAAACGGCAACAAATCAGCACATTGTTTCAAAGTGGGATTCCAAGGAGAAGAGAGAGGGAGCTGAAAGCTGGACTGAGAACAAGAGCTGCAACAACACAGCTGAGAGGAGGCTGCAGGAAGTCAGGAGGATGTTCTGCAGGTTAATTCCTTAAAAGAAATAATTCTCTCTGCAGCTTTTAGATTGTGTCAGCTGAGCTAGCAAATCTCACGGTGTTGATTCTGACGTCTTCATCCAGTCCGATAATCCGACCACTAAATAGGTGTGATCAACACACCAGCCATCGTGAGGTGGAAGGGCCTGAGGGACACCTGCTTGAAAGAAAGACGAAAAGAGTGTGAGAGAAGGAGCGGGACAGCAGCAGGGCCAGTGAAGAGGAGGAGGACGTTCTCTGCAGTCCTGTCTTTCCTTTGACACCAGGAGTAACATGGGGCAGGTGGTCGAGGAAGACAGGACCACAGAGAACCAGGACCAGGTGTCAGACGCAACAGCCAGAGAGAGAGAGAGAGAGAGAGACACACACACACACACATTATGAGTCACTATGGTTGTATTTGTAAAATGCATTCAATTTTAGATTAACTTTACTCATAAATTGTACGACTTGTGCAACAACCACAATGAAGAATACAATAAAATATAGAAAGAAGACGTTTAATTTGCTTCAAACCCAGCCATGAAGTCAGCTTAGTTATTTTATATCAATTGGAAGCATAAAGAAAAAGAGCAGGAAGAGAACACAATCCTGAAACCTGATTGAATTTGGATTTTGCATGAAGGAGCTGATTGTTGCTGCGCTGTGGCGTAAATATCAATTCCTGCAATCACTAGGGGGCGCTAGAGAACAAAATCCTACTTTGTATGCTGCGTGTCATCTTGAAGTCAACCAAGCGATCGCTCACAGATGAAATGAAGACAGCAGGCCTCCCCACACATGCAGTAAAAGCTTTGCACCTTAAACGATTTGACATGAAACATCAACTGTTTTATCATCTTTATTATCTTGAAACTCTTCACTACGTTGTATTTAATCAACCATGATTTTACTGCTACAGCAGCAGCAGGCAATGCTCACTGATTACTGAGACACGTCACGTTCACAGAGTTAATCAGGAGTTTGTTGATATTTACAGAGATTTTCTGCAACCACACGCGGAAACTTGGACTCTCCGGCCGTCGTCACGGTTGTGATATTTCAGGTTGATCGTTTTAGCTCTGAGCTGTTATGTAATCATAAACGGCTCATCATGATTTCATCGCCTCTGCCGCATTTGCTCCAAAGACCCTTCAGGGCTGTTGAGCCCTAATGACAGCTGATCCAGCTCTTCAGCCACCATCAGTGAGACGTGTTCCTGCGATCACGCCTCAGAAGCAACCGAGCGCCGTCTCATTTCCTCCTTGATTGCATCGCTCTCTTTTCCATGCATCTTAAGTGGAAGTGTCTGAGGCACAGAATACAAGATGGAATTTCAACAATATGCAACAAAGTTAAGAGGAACTGAGATCTGGATTAGAGCACCGCCGATCCAAGCAGAGGCTGCCAGAGTAAAGAAACACAGGCACAGGAGTAGAATAAAAGCAGTGAGAGGACTGAAATGGATTCAAAGCAAAAGGAAATTTCTGACCCACCATGCCAAGGAATCAGAAACCAGCAATATGCTAAGAGATGTGTGTGTGTGTGTGTGGGGGGGGGGGGGGGGGGGATACTGTATGTTTACTTCCCTCCATAACCAGACATAAAGGTTAATATCCTTCTCTCCTCTGAGCTGCAATACGGAGCTCAGACCTGCAGACCAGTAGTTAGCATAGCACAATGAATGGTAGTGGATGGGCAAGTTAGCATGCCTTGCCCCCCCCCCTCATTTAGCATGTTCAAGATGTTTGTGTATCCGCCAGTAATCCTCCTCACCTTCTCGTACAAAGTCGGCCACGATTAATAGCAGCAGTCGCTCTTCCATTGGTCAACAAGACGTTTTGAGGTTCGGCAGCCAATCATTGAGAAAGCAGTTCTGGCTCTGCGTGGGATTGTAAAACTACAGTGTGTTGTAGTGTTAAATTGTTGTGTGACAACTCAAGTTCTCGTAGTGCAGGCAAAGCCCATTTTGGAGGAAGACAAAGTGTGCGTGATGGCCACGGTAACAACCCCCAGCCACTCTCATTTATTGGGCTGAGCTGCCTAGCGCCTGCTAGCAGGGGTCCCTGCTCCCGCACTCAGGACAGGATTGTTTCTGTCTCCTTGTGTGGTTCTGGGACGATGGTCATCGAGTGGATACTTTAAAAATTAGCATGTTTCTATGAGCACTATGGACGCGTCCAAGGAAATACAGGAGTGTTTAATTTGAGAGCCCTGCCGCACTAACACCCCCCCAACTAAGAACCACATTGTCTTTAGGTTTTACATCAGCCAGACAGTTTTGTTGGCTTAACTAACACTTTGTTGCCACGCGGAGCTCTGAAGTCGGAAGATTTCTCCCAGGGAGGGGTAAGTCAGCAAGGCTCTGGGGGATTTCCTGCTCCTGCAAACACCTGCTTCACGGGGAGGAAATCCTGCAGCACTCTCTTCTGCCCCAGGGGAGTGGCTGCTGCGTACATTTAGCTGACAGAATGAAGAATGGCGCTCAGATTTTCAGATTATAGCTAATGAACAAACAAATACAACTGAAGAGCCGCAGGGACTGAGAGCAAATCAAAGCAGATCACAAATGGAGTCCACGTTGGTTGTTTAAGGGTTACAGGTAGATAAAAGCCTGCAGTGTACGAAAGGCATGGAAATATTCTCAAAATGAATGCTCGTAATCACTGTTTGTGTTCGTGCGGTGGTGACACATGAACGAAGCTGTCAGTTTCTGCCTGCGGTCCGCATGAGCATGAACGCACATCCATCCATCCCTCGACAGCTCTGCCTTGAAAAAGCAAAAAAAAGAGAAGGCAGTTCAGGTTGTATAATTCAAATGAAACACTGAAGAAAACACAAATGTTTGCACGGGTTGAACGTTGCTGTATCGATACTGATGCGCTTCTTTTGCTTTTCAGGTGATCATCGACTCCAGATGCGGATTTAAAACAGTCCAGGTGATGTTTGCAGGTGCACCAACATAAACTCTTCCCTTCAACCATCGACGGCCTGAGATGAGACCTGCAATAAACCAGGGTTTGTTGGTGCTTCACACACCAAGAGGTTTTAGGGCACTATTACGTACATCTTTGAGCACTCAGCCTCAGAGCTGGTTTAGAGCAGCAGTATTTCACCAGGAGGAACCTCCACCCTCTCTGAGGGATTCCTCAAGTAGGAAGTGGTTTCAGCCATTTTCCATATTGGAAAGTCTGATTTTGTGTGGACCTACTGGGTCCCTCACATCCCCAGAAGACCCACCCATGAACTTACCCTGCCTCTGATTGGCTGGTAAAATGTAGATTTTTTTTTTTTTTTTTTTGGCACACCCCTAAAGTAACTGTGCGCACACTCGATGGGGCAGAGACAGCACAGGAGTTCCATCCAGGTTCAGCACCACTAACTTCTGGTTTCCTGAAGGAAGTTAATAGAACGGCAACCAAACAGGCATGTGGTCCAGTTTGCTCATGACAAGCAAAGTCCTTTGTTTAGTTAAAGACACACCACCCACGAATGCTCTCGCTACAGCAAACATGCTACGGTTTGGACTCGAACAACGGCCTCCTGATGCAACGCTCGGCATTCGTTTGACTCCAATCAACCTCCATTAATCGCACTGCTGACGTCATCGCATTCTGTCTTTTACAATCAGTCCTGCACATTTAAGAGTCACAGTGAAGAGCCGTTGTCCACTGAGTCAGTATTTGAGGAGCTGAGGGTGAGACCAAGTTGTTAGCTCATTTTTCTCAGTCGATTTGACTGCACTCAAAAAAAGGCCTGTAAATGTGGAGAGGGAGGTTGTAAACCAGCAGCAGAAGTTCATTCTTCTCCTATGAACACTTAAAATATTCATGTGCCTGCTGTATGTTGGACACAAATACATCCATTAGACTGCGAAGACAGAACTCGACCACGCAGAGTGTCAGAGGAATGAGACACTTGTACAGCTGAGAGCAGGGACCGTGTTCTGACTGGTGTTCCTGGAGACGTCTGGATGTGTCCTCATGTGTCCCCATGCTGCCGTGGTCTTTGACTCAGCTCTCATAAATACTTAAGGAGCAGAAAAAGTGTACCCTCGTGTGCGTGGTGTGTATCAGGCAGTACTCATATTGCAGGGACAAAATTGTGACACAGTCTCATTTGGAGTCTGAGTAGAATTAGAGCAGCGCACCACAGACGCATTCGCTGTTATTGTGAACCCGTAGTCAGAGGTGTGCAGGCTGCGGCTGCTGGCTGGTTGGGAGGCGAGAGGAGAGGAGAGGAGAGGAGAGGAGAGGAGAGGAAAGGAGAGGAGGGGAGGCATTTGCTCCATGTTCTAATGAACTGGGGACTAAAGGCAGGTCTTAGTAACAGAAACCATTAAACTCTGGTGTGGAGGTTCAGGTTAAATGAATCCTTTTTAGATCCCCATGTTGCTTTTCAAGGATAAATGAGGCGTTACATTGTCTCTTGTGTGTCTGCTGGCCGTGGACAGGTGAGGCGCTGGGATTGATGCGTTCTCAATGGCGCAATCATGAATTGTCCCCTTTAAAGGCCAACTGTCGCGCTTCCTGTTATCAGGAGGCATAGTTTCACGGCAATAAAAAATGATGGCTGCCGCCTTGTGCTGCCAGACAAAAACAGAGATGTGAGGACATTTTCCATGACAACCAAAGTTGGGATGGACTACAGCAGTGTATGTGTGTGCGTGCCTGTGTGTGTGTTTGTAAGATAATATCAAAATGCAAGCACACGTGATTTCGATTAGCCATTTGTATGCGCAGCCACAAACTACAAGAGAAGAAGAAGCCGCCCGCGTTCACAATCTCCTGTGTGGTCATTTACATGAACAGGGCCAGTATGTGTCACGCGTGTCAGCGCTCAGGCTTTTAGCACCGTTTCAAGCGGTGAATGCTATTACATTATCAAGAGTTTTACTGATCCGTTTGTCAAACTTCCCAGTTGAATTCCAGGGCTTTCTAACAATAAATGCTATGCACAACTGTTGTTATGTTATCTGTCATCCACAATCCAGTTGAATCTAGTTTAGCTGTGAGAATGTGAAGCTGTGTGAAAGATCGTGATCCAGATTCAAATGTTATCAGGCCTTAAAGACGGAGAAAATTCCCTAGCTAACAAGATGATTTGATTTTCCAAATCTTACACTGTAATTCTGTCAACTTGACTTGGCGGAACCTGGTGAGGAAGTTTAGACGACATTCCTGCCCTTTGAAAGATGCCCTTTTCAAAAAAGATCCTTCTCTTCTTTCTTGAGTGCACACAGACATGGCTGACATTTTCTTACCACCTGACTGCAAGACACACAAACAACAAACATGCCCAAAACCTGGAAGCATTCCTTGGAAGAAAACAGTGTCAATGAGGTCACAACTGTTTCATTCCAGATTTCCCTTTCAGCTTTGAATGCTCGGTGGGGAATGTGTGCAATATTCTCAAAGGGAAGTTTCTGAAGACCTCCTTCCAGGGGGAGGCGTAGGTGGGAGGCATTTGTGCAGTACCCTGTTTCACTATCTTCATGCAGTGGTCTCCCATGTTGGGTGCTGTCTCAGCTACCTTGTCTAGTTTGGTTAAATGTGATCCTTTTTTGTTCTTCTGTCTCATTCTGTTCTTTAGGGAAGATGTGAGAGCAGCAATCGTGCTCGAGCTGGACCGAACGAGAGGAGCTGGTTTCAGTATGATTCCAGAAATTTGTCAGTAGTTTGAACCTGGTCTGATCGCTAAACAAGAGACCCTTTTTTGGACATTTTTGGATGCGACAGAGCAACGGCAGTAGTTTGGACAGAAAATACAGGAGGAGGACCTTCTTCCTGTATTTACTCTCTTGCTCCACCCCCGACAGGTCCAACCAGTAAACACATTTCCATCCATCCATCTATGTTCCCCCTCTTCTCCTGTTGAGGGTGGTGGGGGTGGAGCCTATCCCAGCAGCCTTCACCCTGGACGGGTCACCAGTCCATGGCAGGGCCAACACATAGAGACAGACAACCATTGGCTCTCCCAGTCACACCTACGGTCAATTTAGAGTCTGGATTAACCTGGTCCCTCTTGATGTCTTTGGACTGTGGAGGAAGCTGGAGTACCAGAGAGAACCCAGCAGGAACAGGGAGAACATGGAGACTCACCCAGAAAGACCCCGTGCTGCAGCCAGGGCTCCACCCACAACCTTCTTGATGGGGGCCGCATTGCCGACCACTGCTCCACCTTAGTAAACATCTCTTTTGGGTTAATTGGCGGTCGGCCTGGCAGCTTGCAGGTGCGTCACCACCACTTGCTATGCTATGTAGAGATGCATTTTGGTTCTGTGGGATTTTTCTCATTGTGAAAGCAAAGTCGGCCTAGAACTCTCATCAACCGGTTCAGACCAGAACAAACAAAACTCTGAGTGTGAAAGCGTCCTAATTTGCCTTGCACCTTGATTAATCGTTAAAAACTTAATTTCCAATGTTACCAATCTTTGGAAAGAAAAAAAAAATCAAGCCATTGAACAACATTCTACAATCAGGACACCAGATCCTGTCAGTTTATGGGAGACTTTTAATGAGCCTGTTGAGGAATGAGAGTAATCTCTGCAGCAGCAATTAGAAGAAGGATACAAGGACTCTGGCAGCCACAGGCCTCATCTTAGTAGATGCCCTGATCGTGAGAATGCTTCACTTTAATGTGCTTCTAGTTTCAATCTTAAGAAAGATCTTTAAATAAATTCCAAAACTTTGTCAAAGGAAGAAGGCGGAAATGTGTATATGTCATTTCCCGATGAAAGCAGACTTCTACCCCTCAGAGTACTCCTCCCACATGAAGACGTCTGTCTTTATTGGAACCCTTTCCGACACTTTTTCTGTTTTCGCCATATTTTAGCGTCTCGGGATAGTCCTCTCTGTCTGCCCCAGAGGAAGCCTGCGTGTCTGCACGCCAGTTTGAAATGGAGGAGGAATGCGGCGGCGCCACTGCAGCGCTTGTTGCTGAGGGCTGAGTTGTGTCCTGCCTCACTAATAATTCAAGAACTCCGAGCGTTACTTTGACACTCGTGTTGGAGATTCCTGAGGCTGTGAACGCATTAAGAGTGAGAGATGATGGCACAGATGCAGGTTCCGTCTGAGGTGATGACCTTTCCCAAAGTTTTAGCCACAAACTCTGTTGAAGTGCTTTGAAATGACAATAAAAAGTCATTTCTGTCAGGTTCATTCACATCAAGAAACACAAGAGATGATAATGAGCTTGATTTGTTCATTCTAGTACAAATTGGCGGTATGGCTCCGTTCAGAGGAGTCCCTAGATAATTTTTCATGAGCACCATGAAACAGGGGACCAGCAGCGTGAGGGAAGGTTCTCCCAGTTTAAGACTGGAAGAGCAAACATACCCCGTGAACAGAGCAGCAACATGACATGGAACGAACTCTGCCATGTATACACGACAAGGTGGAGCTGGGGAGGTGGAGGGTAGCAAGTTGTGAGCAGGAGCAACTGTACAGCAAATAGCAGCAGCAGCAGATAGCAGATAGCAGCAGGCTGCAGTAGATAGCAGCAGTAGATAGCAGCAGTAGATAGCAGCAGCAGATAGCAGCAGTAGATAGCAGCAGCAGGTAGCAGCAGGTAGCAGCAGGTAGCAGCAGGTAGCAGCAGGTAGCAGCGATGACGCAGGCAGAAGCTAGCAGAGCAGGAGTTGAGGCCGGGTGACATTTAAGTTGAGAGGGGCCAATCAGAAGCGAGGGATTTGATCAGCTGATGCTGAGCAGCTGTGATCAGCTGATTGATCAGTTTGATTGATGGACGGGAAGCCAATAGCGCTTGACTACCACAGCCTGACAGAACTAACGCTAACGCTCGATTATTGCAATGTCTTTTACTTTTAATACATGACCTGAGATTTATTTTCTCTGCGTTTGCTACTGTATAAATGAATCCCAAGTGCTTTTTTTTGAAGAGAACAAATCATCTTATTTTGTAATGACTTTCACATTTTTCCTTTGTTTTTTAATAAAAAAATATTTCATACTATGCCCTCATGCACTATACAGTTCATGCATATGAAGTTGAACTTGTGTACAGTGGTCCCTCGTTTATCGCAGGGGATACGTTCAAAAAATAACCCGCAGTAGACGAAATCCGCAAAGTAATCAGCTTTAATTAGGGCCTGAAGGTGCTTAAGGTGAAGACCCTATTAAGTTTGAAATTCACCACACTTGTCCAGTCTGGCTAAACATTCAGTAATCTCACAAAAAAAAAAAAGCAAAAACGTCTATAGCGCCACCTACGGAGCCACACAACTAAAAGATAATTTGTAGCGCTATAACTCCTCCCACAGATGTCCCACAAACATGGGACCAACACCGTTGGACTCGTCTCATCAAGACAAACAATTCATACACTCTGACCCCTCACCTATCTACAACACAATGTCCACAATTTTGACAAAACTGTCAAAATGAGGACTTTTTTTACTCCCCGAACAAAATCTCTCTCTTCCTAGGGCATTAATGCTATCGCTTCCAAACTTTCACACATTTATGTAAATGTTAGAATACATGTTGGGGGACCCAAACGCAGACAGACAATGGAAGGTGTCACACAGGGTTTATTAGAACTAACGGGTGTAACAAAAAGCGCTCACAAAGAGCATAAAAACAAACAAAAACTCTCCACTGGGAGGAACCAAGATAGAAGACAATAGGGCCGGAAACTTCACGGCTGGCTGGCAAACACAAGGCGCATCAACGAGTGACTGAAAAGGAAACCTCAGGGGAAAAAACGGAAATGAAGGTTAGCCAATAATGAACAGTCCTGAGAAAGTCCAAAAAAACCAAACCGACAAAATGCCACTATTAGAGAAAGGACGCACAAGGAACGGTCCGAAACCAGGCAGGAAGGTCAACAATCTGACAGCCAGGGGAAGTAAGGTGCCGTCCTTATAAAGGTCGTTGATGGTGATGAGGTGCAGGTGTGACAGCGGTGATGAGGTGCAGGTGTGAAGGCACAGGCTGGCATCCCCTGAGGTTGGCGCCATCTAGGGGAAAGAGCAGATTCTACACCAGCAAGGTGTGCCAGTTCTTAACAGTAAATCTGGCTAGACGAACACATTCTGTACTCCCTTAGCTAATCAGGATGCAGAACACATGTCTGGTTCTCCCTTGGCCAATCAGGATGCCGAACACAATGCGTGTTCATACTGTACGCTGTAAAAAAAAAAAGCATGCAAAATTACACTAAAAAATCCGCCAAACAGCGAGGCCGCGATAGGTGAACCGTGTTATTGCGAGGGACCACTGCATTTTATTGATTAGTAGACAAGATTCTCATCAAATAATTAAACTAACACAAATAATAATGATTGTATCATTAATTCAATAATACCATGGTGTCCTACGTTTTCTATATTTGATGCTCTTTTTGTAGCCCATCAACAGACGAGCATAGCCAAGCAGCTTATGCTGGACATTGGATCACATGTGGCATAAAGGTGTTGACTGAATGTTACATGCCTTTAATATCTGTTCCAGTGATGATGAACTCATGTAAGTAACCTTCATAGTAAAATGAGCTTTGGTGTCACTTGATATTAATAGAACATCAAAGTCTTGTTAGGTTATTAATGAGGTGCTCATTTTTCAAATGGGCGTAAAGCAGGAAGAAGAAAGGGGGAAGACAGGAGCTCAGGATTTTATGCAGCTTCTCTTCTTGGACATCTACTTGTAATCCCCACACACACACAGACACACACACACACACACACACACACACAGTGAGCAGAGAAACCGTGCAGAGGGTAGCAAATCTGCTGTCATCCCAGCCTAACAGAAGTGATGTCACTACACTTCTCATTACTCTCCCCCACTCTTCTCACTAATTCTCGCCTCAAGAACGGCCACCAGCACAACGCCCACCCACCTGAGCATTTGGCCTTCTGATTAACTCTGATCAAATTAACAGTGACTAATCCGACCATCACTGCCAGACACCTCATCTAAACCCCAACAACCAAACTCCTCTCATGTTGGTTCAAACTAAAATCAGTCAGCAGAACCTGACTGTCGAGAGCAAACGCCCTTGGCTGGTGTCGGTCCAGGAGCCGTGGCGCAGCGTTAGAAATCCCTGCAGCCTCACTCTGGACAAGTTCCTGTGAATGTAGGTGTGGCCTGACCTTTCAGAGGGTTTGTAACACAGAACCATCTGAGGAGTTGCTCGTGGAAATGCTTTCAAGAGCTATTCAGCAGGTGAGCGGATGAACCACCTGTCAGCACACAAACTTTAACCCGTCAGATCCTCAATCGGACGGAGAAGCCAAAGCCAGTCGGCGGAGGAATGAAAACTTCCCTTTCATGCATCACATCCTTCAGTGGCGTTCTTTGCTCTTCTCTCAAAGAGAGCAACCTCTCCAGCTGATGCAGCAGCTACCCCATTGTTATTTCTTTGAGTCTCACTGTTGTCAGAGCCACACCGTCGCTGACAGCAGCTCCTCCCCAGGACGCCGACGCAAGCCGCAGTCAGATGTGGTCTCCATTCAGTAGAAATATCTGGCCTGCTCAGGATCTGATTTGAAGGGAAAAATCAAATTTGATTCTGTTCAAATCAGAATATGAGTTCTTTATATAAATGGAGATGAATAAGAAGAAACCGACTGATTAAAAATGAAACTTTGCCCATTTCAGCTTTGCAATTCTGGACGAGCCCCCAATTTGTTGCTGCCAGCTCACTGGTTCAGTGCATCGTCCCTCGCTTTCCTCTCTCCTACCCGTCGTCTTCAGACAGCCAACATGCAGTCACCTCTCTGGTAGGGGGGGGCAGGAATATGTGGTGGTGGGGGGAGGGACAGACTCACCATCAGGAGGTTACATCGGGGGATGAGGACTCAGCAGCAGGCTGATCACGTCACAGAGCACAAGGGCGAGACACTGCAGAGACCGCCTGGACCCTGGAGCCTCATTAGCAGCACCAAACCGGAGCCAGGTTTCTGCCTCACTACTGTCCACACCTGTTCTAGTGGGGGGGGGTTAAAGAATGTTACTGAAAGTCCACCTGCAGAACTTTGAGGCAGCCCAGAGATGCTTTCAGACTCAAGAACTAAACGAACCACAGATTCGTGCCAAGCGAGGACGCAGCCGTTTGATTCCTTTTTACCATGAATTTGATTCTTCAGTCATCAAGTTTTTTACAACTTGCCTGGCAATCACCCACCTCCACAGAGCCATCAGCACCCCACCAATTCATGACAAGAATCCTCATTCCATCCAGTTCATCCATCGGAATAACATTTTCACCCACACATCGACTTCCTTCCTTTCTGATGTCAGACTTTCCCAAATGAAGCTGTAATTCAGTTCTGTCCTTGTGTTTCTGAAGGCAGTCGTTTATATACAGGAGTATATTTAGAATATATTTAGAAGTGCACTTACAGCTGCGTTTGATTAATTTTTATTTTATTATTATCATGAGAGAAGTGAATTTCTACTTCTGTTTTGCCAGCAGCGACCTGTTGACCCCCGGCGTCCTCCAGCAGGTCCTGGGCTTCTCTGACCTTTCGGCCACCACAGCCTTGGTTGTTGCCACCGTTTCCACGGTCCAGCCTTCATCTGGATGGACTTAAGTGGCTGTGACGCTGATGCCTGTGTGGCTGTGCAGGATGCATGTGAGACTGACCGGCTGCTCTCCAGTCATGGCCCAGTCAGATGAAATCCGTCAGATTCCAGTCAGCAGCCAGTCAGTCGCTGCACCTCCACCCAGAAACCCACAGAGGTCCTCCACACTGCTCAGCTTCGCTCCCAAGGAAGCGTTATGACAGCATTCATGATGTGAAGAAGGTCAAAATACTTTTGTTCCTCCCACATGACTGCACACACACACACACACACACACACACACTCTCAAACACAGACTCCTGGTAGGTTTCATCCATCAATATTGATGCTACTGCAAATCCATCTTTAAGTATTAATGAGGCGTCGGCCAGGATGAAGAACAATGTCATCAGCTATGATTGTACACAGGTCAGCGTCTCCCCTCGCCAGTCAGTGACGAGCTTCTTTACCTGGTGGTATTACGCTGCTACACTGACATGGACAGCAATGTCCTGATCTTAACCAGTTTAAGGGATTGTTCTGAATCAGACGTCACGTGAACAGCCTAAAGACCTCAGCCTAGTCACAGTGAAGGTTTTCCTTGACAAGAGTAGCATACATTATATTTTCAAAAAACCCTGTTGTGAGCTAAATATTCTCCGCCTTCACAAAAACAAGCGCCCTGGTCAGCGACTGCAAAAGTCCTGATTTGGTTTTGTCGTGAATGAAAAAGTGTGGCCGCCTCCAAGAACACCGCTCGGTTGCGAGGAAAGCTGCCAATGTTGTGACGTCTCGCTCCTTGCACACTATTGTGTGGGTTCTATTAAATTACAGCATGTTAGTTTTCAGAATGAAGACAGAATGAGAACAACCGGCCAAAGCCATGACCCTGCATGTGCTTGATGCCCCACAGGGCTTCGTGTTTGCTCGTGTCTGAATGTGTCACCCCGGCGACTGATGGAGATTTTTGTTTTAATGCTTATTACGCCTATTTCCACTGGAGCCACTGAAAATTCTAATTGGATCTTGCTAAATTAGTTTTAGGCGAGATAAATCAGCAGCTGACAAGATAAACCAGGAATTCAGAAGAAAAGCTGATGAAGATGTGAGGGAAAAGGATTGAAAAGTAACAACAGGAACTAAACCCGGGTTTAACCATGTAGAAGATGAGGTCATACACTCTACAAGGAACAAGCCGGAGCTCCGACCTGAGAAGTTTAAAACTGAGGCCATGAAACGGGTGCAGTAATTGCAGTCCAGATGGCAGTAAAAGACTGGAACAGCTGAGGTGTTTCAATTCATTTAAGCTGTCAGCCGCGACCCAGATGTTGGTGTGTGATTGTGTGCACCCAACCTGGCTGCCACCAAGCTTTAACCTCCCCTCCTCTGCCATGAAGTCAACTTTACAGGGAGTCTGAGTACGGCAATAAAAAAACCAACACACAACTGCTTTTGAAAAAAAAAACAGACACACCAGAAGAATTCAGAGCTTTTGCAGGGATCTAGGGTTAGCTGAGGTCAGGCTACAGGACGGAGAGTCCTCCACATGCTCCGCCCTCGGAGTCTAAACTCAAGATTTCACAGTAACGGCACATCATACATGATCGTTTTACTCTGGTCAGAGGGAGGAGAGGACCGCCTCCTGTCATCAGAGGACCACCACCCATCACCAGAGGACCGCCTCCTGTCATAAGAGGACCACCACCCATCATCAGAGGACCACCACCCATCATCAGAGGACCACCACCCATCACCAGAGGACCGCCTCCTGTCATCAGAGGACGACCACCCATCATCAGAGGACCACCTCCTGTCATCAGAGGACCACCACCCATCACCAGAGGACCGCCTCCTGTCATCAGAGGACCACCACCCATCACCAGAGGACCGCCTCCTGTCATCAGAGGACGACCACCCATCATCAGAGGACCACCTCCTGTCATCAGAGGACCACCACCCATCACCAGAGGACCGCCTCCTGTCATCAGAGGACGACCACCCATCATCAGAGGACCACCTCCTGTCATCAGAGGACCACCACCCATCACCAGAGGACCGCCTCCTGTCATCAGAGGACCACCACCCATCACCAGAGGACCGCCTCCTGTCATCAGAGGACCACCACCCATCATCAGAGGACCACTACCCATCATCAGAGGACCACCACCCATCACCAGAGGACCGCCTCCTGTCATCAGAGGACCACCACCCATCACCAGAGGACCACCACCCATCATCAGAGGACCACCACCCATCTTCAGAGGACCACCACCCATCTTCGGAAGACCACACCCCGTCATCTCTCCTACGATCTCATGAGGACCAGATGTTAACAGAGACTAGCATAGTGGAACACTCAGTTGTAGCGTACACAAGCTAACATTTGCATTGCAGCAGGAATGAACTTCACCCAAAATCACTCTGTTGGCCAGCAGCACAGCCCCTTACTCAACATTTCATCGCCGTTCCTTTCGCGGCGCAGAAGTTCAAGTCATAAAAGTTTGATGTTTATGATTTGGGTTCAGGGAGAATCTGAAGGGTGTATTGGACCTGGAATCATCCTGATCAGGCTGTTTGAGTTCCCCGGCGTTATGCAGCACACTCGTGGTCAGACGAGACGTAAGAGCCTGATCCTCCGCTCCTGCTAACTTTTTAAAAAGAAGGAATTCTCAATCATCCCGGAATTTTCGATGATACATCTGAACATCAGAGAAGAACTGAGCCGGTCATGAATATTAAAGTGTACAGCTCTATATGATGGTGCAATAAAAACAGCATGAAAAATCCATTCTGTATTTAATACGTCTCCAGCCAGGGGAGGCACACCAAGAGGTCTCCATGCTCCTCGCTGCTCATACGTAGAAAAGCACCTCCTCTGACCTCAAAGTAATTTTGGAAGCAGGTGACCTTATGAAATATGATCCATAGGCTCCAACAGGAGCGCTGTTGTTGTGGATATCTGAGTGCATGGGAGAAACAGCAAAATTTTGTACATGAAGGCATAGAATTTTTATTGAAGTGAGGACAATGAGCCTGCTGAGACGGTCTCCAAGCTCCACCCCTCCTTCCCTGAACCTCTGGAGGAAGTAGGACAACTTTTTTAGGACAAGTAGAGTCCAAGCACAGATTCACGAGACCAGTTTCTTCTTGGATAAGTTGTGATGTCATCAAATGACTGATCACTGCTGAAGGAGCTTGTCCGTCAAAGGAAGAGCTCCACCCTCTCTCAGTGGTTTTAGATGCAAGAGAATCTTGATGGGGGTGGGACGGTGGTGCAGTGGTCAGTACTCTCTCCTCACATCAAGAAGGTTGTGGGTGGAGCCCCGGCTGCAGCGCGGGGTCTTTCTGTGTGAGTCTCCATGTTCTCCCTGTTCCTGCTGGGTTCTCTCTGGTACTCCAGATTCCTCCACAGTCCAAAGACATCAAGAGGGGACCAGGTTAATCCAGACTCTAAATTGACCATAGGCGTGGCTGGGAGAGCCAATGGTTGTCTGTCTCTATGTGTTGGCCCTGCCATGGATTGGTGACCTGTCCAGGGTGTAATAATGATAATAATAATAATAATAATAATAATAATAATAATAGGCTGCACGGTGGAGCAGTGGTCCTCACTGTGGCCCCCACCAAGAAGGTTGTGGGTGGAGCCCCGGCTGCAGCACGGGGTCTTTCTGGGTGAGTCTCCATGTTCTCCCTGTTCCTGCTGGGTTCTCTCTGGTACTCCAGCTTCCTCCACAGTCCAAAGACATCAAGAGGGACCAGGTTAATCCAGACTCTAAATTGACCGTAGGCGTGGCTGGGAGAACCAATGGTTGTCTGTCTCTATGTGTTGGCCCTGCCATGGACTGGTGACCTGTCCAGGGTGTAATAATGATAATAATAATAATAATAATAATAATAATAATAATAGGCTGCACGGTGGTGCAGTGGTCAGCACTGTGGCCTCACAGCAAGAAGGTTCCGGGTTCGAGTCCCGGCTCGGGCACGGGATCTTTCTGTGTGAGTCTCCATGTTCTCCCCGTGTCTGCGTGGGTTCTCTCTGGTACTCCAGCTTCTTCCCACTGTCCAAAGACATCAAGAGGGGACGAGGCTGATTGATTCTCTAAATTGACCGTAGGTATGAATGTGAGTGTGAATGGTTGTCTGTCTCTGTGTGTTGGCCCTGCGATGGACTGGTGACCTGTCCAGGGTGAACTCTCGCCCGTTGACGCTGGGATAGGCTCCAGCCCCCCCGCGACCCTTAATGTGTAGGAATAAGCGGAAGATGACGATGGACGATGGATGGATGGATAATAATAATAATAATAATAATAAACTTGTGTGGCACCTTTCAAAAAACAAGTTTACAAAGTGCGTCACAGACATAAAGCACAATTCATTTCCACCTTGCATGAAGTCAAAACAAACCAACAAGAAGAGACAATAAAACAAATAAAAGCATGGATACCAGAGAACGCAGTGAAAAGCCAACCCATAAAAGTGGGTTTTAAAGAGGAGCAGAGGTCGCTTGTCTGATTGTGAGTGGAAGTGTTGTGGAGCTGTTACTGCAAATGCCCTGCTCCCCTCTGTGACGAGCCTTGTCAGCTGATCAACAGATCTAGGAATTTGTGTGTGTGTGTGTGTGGGGGGGGGGGGGGGTACGGGGTGAGAACTTCAGACGGGGCAGAAACATGTCCTTGTGAGAACCCTCGCTGCAGTGTTCGAGCGAGTTGGAGGAGGTTGATGGATTTCTGTGGCAGTCTGGAAAATCAGGAGTTACAGTGGTCAAGATGGCTGCAAACAAAAGCCTGAATTAGCATGTGAGCATCACTGAGTGAGGGACAGGACCTCGTTGTGGTTCTGTTCCTAACTGACTGATAGCGGTTTTGGTGATCCTGCTAAAATGCTAACAAAAACTCAAATCACAGTCAAACACTCCTCCCAGATTTCTGGCCTCATGTACCTATAAACCCCGCCTCTTGCCCGAAGGCAGCTGGGATAGGCTCCGCCCCCTCAACAGGAGAAGAGTTAGACAATGGATTGATGAATGCAGAATCCGGATGGAACTGCAAACATAAACATAAACATAGCCAAACATAAACTCACATACACACACACACACACACACACACACCATGCACACAGATAATCTCCTTCAAACCCTCCTGAGCTGATCGATGTACAGAGTTAACGAAGCTAAAGTTAATGATGCTGCTTGTTTAACAAACCGCTCTGGCAAACAATGTCCTCCTCCAGACTCTTTAATAGTCGGCCTGCTCCTGGAGCCGGGGAGCTGAGATGAATGTCAGAACATTAGAAGTGAGCCCGCACAGGCCTGCTTGTAATTGATCTACTCCTGTAGCCCTGAGATTCATGGGACAAAATTAATGACCAAGGAGCAACTGTGGAGGTGCTGCAGTGCGCAGTATTAGATTTCATCAGATGTAACTTGGGGGAGGAATGTAACCAAACATTCTGGCGTGCAAGAGTACAGACTAAAGTGCATTTGGGAAAGAAATGAATGTTGGGGGTTATTTGACCATTTCCTGACTCATGACATGTTTAATGATTGACTCACTTCTGATGTATTTGAAGAAGTCAGACAGGAGCTGCGACACTTGTCAGCAGGCTACATTCATCTTGCTAATCTGGACATAAACAAGCACAGGAGATTAGTTTCAAGAAGCGTTTGGGTTTTTTTGTTTTTTTGTAGTGAATACAGTAAATTAAAGCAGTGGTGGACAACCGTGAGCCATGGAGGGCCGTGTGTCTGCAGGTTTTCCTTCCAACCCAACCCTTCAACAGGTGATTCCAATGACTAACACACCTTCAGCCACAGAGGAGTGTTAATCAGTGGAATCACCTGTTGAAGTGTTGGGTTGGAAGGAAAACCTGCATCCACACGACCCTCCATGGCACAGGGTTGTCCAGCCCTGAATTAAAGTTTGCTAAACTTCTAAACAATGTTAACAACGACCGAGGGCGTTAAGTTGTTGATTTCACGTCTCTAATGTTGGTGGAGTAAATGCAGCTGCAGGTTCATCACTGCAAGAACTAGACTCAAGATCAGCAGTTGGACAAGAAGATGCATTCGCAGCTTTTCATGAAAAGGTGTTTTCGCTGCTTTTCCAACTGGATTTCGCGCGTGACGGTGAAGAAGTTTGTCCCTCAAGGTGGGATCGGTTCTGATAGAACCAAACGGAACTGCAGAGCCGCTGACGGTCTCACCGGGCCGCTGGGGTGCACGCGACCTTTCAGCTTGCGAACTGAACTCACAGCCTTTCAGATAGGACTTGTGTCTGCGTGACCGTGTTTTAAAAGCCAGTTGACAATGGAGCCATTATGTTGGGAAGCATTTCCACTCCTCTCCGTCTCCCACTCTCACCTCTTTTTATCTCCTAATTATTCATCAATTAGCGTCCAGGATGTTTGAATCGAGACTCGGGAATGAAGAACAAAACATTGCCTCTTTAATATTCATCAAAGGTGATGCGTGCATGTTCCTCTCATTAAGAGACTATTAACATTTAAGTATTCAAAATCATTTTCATCTCGGGTAATTAATTAAATATCTGGACGGTGATGCGAGACAGAAAAAAGCACTGACCTCTGCACCTGTGGGGAGGAAGAATGCTCATTTATAGTTGAGACGGTAGAGAAGGAAATGAATCCCTCAGAGGTTCTGTCAATACAAACAAAGTTCAAGAAGAATCTGTGATCTTCCTGGGAGGATGTGTGTGCGTGTGTGTGTGTGTGTGTGTGTGTGTGTGTGTGTGTGCGTGTGTGTTCTGAGAGTGTGTTGTTTGAGGGAGGAGGATGTGGAACGAGCTGTGTGGTTTGAGTCACTGTAAGGCCACATTGTGACGTCTAGAATTTAGTCAGGGACTTGAATGAATTATCTCGTAACACACACATTCTTTTGAGTCTGCTGTGTAAAACACTGCACAATGCATGGGCTGTAAAATATGAAGCTCTCTCCAAACAACGTGTGTTCTAACTAGGCTCCATGGATACATCTCCATGGGCAAATAATGAGACAATCTTGGCTTAAAGAAAGTGGCATTACAGACGGTACGAGTCGCATCAGGAAGTGGGGAGAGCGCAGCCCTGATTGTCAGGGTTTGTGGTGGCGATGGCAGGTGGACAGACAACAACAGGAACAAAAACTAAACTTCCAAACCAAACTTGAACACAAGAGAATGGTACCAGGAACACAAAAAACCCCAACAAGGATCTGACAATCGCTGGGTTTCCATGAGACGTATGGCAACAAGGTGCTTCCATCCGCTGCTGGTGGGAGTACGGTCATCTGGCATCGGGATCAGCAGCAGGTGGCGCAACATTTCAAGTCAGAGGTCATTTACCACAGCAGAAGATGACGTGAGCAACGTGACTTGATAATTAAAAGGAGCATCTCAACAAATGGAAAGGAAGAAGAGCAGGTGAAGAGCACAGCGGATGGGGCAAGTGTGTTTCTGTCTTCATCGCTGGTGCAGAGGATTTCTGCCGTCAGAGTGATGCTTAGGTCACGTGATGTTGCTCAAGAACACGAGCCTGAGAACGTCAACGGAACAGGCCTGTTTAACTGCTTCAGGACCTTCAGCGAACTAAAAATGTTCCTGATGTTACTGACTGGCCTTCGTTTTGGAGAGGAATGCTTTCTGGGGGATTTTCCATTAAGAGCAGCAGCTTTGGACGGCGTGTGAGTGCAGACCGTACCACCTCATTCACAATCTGAAACATCAAAAGCCCAACTGTCCTCAATGAGAGTTCATTCAAGGAGAAGAGCTTGGAACAGGTTTTGTTCTTCCACAGGGATTTTTTTTTTTTAACAAACAACTTTCTGATTTACTCAAATGATCTTCATGGATCTTCTTGGCAATAAAAGTCCAAAAACTTGAATGGAATCGATACAAAGGAGCACTGTCTGAAGGATCACTAAACTTAAGTTGCTGGTCTTTCATAAGAGCTCTCCTCCCAAACGGCTCAGTGGGGTTTACTGCTCGCTCCTCTTCACTCAAGAAAGATGGCGGTTTCTCTCACACGTTCAGCGCGGCGGGCGGATCGTCGCTGCTGGGACAGCTACTGGGACAGCTACTGGGACAGCTACTGGGAGACTGAAGCCTGGATCAGAGAGGGCTGGTGATGTGCAGCAGAGGGCAAGCATGGCAAAATAGAGCTTCTTTAAAATCAGGGAGATGACACCAGTGAAACGAACAACAGCGAGCCACCCAATAATCAATCGATCAATCCACTCGTAGCCTCCAGATGTATGAAAGCACTTTGGCATCAGGAAACACGTTCAGTTACACAGCAACTGTGACAGGATTACAATATTTAATAATCAATTACATGCATGCATTTCATACCGTACGTACAGAACAAGCTGGCAAGGGACACCCCCGCGCAGCCCCTGTGTATCAAGGTATGTTGGTCCAGTGTAGTGGTCTGCAGGCTGGGCCAGTTCTAGGTGGATTAACACAACAATTTGCCTTTTCCTGACTTCATGTAAACAAATGACATGAGTGGCAGCAGAAGCGCTCACGTACGGTTGCTGTGGGACTCATCAGCTGAACCCTGTTTCAGTATGAAGAAGGATGATCCGAACCTGCTGCTGAACATGATCCAGGATCTGGCTGGGAAGCAAGTGGAGAGCCAACGGCACCGTCTCGCTCAGAACTTTTTCATTTGTGCATTAACTTTCATGGAGATAAACGTCCTTTTGAGGGGCGGCGAGCCGTGGCAGACTCTCATCACAATTCATTTAAAATCCTAAAGGACAAAAATTAAATACTGGAGTCGTTCCACACAAACAGGACAGATTAGCCTTCATAAAGTAACACTCACATTTCGGAAACCGTCACGGCCCCCTGATGAAATCCTCCACTTCCTTCCAGCCTCATATTCATACAGCTTTGCTGCTTCCAGGGTGGTGGGTGGTGGGAGGCGGATGGTGGGTGGCGGGAGACCATCCCAGCTGACAGGATCACATTGTGCATGTATTATTGCGTCATAACAACAAAATAAAGCAGGACATTTTCAATTTGCACCGCTTGTTGTTTAATGTCGGCCTTCTATTTGCAGGCTTTTGCGACCACCGGGCTGTACTTGTTTTTCAGAATGAAAACAGTCCTTGATGCATAAACACAGAGATGCATAAAGCTCTTGTCTTCCTCTCAACCACTCCATCTCTCTCTCTCTTTCTCTCTCTCCGTCGAGCCTTGTATCTTTCTTGAAAAGATTCCCTCTCATGCATAAAGCTCTTGTCTCCCACTCGTCGGCTTCATTCTTCCCTTTCTGCCGGATTTTACGTCGCTTCCTCAGGGAACCGGAACGACTTGTCAAAATCACATTCAAAAATTGATTAGACAGCAGAGAGGTAGCGTCTCTCTGGGGGGCTCATTTGAATCATACTGACTTTGGTTAAAAAAAAAAAAAAGGTTGCTCTTGTGTTTGTTTTTGGACTGCCATTGTTTTCTAAGATGCTCCACCGAGCGCCAGAAAAGTCCCTCAAGTAAATCTATCATGAAAGTCAACAGCTCGAGAAGGAGAAGACGAGAGAAGAAGAATAAGGAAGAAAAGCAGCACTTTGTTGCTAGTTTAGCAGCCTCTTAAGGTGATTAGAACTGTTTGCATCGTGCCGTGTGGTTCACCTCCGAAAGGACTTAGTGAAGAGAAGAGAAGAGCGTTTGTTACGTTGCCACAGCTGCAGGGCTTAGAGGGATGACAAAGGGGTGCTTGAGGGAAGCAGTCGGTGCTCGGAGAGCCTCAAAGTCGTGTTTCTGAAGAGCTTTACAGCTGGGTCACTTAGCAGCCTCTTTATTCTGAGGCTGAGGATTTATTCAAAGGCGTAGGCTGTCGCTGCAGGAGCTGATCACACCCAGCAGTGTAGTCCACGTTGAAGTCTTACCCCTCCTTCCTTATGCAGACCTAAAACCACCACCATGACTCAGTGGAAGAACCGGGGGCAGCATCTCAGTGGATGCAGCCAAGGTCTGCCTCATGAAACTTGATGGCGCCAATCATCTTGAGATGTTTAAGGCGAGCAGCCGAGAAGCTCAGACGAGCAGCAGATTCCTCAAAGTAGTTTGACTGCAGGATAATTTGCAATTAATTAACTCTTGAGAGCGGCAATCTGCAGGATTGCTCTTCCCTGAAAGAGGAGCGGAACGCTGCTGCTGCCGTGGCGTATTCGTCTGAACATCTTTGAGTGAGGATGCAGGTTTTTACTGCTTCTCACCTTTCACCGACGTTAATTTTATTAATTTAAAAAAAACCTCCAACTTGCCAAGCTAAGCCGCTGTAGCGCGGCTGAGCTTCTGTCGAGTGACGTTGATGCTACATTAGCGCTTCCTATCTCTGACAGCATTGGCACTGCAGAGACATTCAAGCCAACAGGAAACTGGATTCAGCCACATGAGGAGGTTCTGAGTGGAAGACCGTCGTCTACGACTGGCCAGTTACACACATGCCAGTGTGTGGCGATGCCTGGCTAGCACGATGAGTAGCCAGACACGCTAAAGAAGCCCCAAATCAGCAGCGCACCATCCTGAGATCCACAGCAGCCCCCCTGTCCTGAAGTAAAGGGTTGTTGTTAAGCTATTGCCAAAGATAAGTGGACACATTTGTGCGCCATTGCAGGCTCAAATACACAACCGGGCATCCGTCCTTGGGAAGCTTTGTGGGGGCACGTGGATGATGTTTTCACTCAGTTAGTTTGTGTGCAGAAGCTAATGTGTTTTCAGGAGGAGCAGCTGACCACTGGTGGGTGTTAGTTCCCAAGGTTACCAAGGACATGTCAGGTACCAATGTTTGACCGGTTACCGTGACGACCGCTGCCCTCCTGCATTCATCCGTGGGAGCTGGTTGGATGCATTAACTAAGCAAGGACAAAGTTCACTTCCTCAGTTCACTGAGAGAAGATGAAAGGCCGTCCAAGTGAGAGCCGCCTAATCTCTGCTTAACCAATCGGATTCTTCATTTTAGTGGAAGATGTGAAGATGAAAACAGTGACTCTGCCTGCTCAGTAAGCTGCAGGATTTCAGACTTCGGGTCAGGATCCTCTGTGCGTGTTCCCAGGCTGGCCGTCCAGGTTTAAGTAAACATATATGACCAATTTATGAGTCAAATCCGCGTCACCGTTTAATAAAAAGTGTTTGTGTTCCAGAGTTGCTGACTGGTTGTTCACCAGCCCTCGCATCTTTAACAGGTATTAAAGTGATATAGGAGGAATAGGAGGATGTGCTGAGTAATCCAGTGAAGGAGTAGAAATGTGTACCTGTGTGTTCAAATACAAGTGGAGTTCTGTGTAAAAGTCGCATTTGAGAATATCGGAGTCACTTGGACATCACAATTCTCATAAACTCTCTCTTTCTCTCTCTCTCTCTCATTCACACACACACACACACACACACACTGACTCTGATCTCCTGGTCCTCTTTCTAACCAGGTTCCTCTGTGACCCTTCCCCTCTTGCCCGGTGACCTCGGGGGCTGGATGATCAGATGGCCACTCACACACTCACCAAGAATATGGGATGGAAGCTTTCCTGCACACTTGAATAAGTTCACCCGGGTGGTGCTGAAGAATGATGAAAATGAAGGAATAATTCATTTTCATTGCCAATGAAAGAATACTTTGGGATCCACCAATATATATTATTAGATTTTGAACATTACTAGAAAGATATATTTCGAGATATTATTATGTATTGGGCCAAAACTGTGCACTTCTGTGTCAACCGAATATTCCTGAGATGAATCAATGATGTCTGTTAAAATGGTCTCCTGGGCTTTTAAGTGTCATATTTACAATGTATTATTATTTAGCTGTTTGTTACTCCTCTCGTGGTGTGTTGTCACCGTTGCAACGATATCTCCTCTGAAGTAAAACCAAGATCTCCAATATGCAGGGAGGAACCACAGGATGCACCAGTCATGAGTTCTCAAATGAAACAGGAACAGTTTTGTAAAGAGTTCAGAAGTGTGACAGAGAGAAGTGGAGGTGGAGTGGAGCAGCCTGATGTCCTGAGGGGAGCAACTCTTCATCATCCAGCCAAGGAGTCCCACTGCTGCTGCCCCACTTCCAGGTGCTGATGCTCCCACACAGGATGCTGTCGTAAGGGCGCTCGGGTCAGGTGGGGATGGCTCGGTACTGCTCGGTACGGCTCGGCGTTTCCGCTTCCGCTGGGTATCACGTCAACGTGAGTGGACTCCCTGACTGAGAGTTCCCTGGCATAATTTGTGTGTGACACAACAACAATGGAGGACAGGGAGGCAGCGTGATGCCTGTTGCTCGGTCAGTGGTTTTTGCTTAAACTAAAAGTGAGGGACGACAGACAGGGAAGGCTTCAAGTGGCGAAACAGAACCCCCAAGAAAAGTTTAAAAGACCAGGATGATACGAAGTAGACGACGTAAGCGGGTAAGTTACCCAATCAGCGCCCCACTATGTGTTTACCTCACATAGCGGGGCGCTGATGACCTCTTAGTCCTCGCTCGGCTCGCGGAGCAGGGACCAAAATGGTAACCGTTAGTACCATGATGGAGCCAGTGGACATGAGCCCTAAGGTGCAGCTCTAGAAGCTTCCGAGCACCCTGAGAGGGAGCTGGGATGATCACATTTTTTTTCACGGTTGTTTTAATGTTATTCTGTAAGGCAACACATTTAAGGTTCGGGTCCTGGCCCACATGCTATCTGCTCCTTGGCAGGTGGATGTGCAGTGACTTGCAGTCTGAAATGTTCCTGGAAGTGGCAGAGAAAAAGTGCCGGTCTTTTATTTATTCACTTTATCAATTTTTTTTCCACTGTAATTTACCAAGCAGCTGTTGAGTTAGAAGTGGCCTTCGTTCCACTAATCCAGGAAAAGGCTGTTTTGAGTTTATAGTAATTTGGTGACTTTTGTGTGTGTGTGTGTGTGTGTGCGTGTGTGTGTGTGTGTGTGTGTGTGTGCGCGCGTGTGTTTGTGTGCGTGTGTGTGCATGTGCGTGTGTGTGTGAGACTGAGGAACAAGGTGACATCGGGACAAACAGATTTTGATGGATTAAGTGGCTTCAAAGACAGCTGTCATGGTGGATGTATCAGGTATGCGGGGGAACAGCCAGCTCCTCCATTACATTTCATTCTCTGAAATGATCTCCGGGGACGTCTTATATTTTAATGCAGCAGCATTCTGGAGAATTGCTGCAGCCGCCTGATAATAAGGAACTGTGATAATCCAGCCTGAAGTTCATAAATTCATCATCAATGCAGGGGCTACAGCGTGTGTCTCTGTCAGTGTTTTATAAAAGACAGAGACAGTCGATGGAGGTTGAACCTCTCAGCTCACACAACTTCATATCACTCGGCGACATGAAGTCATTAACACAGTGGGACGCTTTGAACGTGTGTAAGTAGACACAAGCAGACAGGAGCAGCCATATTAGGGCTTCAATCATCCTCCCCCTTTGAGTGTGTGTGTGTGTGTGTGTGTGTGTGTGTGTGTGTGTGTGTGTGTGTGTGTTATGTTCCTTGGGTGACAGCTCTTCATTCGGTTTGCTGCTGCACTGTTTCACCTCTTTACTTTCTTTTTATCAATAGTTCTGATGTCATCTGTTCTCTGGGATTTGCCTCCTCCTCTCCTCTCCTCTCCTCTCCTCTCCTCGCCTCTCCTCGCCTCACCCGCCCTCTCTCTCCCCTCCTGTCTACCTCATCTCCACCTGGATCTGCCCCCCTTCATTAGCCAATCCAAGCCTGCGATCATCAGGTCCAGCCGGTCCAAGCAGCTCTTGTCTCCTTGTTATTAGACAGTTGTGTCATTGCTAACCATGTTGACTCAGATTCTACTTTTATTAAATTGTTTGTTGACGGGTTTCTGTTGGTTGGTTTGTCGCCACCTTCCCTTTGGTGTCTTACCTTGCTCCTGTTGTCATTGGGTCACTGTAATACACATTGACAAGAGACAACTTCCACAGCTGACGGCATCAGAGCCTCCCTTACTCTCTAGACAAGCAAACTTCTTTTGGTTTGATCGAAGTGAAGTAAAATCTGGTCAACTGGACGTCAGTTGACCAGATTTTACTTCGCTTCGATCTACGATGACCTGGATGAATGAGAACCTACACAGACTTCTTTTGGTTTGGAACCGTGTGAATATCGTGTTTGTGTGTGTGTGTGTGTGTGTGTGTGTGTGGTAATCTTGTTCAAGAGAGCGTTGACTGAGATGATGTCTTGAGGGGGAAACTTAAACGACAGACAGGCAAGAGGAGAATTGGAGCCAGAGGCGCTTCGGTACCTTTCATTTTCTCCCACTCCACCTCCTCTTAAGTCACAGATGGCAGTGCTGGTGAGCGAGAAGCCCTGTGTGTGTGTGTGTGTGTGTGTGTGTGCGTGTGTGTGTGTGTGTGTCTGTGTGTGTGTGTGTGTGTGTGTGTGCGCGCGTGCGTGCGTGCGTGTGTGTTGAGAAGGTGGGATATGGAGGCTTGTGTACTTGAGACAACCAGCAGGGGTTCTCGGGGACATGGGCTTTCTGTGCAGCCTTTACCTGAGCACAACCACTAAAAACATGAAAACGAGGCCAGGAGCCAGGACCCAATATCTCCGTGCGCTCTACCCCAGACGCAGATTTATTGGCCAGCCCTTAGTCCTGTCTGTTTCAGTCCATCAGCCCCCCCCATCATGAAGTTTTGGGTAACAGGTGGTAACAGAACGAAATCATGAAGACAGATGATGGAGGTCTTGAGGAAACTCAGGGCTTTGCTCTGGTTAGCCAACCACTGTAGAACTACTTTTCTAGAAGAACTTTGTTTTGTGTTTTAAAAGGACCCTATTTTCCTCACGTGCGTTGTCTTCGAGCGCGATGGAGAGCTGGAGATTTTGTGCTAAATTACAGAAAGCGTCGCATTTGTGTCATATAGATGTTTCTGTCAAATGCCTCTCAGTCACGATTAGTTTCAGTGGTTATTTCCGTCACTTTCTTAACTTCCTCCAAGCACTGCACATCTTTGACTGATAAAATACACAATAAAACACCCAAATCCCAACAATCAGGCAGACTAGCAGCACCCAGGGAGCAGATGCATCTGCCAGGGCAAAGTTTGGCCCCTGGAATGTGGCGTGTTGGTGCTAATTGACACTGAAAGAAGTGCTGAGTGGGCCCTCGCGCCCCTGCACCCACAGCAGTGACTGATAGAATGAGAGGGAGGTGAAACAACCCTGTTCACTCAAATGTCTGTGGCTCCATGCTATTAGAAATATTTGATGTGGTCAAGACAGGATGTTTTCAATCATCACTTTTATTTATTTATTTATTTAGCTTCTTTAAAGATGAGAGTCTCCCTGAACATCTGTACAATTCATCAAATCTTGCACGCATACATGCCAGTGACAGCAGGCTTGTTAGCCCCGACTGGTCCCTTCAGACCCGGCCTCATTTATTTAAAGCTCCCTGAGACCTCAAACCTCCAGGGAATGTGTTTGCATCAATAGGATGTCCTTCCAAGTGTGTGTGTGTGTGTGTGTGTGTGTGTGTGTGTGTGTGGCACTGGCCCGGCTGACTGCCACAGATGCAAAAGCTTTTTTTTTTTTTGTGCCTTCATGCGTGCTGAGCATGAATGTGACTGAGAACAAGATCGATGTGTTTGGAATAATCCTCCTGCTCTTAAAAGTTCCTCCCAGTATCGAGCGGTGGGTTTTTTAAACTCGCAACCTTGTTCTTTTTTATTAGTTTTGTGTGTTTTGTGTCTGCTTGCTCTTATTGTGATGTTTGCCATTGTGTTCTTTCTAGAGCACATTGAGCTGGTTATACATATGAAAGGTGCTATGAATAACGTTTTTCATAACAAAATAACACAATAACTGAGATTGAATAATTAATTACAGAGACATGAACCTAATTACAGTAAATACACCTTTTCCCCTTCACGCCATGCAAGGAGTTAGCCTGTAAATGGAGAGCTACAAGTCACCAGTAGAGGGCAGTAATGCGCGTTAGCAGCCTCTGGCCTGCCAGAAATTAATTAAAATGTATTTAAATGGAATGATTTCAAAACATGGAATTAATTTGATTATTTTTACTTGATTATGAGCCCGAATTATCATCATCGTAATCTTTATTGGACAGATTATGAGATGATAAGCTGCGGACAAGTCAAACCACCTGGTCAGGTCACAATTTCCATGAGAGGTACGGCGTTAAGGTGAGTTCCTGGCAGCTGAGTCGTGATGTCATGACAATCCTGCAGGCTCTGTTAAGAGGAGGAAGCTCTCCAGCCTTTCTCATTCCTCCCAAATGTTTGATCCTGCTGCCCACATGAGCGAATTTTGAAAGAAGAGCCTGTGTGCTGAGCATCTGGTTGCGTGTGATAAACAGGGATAAGCTTGTCTTACATCCTGGATTGTTTGGCAGTTTCTACAAATGAAGCTAAACGCTCCCTGATGTGAATCATTTATGAAGCCTGTTATCAAGGACCATCAGCTGTGGGACTGCAAGCGAGAAAATCTGACGTTGGCAGATTTACACTGCAAGAAAAGGCTGTTAACATTTGAATGACAGAAACTCCTGCAAAGTTAATTAACCTGAACCTGAAATGTTACAAGAAAACTTCCTGTAAGGTATATTTAAAATATTCTACAACATCCTGCATGCCAGCAGGTAGATTTGTTGACTGCACCTAACAAGATAATTCCCCCGCGGTGAGGAGGCAAACGCCGACGTGCACCAACGTTTGGCTGCAGCAGCGCGATCCCAGTTGCTGCTCGTTCATAAGAATCAGTGCAGGGTGGCGTACAGCGCTGATGCTGCCACGGATCCAACATGGCAGCCAAGTGACAAAACTTCTCATTTTTCAGCAAACTATCGCATGTTTCCGATGACATCTGGGGTGAGAAAGGCAGTCCCAGAATCTTGACTGACGCAGGGTGTTAGCATGTTCCCGGCTCCAGATCCACTCATTTCTCGTCCATTCTCTCAGGACACAACTCTTGTTTTTCCTCCTTGTCTCTTCCCTTTCTCTCCATGTCTTGTTCTCTCATCCTGCCCACTCTCTCCACCAGTGCATAATCCTTTCATCCTTCCTTTTATCTCTCTTGCCCTCTCCTGTCCACATCTTCCTACACAATCCAACTCTCACCTCCCCTCCGCATTTCCACTCTACTTTTTTTTTTTTATGTCTCCAAAACAACCGTGTGACTGATGACTAATTGATTGGAGGTGTGTATAACCTCCAGTTTGAGTGGAGCCACTGAGGCTACCAGCTTAACAGACACGAGAAGATAAAATTACTTGAATGGATCATTCAAGGGGGGTGACAAGGTGGTGCAGTGGTCCTCACTGTGGCCCCCCAGCAAGAAGGTTGTGGGTGGAGCCCCGGCTGCAGCACGGGGTCTTTCTGGGTGAGTCTCCATGTTCTCCCTGTTCCTGCTGGGTTCTCTCTGGTACTCCAGCTTCCTCCACAGTCCAAAGACATCAAGAGGGACCAGGTTGATCCAGACTCTAAATTGACCGTAGGCGTGGCTGGGAGAGCCAATGGTTGTCTGTCTCTATGTGTTGGCCCTGCCATGGACTGGTGACCTGTCCAGGGGGAAGGCTGCTGGGATAGGCTCCACCCCCACCACCCTGAACAGGAGAAGAGGGGGAACATGGAGGGATGGAGGGGTGGATGCAGGGATGATGGATGGGTGGATGGATCATTCAAGGAAAACAAATCAACATGAGCAGCGGCGGGATCGGGTTTTTCAGCTCCTGGCCTGGTCCCTGCGTCCAGTCGCATAATTGACCTTAAATTCCAAACTTGAAGCAAAACTTCAGCCAAAACTTGACTTTTGAGGACCAACAGATGGAAGTAATGTTGCTTGTCTTCGAGTTGTACTTTTTCATCCAGAGTGAGGAATTATTTCACATAAAACAAATCAATGTGAGTTTGTTTTCATCCAAGAGGAAGATTTATACAGCCAGAAAAACAAAGTGTGAAGGAGAATCCCAGACAGTGGTGTCAGCTGTCAGTGTGTATCTGCTTGTGTGTGTGAAAGTTTTGAAGCTCACAGCAGTTCCTTGGAGATGTTTGTGAATGTATGTGTTCATGCGGTCCGTCTTCAGTCTGTCAGTGACCCTCCTGTAGTCTGCGCTCGCCTCCGCCAAGGACCTGGCATGTTTGTTTGTTGTTAGCAGGATATCTGGAAAGTAACGGACATATTTTTCTGAAATTCTGTGAAAAAAATAGGTGAAAAGAAAAGGTAACATTCCAAGTGCATGTGTCTGGCGTGCAGAGACTTGATGGAGCTGTGACTCTCCAAGAACCCAAACGCCGAATTACACCAAATTAACGTCTCCAACGGTGGCTGAGGGCTTTTGATCCTGATGTACATACGACTGGAGGTATTTTGTGCCCTGAAACATATTTTTTAGCTTCAAAATAGGTGTTGTAGTACTGGAGTAACTTAAGATGAGTTGAGTTCATTAACAGCAGAATAAAGCTGTAACTAATCACGGCATCTATACCTGTCCTCTCTGTCGCCTTCACAGCGTAAGAAATAGAAAAAAATGAATCTAAAGCCAAGCTCACAATGTTCATGATCACCTTTTCTTTCATTTCCTCTCTAAAAATCAGACTTCAACTTGACTGATGATAAACTCAACATCCTACAAGCCATCTGCCAAATCCCTGCTCACTATGGGCCAATAAGAACTCAAAACAGCAGTGAACAGTGTTTGTGTGTGACACGAGGATCCCAAAATAAATACACTGGAAGAGAAGTCTCAAAAAACTGCTCATGTGAGCTCCATTTATTCAAACAAATCTTCAGCGTGAGATCTCAGTTCGAGTGTCTCCAGACGGCTGATTTCAGGAAAAGCACTTGTGTTACGTCACTGAAGCCTGATGGTGGAGGCGAGTTGTTGCCAGGGTGTAGCCTCCCCGTACCACACACCCCTGAAAAGGCCCAGCCAGCGTATCTGTCGATGCACTAAAGGTCAACGATGATCAAACTAACGGTCCAGAAAGATGACAACTATTAATAACAAATAGGAAAATATTGGAACGTGTGAGCGCGGAGCGGCAGCCCTGCTGGTTCCATCTGCTGGTTTGTCTCACGTGATACTTTGCATAAGCGATGTGCTGCTGGAGCCCTTCAATCACAACCACACAAGCTCACTTACACCTGATAGACGGTACCATTTGTGGTTGCCTAGTAACAACGAGACTCACTTCATCCAGGGTCTGGCGTGTATGTAGAAAATAAAAAGCTTGCCCCCTTGCTAATAATGTTCGGCCAAATAAACCATGGTGTGTGTGTGTGTGTGTGTGTGTGTGTGTGTGTGTGTGTGTGTGTGTGTGTGTGTGTGTGTGTAATATAAGCATAAACAGAAGGATGGCTCCCCATTCTTCATGAAGTTCACTCCACTAGAGGAATGCCACCCCCACCTTCACTCAGTCTCAGACTCAGGGTCCAACCCCTCCCTCCTAAATCCCTCTTCCCACTTCCCAGATCCCTGCCTGATGCTGCTGCTGGAGGAGGCTGCAGAGCAGAAGAGGCTCAAGCTGCAACCCTTAGCATCACCTGCTCACATCCCCATCCGCCCATCATTCTCTTCTCCTTTCTCTCCCTCTTTGTCTCTGCCCCTCTCTTTCCTTGACTTGACTGGCTCACCAGCTGCGCGACGGCTTGTTGGTCAGCATCCTTCTAGACTTGGACTCCAGCGTTGGTCTCCCAGTGCCGCTGGGCATAAAGGCATTTACTGACATGAGCCTCAACCCTGGTTCCTCAACATGCAACATGCCTCTGTGGCTCAGCAAGGAGAACCTGGCCTTGTTACACGTTCTCCTCGTATCTCTGTGAGTTTCTCCATTCCACCTTGACAGGGTCATTTGCTTTTCAAATACTCTGCAGGTTGATATCTAATAGCAGAACGGCTGTTCCTGTCAAAGGCATCGGCTGCTATCATGCACGTCCTCATTATCCAGCCGTGTGCTGGGGACCCCACACACGGATTTGAGCTAAAAACAACCAAAGTCAAAGAGAACTATGCCAATCCTGCATCAGTGTGACCAGCTAGCACGTTCAGAGGAACTCACGCTCAGTCACAGTGGGACAAGAGAACAAGTACTTTGATTATTTCCTCCTTCTCTGTGGACGATAGAGCGTACGGCTGGAGGAACGGGATGTGGAGTCTGGGAAGTCATTGAAAGGCAAACTGCACTTCATGGGTGAAATATGGAAGAAAATACTATCATCTTGTGGGGCCGCATGGCTCAGAGGTCATGTAGCTGTCTAACAACTGAGGGGACGCTGGCTCAAACCCCACTTCCCCCGGTGACCATGTCCAAGTGTCCTGAACTGAACCCCTAATTGCTCCTGATACGCCTGTGACAGACTGGCACCCTGTCCAGGGTGAACCCCGCCTCTCACCCAATGTCAGCTGGGATAGGCTCCAGCTCCCAGGCAGTGTAGAAAATGGATGTGTGGATGGATGGGGATGGGTACTATCATTTCTAACCATGATGATCTCTCTGTGGGGGGCAAACAAACACATGCTGCTTTTACGTTTGAGACTCTAAGAAAAATCATGTATCTTCCTTCACACACCCGCTGTGATACAGCAGCCGTCCCTCAGGCAAAGCGCTGAAATTACAGGTTTCATCCCTGCTTTTTCCAGATGAGACGGTCCGCCAGCTCATGAAGGAGACATTTAGCAGAAACCACCCAGGTGGCTGAGTGCACGCTCTCCGTCGGCACCCTTCATGTGCGGAGGTCGGATCACTACTGTCAGATCAGGTGTCACAGTCTTTCATCCTGGAGAACCAGGAGAGGAAACTGAGCTCTGCTGAGTGGCCATCTACTGTTGCATTTTCTTCAGTTATCGTGTTAGAACCAGCAGTGTAATTTGCTCCTCAATCCTGAAAACTGCAAGATAATAAGACGGCGTGAAGAAAATCCTAAAAAAAAGTACTGAGGTTTCAGCAACATTCAGTAGCATCCATGGGCTAAACACAGCGCGCCTTACAGTATGCTAACGATGCATGCTAACTAGCTGCTAGCTGCCGTGCAGGCGCGCTGATCATGTGTGATGTCACAGATTTTAAAATTATTTCAGCCATGAAATCTAACTTCAATTTGCTGTGAACCTGATTTGGAGGTTTCTGACAAATTAATTTTGGGCGTCACAGCTCACGGGAGGGTGGGCTAACAGCTTCTCAGCCCTGGGAATTGTGCAGCAGGGTTGAGAAATCGAGAGCGAAACACTTAGATATTGAGGTCAGAGAGTCAACACCAGTGTGTCTCTCCAGCAGCAGGAGGAGCACACTTTTCCATGAACAGGTGGTGTGTAAACTGGTAGTATTGCTCCTGCACACCGCGGGAGAAATTGATGGTCAGGGCTATCACTCCTCCGTGCAGACATTCTGAATCTCTCTCTCGTAATCACATAAGAGAAATGGAGGAGAATAGCCTTGAATCCCTGAGGCGGCGGCCGGATGCTGCCCCGCCCCCTCTCATCAGGTGCAGTGTCTACTGTACGTCCACCTGTGTCCTGTGATGACACACACAACTCAATTAACTGGCAACAATTAACAGGAATGCAACATGTACTCCAGTATGATGTGTTCTGACAGCCATCAGGTTTCTCCGCAGGCCGGAGCAGATGGTGATGGCTACATGAGTGCGCTCCACACTGCTCTGAGATCAGCAGTCTCACTGCATTCACAGCTCACCTTTGAATGCTAGGAGGCCTTGTGCTGCCCTCATGCAGGGGAGGAGGCAGGAGAGCACAAAACTGATAGTGAGTTCAATGAGTGGAGAGTGCTGGTCCTTCCACTGCTTCCAGTCCACACCGCATGATTTTTCACCAAAATTGTTCCCTCACAAACAAAATCCAAAGATCAGCTCAGAGACAACGGTCGGGCTCACGAACAGCTGAGAGACGAACAGCTGAGAGACGAACCGCTGAGAGACGAGCAGCTGAGAGACGAGCCGCTGAGAGACGAACAGCTGAGAGACGAGCCGCTTCGCTGCCACTAAAGTAGAATCAGACAAAAGCCTTTACTCACCAAACTGGCTCAGGTTCTTGAACTGAACCTTAGTTCTGTTTGTTCTGTCTTCCAGTTTTGATGGGAAATTTGATTCATCTCACACACACACACACAAACACACACACACACACACACACACCATCTTGTTTGGATGAAGGGAAGTGCAGATGCTGATGAAGGCTGCCTCTTTTTGCTGGAGGTTGTATTGGAATGTTTTTACTATCACCCACACTTTGTGGAAATTGTCATTTGGGTTCCTGGGCTATCACCATTCCGCCTCTAATGACGGTGTTCATGGGTCGCCGCGGACACCCTCCGGGGGTTATTGCTGTTCTCATCCTGAAGTGCAACAAACTCCAGCAAGAAATGGAACTGCGCAGCAGCTGCAGCAGCATGAACAACTGTTGTAGGATCAAATTAATAATCATTACAGCGTCTTGTGAACACACGCAGCTCAGCTCAGTGGAAGTTGAAACCATCCGCTTCAAACTGCAGACAATCAGGAGGTGGAATCTCTCTGTCTCCTGAGTGACGAGGCTTCTCTCCCTGCAGCGGAAAAAAACAGATTACCTGCTGACATCAGATTGCAGGAGCCCACATCCTCGGTTTCACCACAGCTGAGACCTGGTCAGCAGGAGGAGGAAGAGACCAGGACGCTGACCGCACGATCCCGAGCTGGCAGAAACGTTTCACTGATGATTGGCAACGTTCACATTCACTGGAGAAATGTTGAAGCCGTATTCACAAACAACCTCAGCGCTCACAACAGCACCACCCGGCTGTTATTGTTGGGATTTTGTGGATTATTGAGCATTTGGCTGGATGAAGAAATGCAGGTTATACTGGACGATGAGCTTGAGAGTTTGTAAACTGATGTGTTGGACAGTTCTGATGTGACGAGCCATCAGCCTCCATTGGCGTCAAGCTAATTATACGTCGCTGGCTCTTGCCACACAAGGAGTGATGCAGTGAAAAACTGTCTTGTGAGCTGAAGACACCTACTTGAAGTATCACTTAATATTCTCATTTTATATTTGAGGTATTTCACTTTTCAGATACTTTTCTCTGCGTGAGTGTTGATCTGATGGGTTGAGTTAGACAATGATGGACGAGTGAGGGACTGAAGAGGAACTAAAGAGTAGTTCTTGAATGTGTCGGCCCTCCAAGGGTTTCTATGGCGACTTCTCAGATGATTCTGTGAAAGACACCATCGGCTTGGGTCTAGTAACTGTTTTCTAGTCGCCATAGCTACCAACAGAGGTGTGTTTACAGGGGAGCAGAGCTCAGAAACAACTAATTATATATGTCAGCATTTTGGCCATTTACTGACATTTAAAAATATCTACATTAATGGTTGAAGTCTTTGAAGTTAACTCAGAATAATTTTTCTTGTCTCTTTTTGATAAAACAGTAACAGAGAGGCAGGAAGGAAGAGTAATGGGGAGGGAGGGAGGGAGAGAGGGACGGAGGAATGTCTCTGCTTTAATGAGGTGAAATCATTTCTTGCCAACCCCAGACACTGGACACAAAGGTCAAGCTGGACAACCCCACATACACACACACACACACACACACACACACACACACACACACACACACACACTTGTGCTTCCTTGTGACGACAGCAAATGAGCCATCAGCAGCCCCCCCGTCCTGCTCTGATCAATCTGTGTGGATTTGTGTTGAAGCAGCAGGTGTTCGGTTGCAATAAAATGCATCTTAACAGCATGATCTCCCCCAAAAAGAGGCACTTTTGCTGGCAGGGTGTGTAATATTAGCCTGCTGACAGGAACCAGGTTCAACCGTTAACGGTGAGCTGTTTCCAGGCGTTTGAGGAGGCAAGTGAACCGCAGCCAGCAGCTGTTGTTGTCTGCCTGTGAGGACGTGTTGCTTTTGATTAGCTTGTGGGATTTAACCCAGCAGGTAACAGGAAGGCTTCAGAAGCAGAGAAGGTGAGACAGACCGGAGGGGGAAGTGGCCACAAGACACAACTTGTTCCCTCAAATTAATTCACACTGTTGAACAGATATTCTTGCCTCAATTTAGTTAAACTGAGGCCACCAGATATGCAGTCCTCGCATTCGAGCAGGAGACCAAGTCATGTATTGTGGTCTAAAATAACGACATTGAGGGGAAAACGTATCCTCTTCTGGCCTCGTTTTGTTTTCTCTCTTTATGCCCAAAAAATAAATAATTTTTTTTCTGCTTGGTCCTTCAGAGCTTGATGGAAATGTGAGGTTGAGGTTTGTGGTCTGTAACTCACAGGGAAACGTCCATTTATATTGTTTCTGTTTCACCAGTATTTGTCTTATTTACTGTTAAAAGGAGGTATAAATGCAGATGAGACGAGAGGCTGTTCTGGGTACAGAGACACAAACAGAAACAGCCGCTCTCATGCTTCCATGACCTCATGAGCCAGATGCTGCCCTCCAAGGTCCATGCAGTTGGAAAGGTTCAGACGTGCTGGCACGCTGTTCCGTGACTTCTAAATGTGACTCTGAACTTTGACAATGTAACTTTGAAAACATTTGCAGGAGTTCGTGTGGCGCTCAGCCTTTGCTCCTTGTTTTTCTAACAACCTCTGAGGTTTTCTTTGAACGGTTTGGTTCACTTTGTCTGGCACGCATGAGGAATCTGAAAGCAACGCTGGGTTCAGAGGCATTAAACTCTGGATTGATGTTGGACAACCTCTCCAGTTTGTTCTGATCTGCAATATCTTCATTCTGATGATGAAGGAAGAAACTAACAAACCGCGGCACAGACGCACCTGTGATGGAAATCATACTTCTCTGCTGCTGCTTGAGGAATTTTTCCTTGTTTTTTTCATAGCAGATGTGAAACACAGCCCTCCTTCCATTCATGCAGACAAAGATCATTTTGCTGAAAAGTGTATTTGAGGACTTCTGAGGCGTCCGTGTAGCCTCCACTGCAGCTGGCCGTGAGCTTCTGTAAGCTGCTGGTATTATTCTGGTTCAGCCACAGTTAAACACTGCCGCCTGCTAAAATAATAAAGTGTAATCACCCATTAAAATACTTTGGTGGAGGTTTATTGGTTATTACTTACCTTGTTGTTGCGGGGAAATGTGGATATAATGCTGTCAATGTCATTCACAGGAAAGGTTTCTCCTGCAGGACATTTTTCGCCCGAGGCAACCACCTCCATCGCCGACGGCACGAGGCGGCACCATCCACACTCTCAACAGCAGCAATTGTCCCTCCATCCACACCTCCTGTGCTCTCTTTATTCCTCCCTCCTTACCGCGTGACAAGAATTACTTCAAGTGCTCCTGACCAGCTCCCCCCTAACAACGAGTTTCATGATCATCACTTATGGCGCTTCAATGAGATGAATTAATCAGATAAAATTGCATTACCTCTTGAATTATTACCTGACATGTTTTTGTTTTAAATCATTCTCTTCTCTTAAATGAACATGACACCATCAAATGAAATAAAACCTGACAGCATGACATAAGTAGTGGATGGTTTGAAGTTCCATTCTTGTTTCAGCCTGGATTCAAGATGTGTTGGTGTCATTTTCACTGTTTAAGTACAGACCGACTGACTGAGACTGCTGACGATGAACCGCCTCCAAGCCTTGAATCTACCCGTCGGATGCTGCTCCTGCAAAAATTAAACCAGCTTGACAGCCGGGAAGATGATTTCTTCCCACTCAGTCCAATATTTGCTTTACATCGTGGTCGCTTGCTCAGTTTGCACCTGCTCTCCAACTGATGCTTCGCCCAAAAAGAGTATGTGGACTCTCGAGTACTCACAAATAGCTGTCTTGAGCTCACAATGACGTTTTCTCACCGCAGCACCCCTGCGGCGTGGCCCCCGACTACAAACAACCACAAAACGTTCTAAAAACATGTTGATGTCTCCATTAGCTTCAAGCTAAGTATACATGGCTCTGTCTGCATTCTGGAACCACGAAGACGTGACATCGGGGAGAGACAACACCTGCGGTGAGTGCTCTGAGTAAGGAAAAGGTGGAACTCTTTTCTTCGGGGAAGTATCACTTTAATCATGGCGCATCATCAAACTGCAAAAATTAATCCTGAAGTGTGCATTCGTTAAAAAAAAAAGTATTTTGCAATGAAACAGCTGAAAGAAGAACTGCTGCATTGCTCTTTACTATGAGTGAGGTTTTCACACAGCTCATCTGTATTCAGGTGAGGCTTTTATGCAGCACCAACTCCTCTGGTCCTCTCTCTGTTTCGGCTCCACCGTTCTCAAGCGAGATCTTGCCGCAACAAACAAGTACAAAGATTCAGAAAGGTACAAGATGAAAGGACAAATGAGAAATATCAATTTGCAAAATCAAAACCTCGTGGGCAACACGTCTTTTCATGAAGAGCCATGTGTGAATAATTCCCTGTCTTCCTCGGTTTGGCATGTGACTCAGTTACACGGCGTCAAATTGCTGTTGCCTCACTTCTTTGTCTTTCAAACAATGTGTTTGATGACCTGGGTGAGGGGGCGCAGGTCACCAGGAACTCTAATTTAACGAGCCAGTGGACAAGAGTCATTCAGCTAGTTATCTTGAGCTTTCTGCCTGTCCCTTCCCTCTATCAACACATTCCAGCCTCTGTGGCTTTTTCCTCTGCTCATCCACAAAGTCCTGCTTCTTTGTGACCGAGTGAGTCGCTCTGTGTGAATCAGTAGGCCACTGCAGTCCAACCAGTAACGTTGAAGATGCTTGAAGTTCATTTCATAGTTAAATATTCACAGTGTCACTTTCATGGTTGGAGAAGTGCAGCAGGAAATCTGGTGGCGCCTAGAGAGGTGAAACGTTTTGGATGTCACTAGATTTGTCTTTGATATTTCAGTATGCAAACAATTCCACTTCCACAGAAGAAGCAGAATTCATGTTTGCAGCATTTATGAATTCCTTCCACTGAAACCTGACGTAGGGAGGAAGCTAGCCGGAGGAGAGAGAACGATGGCGCTGAGCTCTGACTCCAGGTGGTGAACCATCCGACACGAGGTAGTGTTCAGTCATCGGTCAGGCTTTGGATTTCAAGCCTTGTGAGACAAAGTGCGCGAGATATCCATCCCTTACCTTCCCTGGCTGTGATGAAGACCAGGTTATCTCTGATATCCTTCCTTCCTTCTTCTCCATCTGACTGCGACTCTGGTTCTCACTCATTCTCTCTCTGAGTTGTCTTCTTCAGCATCGTCTTCCTCAAAAAGACTTTTGCTCCTCAAGGACATCGGTGCCAGAAAGCAAGTCTTCAACCTGCTACACAAGGCAGTCTGGCGCTGCTGGTGTCTGCAGTGGAAACGTTTGGATCGGTCCAACATCGTTATGGCGTAATTACATTTCCTGACAGCACTGCCAATGAAAAACAATGCTTTCTAAAAATGTTTGGAGATGTAATTGCCTCTGAGTCCAAGTGGTGCTGCTAAAGGGGAAATACTGCGTCTTTAACGCTGTAATTGTTATGCGTCTGCAAGGATAAGCCAAGTCTCTTCTCTCTCTGACTTTGTCTTCAGTGTCTGAAATGATGTTTGATTTGTCTGAGAAGCTGAGGCTGACGTGAGGTTACTGGAGGAGCGCCGCGCACATTCAGACGGACATTAATCTCTCTCTCTCTCTCTCCCTCTGTCTCTCTCTCTGTGTCTCGGACATTAATCTCTCTCTCTCTCTCTCTCTGTGTCTCTCTCTGTGTCTCTCTGTGTCTCTCTCTCTCTGTCTCGGACATTAATCTGTCTCTATCTCTTTCTCTGTGTGTCTCTCTCTCTTCTCAGCCTGCGTGTTCTTGATGAACAGCTCTGTTCACTTTGCTGAGGTCAGTCCAAGACACCAGCGTTATTGAAAAGCAGCATTATATTTGCTGTTTGATAAGGTTTTTCTTTGTTCTGTGACAGTTGTGTGGGTTGCTGCTGCATCAAGGGTCCTGTAGGGATTCATTAATTTCATCAGGAGCTTCCCTTTTTTTAAAATTATTATTATTATCCTCAGTCACAAGGTTGCTAAAGGTGCTCAGCGAGAGAGTGAAGCAGCACAGAGAGACGAGATTAATTTAACCGTGAAGTTGATTAGATTAACTGAGTTCAGGGATGTGAAAGTGAAACCCAACAGCAGGATTGTGCCATCTGCTGAGCTGCGGGGTCAGGTTTGCTGACACGTGGGGGGTGCAGGATCTAAAGTCTCTCTCTGTTTTTGTGTCCTGAAACACCAGGACACATTGATTAGCCAGCTCCTGCTCCTGCGAGGAGCTGGCACATTCAGCGGAATGTGTCCTTCTCACACCCCGACACAACGCCTGCAGCCCCACCACCGGGGCAACAACAACGAGCAGCAAAGTCCATGCAACAGACATGAATAAGCATCAATAATCCAGTATGGCTGCCACAGGAAGCGAAAAGAAGCAGACCCAGGGCTGATGTCTGCGTTTATTGGATGTAATGTGTGTGACAGGCCAGCAGTGGGCCAGACAGATGACATCACATCTACAGTCTTTTCCTTTCAGTGGAAAGTCAACGTTTGATGGACCCCCTGGATTGTATCTCCTTCCCGCCCTTCTAATTCTCCTACATGAACACATCTTGACCTGCACCTCAGCTTGGTTAGCGAGTCAGAAAGGCGCGCTGCGGCCAGCCGCTAGCAAACGCAGATGCAAGCTAAGTCCTTCCTGTCAGCTTGAATGCTGCCGCTGACTCAGGTTTGTTTTCTTTATTTTTGCAGCACAGCTGTCAGTCAACCCGTTTGCCAGCTGCTGACAGCAAGACTCCTCCCACCTGGAATTAACATGCATCTCACTGATCCGATCACAAGAGGACAGCTCCAAGGACAGGTGTGATTGAAGGACCGCCTCCTCAACTGACATTTCCCGTGTAGCCTGAAGTACCTTTTCATGTACGTGTCATCAAATGTGTCATATTATTACACGTTACATGATAATAATGGCTTATAGTTCCCAAAATCTCCTCCCAGAGAAGAGCTGCGTGCACCCAGGGACACAGATGAGGAGTCCAAGCTCGCCGTTTATGAGCAGGGCAGACAGGTTTGTGAGGGGAGGGTGCAGGCTCACACGCATGGCTCTTCAGTTAGCGGAGATTTCTATCGTCATTGTCAAACTCTTGTAACGCAGCCCATTCTATGAGCTTTTTAATTAATGGTTGACTAGGGTTCAGGGAAAACAACGCCATTGTTCTTTGGAAATGGAAATGATGGATGTGCTTATTTGCATGAAGAGCAGGGAGGTGAGGGCCGATCATAAGTGGTCACTCGAGACGCATGTGGAGGTGCATTCTAATACCTGTGTTCTCTCAGCTGTTCACGTGTGCTCTGATCACCGCGGAGGCTTGTTGTGACATCAGCAGAGACCACCAGCAGTGCTCAAAGACCGTGTCCTGCCTATAAAGATGCATTGGAGGAAAACATTACTATTTTGACCGTAACCAGAACGGTGGAATGGAACTCCTGTTGATCCTTGAGGTGTGTTTCAGTTGGGCAGGTAGCAGAAGGTCTCGGTGTACCACATCTTAAAGTTCCATGGCAGCGCCACAGGGACGATTCCCTCAGTGCTGTCACTAAAAGGTGGTTCAGTATGAGTTCTGTCTCTGGGCCGAGAGGGTGGGGGGTCAGGGCTGGACAGCGACTGTCCCCTGATGCACGTAAATGTATTGAATATTTGTCTTTAATGATAAAAAATAGCACAACATTTTGCTGCAAGTGGTGATAAACCAATATTGGCAGGAGTACAGACCTCCTGTAATCATATCTCATTTGTCTGTACAAGAGCCAAGCGATGCATCACTGACCTTACAAGGTCACGACTGTGTCAAATAAGTTCTTCAATCATCGGTGGAACAGCGTTCACCAGACGTGGCTGCTGGTGGACGCCACGCTTATTGCCGCCTGACTCCCTGCTGTGGCTGGAGATTAGGGCTCAGGACACAAATCTTGTATCTTGTTTTCCAGATGTTTTATCCTATAAATCTGTAAATATGTCGGTGCAACCGTGAAGGAGCGTAAAAACATCTGACCAGCTGGCACATACAGTTGTACCAGTTCAGTTCTATTTTTGCACTTTAAATCCTTGAAAGCGTCCAACAAACACCAGATTAGGAAAAAAAAAACCCTCTGTCTTAAGTCTCACTCCTGGACAAAACCTCAATTCACGACTTCAACTCAAACCACGAGCTAGAATTTATAGCCAAACCACAATATTTTACTCACCAAAAGTGAAAGAAGCGGTTGCCAGTGATAAAGATCTCCAAACCATAAAACAGCAATAACCAACATCCAGAACCTGCAAGAGTTGAAACAAGTTGTGTTCCCAGAACTACGGCGATGAATCTTTGACAGCTCTCTATCTGGTGATCACCTCATGTGAAACTGATGCTGGTTTACCACACACTCAATAAACCATGGTACCTTGAGAAACCACGTTCGGGCAGGAAGAGAAGGTGTTTGTATGTTTGCGTGAGGTTGAACATTTCAGACACGCACAGCAGGCTGACATGCGAGATGCTGCTGAGTTGCTGGTCTGCTGGGGGGAACACGTTCTAACCGATCTGGACAACAAGACCGAGCGGAGACCAAGGAGGCGGGAAGAGGCCGAGTGTGAAATTAATACGACGTGATTTTCTCGGACTGCCTCGAGGACATCACACAGAAGCAAAGGATGCAGAAGACAGCGAGATGGGAAATGTAAAGAGGCCGAGCAACATGTGGGCAGGAGGGAGGATGAAAGGAGAGAGAAGGAGGAGGCGGGGAGGAAGAAGATCTCGCCCGGGCTGACAGAAGCTAAAACAAAAGTTTGGTAGCAGAGGATGACATGAGGGGAAAGAAAGTGATGCAAAGAGATAAAAGGAGAGGGGCGGGAGAGCGATGGAGGTTGACGGAGCATTTACAGATGAAGGGAGAGAGTTTGAAAGTTTAAACCAGAATGAAAAAGGGACCGAGACTGGGGGGGCAGAAATTGATCAGTTCGGTGTGAACTGGGCGCAACACAAATGCGACTAATCACGGTGTCATTTCCTAATGAACCAGGTGCTTCATCCAGTTATCACTCTCTCTCTCTCTCTCTCTCTCTCTCTCTGTCTCACTCACACACTCACACACCCTCAGTCCAGATGGCCACCTGCCTACAATCTGCTGTTGTTCCTGCTCTTTAAAAAGCAGAGTCTCTGTCACCTCCATCGCCGAGTGCCGGCTCCCGGGGGAATGTTGGGTCCCTGCACTTGTCATGTGAGTCACAGCACAACTTTCCTTGAGAGTCCTGCTGCTGCCCCTCACATGAAAGGGTGGGGGCGACCATCAGTGGGAGCAGCAGGGAGGTGGAGCAGGCGTGATGTTCACTATACCCATATTTCACTTTGGAATGTTTGGTTGTGATCATTTGTGCCGCCGTGGCCAACGACCTGCCTGGATACAGGAGGGACATCTTGTTTCCTGTATCTTGACCGTTTGTTTTTTTGTTGTTGTTGCTGTTGTTTCTTTGGTTCTGCGTTATGATAAGAACCGACCAACGATGCACCTGAACACACCTCATCAACACACTCACCCATGCTAAGGTGAGCACATTAGCAATTTCGATAAGGTGGGCGGTGACACCTGCAGTGCTCTGCACTACAGGATGAACAAGCATGGCTGGAGGGGGTTTGAGAGTCTCGGGAAGGGGCGGGTGCAGGATGAGGGAGTGGGCTGGGACGTCCACGTCTGCCCTCCACAGCAGAGCAGACAAAGAGGACGCTCATTCTGCTCCTGAAATGAGGCTTTTCTATTTGAATAAAAGCAGCTCGGTTAATTGAAACTTCCTGTCCCCGATGTGTTCAGGGCTTTCAGATGAAGTCGAGGGTGTTGAGGAGGAGCAGGTTAAACTGCTAACCGTCTGGGGGTTCAACTACTTTGGCTTTTGTATCACGTATAGACATTGACTTCATATGAGTTGATACTTCTTGCATGTCTGAGGCAACAAGTTGTAATTAGAGAGATTGAACACACTTGTAGATGAGAGGCTCCGAATGTGAGGCTTCAGGAGAGGATTGAGATTCAAAGTAGAAGCGAGGAGGAGGACAGAAAATGAGGTGGAAGCAGAATAAAGCCGAGTAGAAATTTCAGGCCGGTGTAAGGTGGAGATGAAAGCAAAAGAACCTGACGCTTTCAGTATGGGGTAGAAGTCATATTTAGTCTCAGTGTCAGATGTGAGCTCATTAAAACATATCAGCACGAGGACATGCAGAGAGTATGTGAGGTCTCACACCCTCAGAGCGAGGCTCATTAAACACACCGGCACTCCAGCGAGCAGAGACCCAAATGAGAGGCCGCCTGCAGCCAATTTCAGGCACTAAACAAACGCTAACACACACTGATGGGCGAAGATAAGAGGGATCCTGTGGTTAAGATGGAAGGCTTTCTCTTCTAGCGGGAGAAGAGACACGGGTTTGGAGACGTAAAAGCCAACCAGGACCGTCATGACTTCAGCCTGGAAATCAGAAACAAATGAATCAAAAACTAAAGTTATCCGTCTAAAAAAAATAACTTTCTCTACAGTTAATGTGCACAAATTTCACGTCATCATAATACACTGATACACTGTCAGTCAAAACTGCAGTACTTGAGTATACGCACTAGGATTGAGGTATTGACCCTGGAGTCGGTTGAAAGTGTGAACCTCCTGATCACTTTTCTCTTCTCTATCCTCCACTTCGACAATGACTGAACAGCTTTAATGAATCCAGCATTTAGTTCACCCTCTGAAGGTGTGGAAGGGTTTCAAACTGACCACAAAGTCATTAAGCATGAGGCTCTTTGCAGAACTTTAAAGAATTCCAGTGCAACTTAGACTTGTGAAATCTCCACAAATCAGCACAAAAGCTGTTCAGGGTTTTTCAAATGAACTCTTTGGTAAACAAAAAGAAAAAAAAATGTCCGTGGAACAAAACAGAGAAGAGAAAATGAGAAGTAGTGCCACTATGGGCGACGCTTTAAAGCCAGAAATGAACACTTTACACTGCAACTGTGTTAATGAGATTTACCTGAGCAGGTGGATAAACAAACACAGAAAAACACTTAGTCTCCAAACCGTTCCAAGGCTGCATGATGTGCTTCATTTATTGTATTCGAGCTTAATTAGACAATTTAACACGCATGAAAGTGCACACAGGGACACGCGAGGACTGGAAGCTTTATTATCCTGCCCAGGAGCATTTAGGCTTCACTTAATGAGCAAATTAGAGAGAAAATGTTACTAATTACTTCTAGCAGGAAGTTTGTGATTTCATCTGTCAGCAGGCGGGGGGGGGGGGCATATCTGCTGCTCCACATGGAACACAAGAAAGAGAAATACTACATCAGTATCAGTTCTACACGGCTAACAACAAAATACTACATCAGGGTTGTCTGCCTCCTCTATATGTGCCTGTAAAAGTGACCGTGACCTTTGACCTCAGGCCACTGCATTTTTTTTTCCTGATCATTTTTGGATTCCCAGCAGATGTTCGAGCCAAACTTGAAGAATAAACAAGTCTGAGAGAGCAGGAAGCCACTTGTGAGTAACTGAAAGGCAAAATAAAGCTTCTGGGTGAAGTTTTGCTTTAAGAAGGATTATGGATTCTAGCTCCTCCACTGGAGCGCTGATCCAGTCCAGGGTTGTATCCAGGGTCGTATCCAGGGTTGTATCCAGGGTCGTATCCCACCAGTCACTGGGCAGGAGCGACCGGCCCGCAATCAGGATGCAGTAAGAAACGGAAAATTGTTTGCAGCAAAAATATATTCAGGAACAATTGACTGAGTGTTTGTCACAGATACGGGCTTCGATGGAATGAATGATCGGTGTACACGGGTAGTGTCACCAAAGAAAATGGTGACTGGTTTTCATGTCTGTCTGACATAACTCCAGTTCAATCCCAGAATAATCCCAGTCATGGACGCAGACTTTAGACAGGGACCTGAAGCCAAACACTGACACAGCCGGCGCGTCGGCGTCGCAGGGCTAATCTGCTCTCCTGAGGTCTGCTCTCTCACGAATGAGGTTTCTGGGATTCGATTTATTTTGTTTTCCTCTTCATTGGGTCCATAAACATCAGTTTGAGCAACACTCCAGGTAATAGTTCATTGTTTTTTTTGTTTTTTTTTGCTCGTTAGGCAGTGCAAGTTCAGTTTCCATAGCAACCAAGGTCACAGCTCATATACTCTCTAATTTAAGAAGACAACAGAGGAGAGTTGAACTGAATCCCATCATGATGTAAAACTCCTTGGGTGAGGGCTGATTAACGTCAGTAGCAACAGCAATTATCACGCCACGCTCTCTCCCAGGGGCGCAGCAACACGGGCGGCGCCAGGGACTGGAGCCCCCAAGGGTGTTAAGTTCATCAATGCAGATGTAACTGAGCTTCGTCTTAGTGAACGCGTTGTTCTGCCATGCAGATGCTGATGTTCTTTTAGATATAAATGTGACCAGTTTGGTTGACAAAGTTTCCAAGAACACCTTGATTGATTGATTGATTGATTGATTGATTGATTGATTGATCGTCTCTCAGCAGGATTAAACGAAAACTACAAGTCTAATTTTCACCAAACCTTTAATGGACTGGAGTAGATGAGCCAAAGAAGAACCCATAATAAGATGGGCTGCATCAATCCTAGCGCCACCTGGTGGTTACAAGTATGACATGTTTCTTGTATGCTTGATTGTTTAATTGCTCTTTTATGTGCTTTCCCTCATTGGTCGAGCAGATCATCTCAGATGTGGTCAGAACTTGGTGATGTGCCTCATCACGTAAAGGCAGTGTGTGTCCTGTAGCGCCACCTAGTGGACGATGGAAGTGAGATTTGCACCACAGAGCAGCATCACTCTGCTCTTTCATGCAAAACCCAAATACAGGATCAGGTCTCTCCTCCCTCTCACTCTACAGACCACACCCACCCATGGATGTGTGCGGGGGGGGGGGGGCAGGATCCCCCATCACTGCGTGGGGCCGCATGAACATAGGGGGGCCCGAGAGTTCGCCTTACCAGAGGTGTGTGTTGTGTTCTATGTCAGTCAGCTGACCAGCTCCTGGCTTGTGGACGGAGCCTCAGTCACGTCCCTTCTGTTGCGTCTCCTCAGCCGACAGCAGCAACAGACTTTTCATTCTGGAAAATGTGAATGTTGTTTTTCTGTCTGTATAATTAAAATGTGACACTGAATGACAGCAGACTGGACGGTCACCACCACCAGGGAGCAAAAAGCTATTTGAGAAGAAATGATATTTCTGAGTGCTGAATAAATGCAATGATAGGAAACCTGACAGTTGAATTAACCTGAATTAAGCCTTTTAATTACGCACCTTTCCCTCGCCTTCTCTCTCTCCTCCCCTGTGTGCAACTGCTCTGGTAGCTGTGAGGTCATGGGAGTTGTTTTTTAATTTAATCAGAAAGTGTAGGAGCCACATTTACATTGAACTGATGCTTGTTTGAGTTAGGAATAATTTATTGTAATAGCCAGGCTGGTTTCTAATTTTTACATTTAGGTGTTATGCAACGAATCATTTTGTCTTTCTGCCTCCTGTGGGGTTCTTTTATTAAAACAAATCGAGGTCTTGTTTGTTTACCTCATTGGGGTGAAGCAGACCTACATCATTTAGCATGTCTCTTGCAGCTCTTATGAACCTCGGCAGGCCAGCTGTGCATAAATACGTGTATTGAGGACATATAAAGCACAATAACCTGGTGATGGGTCACACTGTTCACTTCTGCAGCTCTCATGCTTTAGTTGTGGGATGTGGACTGCAGCTTCCACATTCCATTGGTTTGGCTGTCCACTTTCTGTCTCAAAGCAGCGCTGACAAATTAAAATTTTTAAAAAAGCACTGCTGCTTTTATTTTAAAGGCAGATCACATGGCGGCCCGCAGACGGCCGCTGCTGCCCCACAGCAGCACGGTACCATCCCATCTATGTGGGTTTGCATGTGTTTCCTCTGGTGTCCCTGTTCCCCCACCACCCTAGCTGGGTCGGCGTGCATGCGCTACTACTGTTTACATGCAATGGGATCCAGTCCTTCTGGTGTTTACACGCAATGGGATCCACTCCTTCTGGTGTTTACACCCAAAGGGATCCAGTCCTTCTGGTGTTTACACACAAAGGGATCCAGTCCTCCTGGTGTTTACACACAAAGGGATCCAGTCCTCCTGGTGTTTACACACAAAGGGATCCAGTCCTCCTGGTGTTTACACCCAAAGGGATCCAGTCCTTCTGGTGTTTACACCCAAAGGGATCCAGTCCTCCTGGTGTTTACATGCGTGGGCACAAGTAAACACGCATTTAATCAGAGCAGATGTGTGACTTGCAAAACGATGAGGAAACCGTGAGACCGACCAGCAACCAAGATGACGATGGAGACCAATCATCTGTTTTGCACAGTGGTTGCTGTCATTTTACACTTCTGTTCATTTTTTTTGTGATTATGTGTAATTCATCTACACAGCCAGACAACAAAGCGCCTCCACGTTTCCATGATAGAATCTTTCTTGTGATTGGTTTATGAAAGGCTTTAACGGCTCCATGAAACCAGTTGAAGTGTCTCTTGTTGAAACGGTGGGGGTTATGGACCCAAATGCAACACACTTAGAAACAGGAGTTGAATCGGTAATGGCCTTTATTCCGAGGATGCCAGGAACGTAACCACAATAACGGGCAGGCAAAAACAGAGGCAGTCTTGCAGTGAACCAAGGCAGAAGTGGTTACCAGGGCTGAGGCAGGGGGGAGTAGTCGAAGCAGGCGGGGTCGAAGCCGGGAAGTCAGTCCAAGAGAAAACGCTGGAGAATTTAGCATCGAGCATCACAATCTGGCAGAGAACAAAGGGAGAGGGAGACCTATATAGCTATGGGACAGGTGCAGGTGATAGAGACTGATTGGCAGAGGAGGTTGGCAGAGGGAGTGAGAGGTGATGCGTTCAGGGTGACTTGGAGAAACCAGTGGTGAAAACTGCAAACCATGACACTTGTTTTGGCCCTCTTTATTCTGATAGAGGGCTATAGTTTATCATCAGGATTTTAGGCTCCATGTCCAGCTGTAGACGGAGCTCCACTGTCCATCAGTGCAGCGTCCAAATATCAGCTTTCTCCTGCCAGCCTCCTGCACTGTAGTCCCTGATCTAACACTCCCTCCACCTCTGCATACAGATGTCATGTGACTTCCTAAAGAATTACTCTACCAAGGAGACGGCACGGATCCCATATGAATATCGACCATTTTCACAATGACCTCGCTGCTGGTTTTTCAGGGAAGGACAGGCTGGTGCTCGCAGGTAATAAGTCATGAGACTCAAATCTGGCTGTTGTCAGAAAACGCAGTTCTGGTAATCGATTTGTGAAAAGCTGCAGGGTTGAATTTGAAGGCAGGCAGCTTCATTAGAAAATTAGATTGAGATGCCAGGAAAACCACAGGAACAATGATTAGAAAATGAAAACTTGATTAGCCGTATCTCTGCCATCATAATTAGTCCACATCCATCCTTGCTTTTCAGAGCCAGAAAAACACATGAATGCAAAGCCGAGGTAGCTGACAGGGATAAACATCCATCCACCATCATTTGACCAGTTTTATAATAAGCCTTCATCAGCTCTGTGATAGAGGCCCGGCCCCGCTGCCCATTATTGTTTCTAGTGTGGCGGAATAAGTGCCTGAGGCCACAGGCTGGTCAGCCCTAATCAGCTATGAATTATTTATTCAATAAACTGCTTACATTCCATCACCTTCCTTCTATCAGCTCCAAACCTCCAAATCATCTTCATGATAAGAGCTGGCACTCCCTACCCTGGCACTGACTGTCCCCAGCAACAAGGAAACTGAGTTTCTGTCTCTTCCCACTTTGACGGGTATCGAATGTGACATGTCCCTGACACTGTAGTGACATCATAAATCTTCCTGGAACAACAGCTGGCAGAAATGTCCTCAAAGGAGAAAAAGCACTTTCATACCGGCTGAACTTATCCGAACATTACCCAGAGGAGCTGCAAGGGAGGACGCCAGAGGCTGGGGGTGCTCTTAAAATGTCCAGCTCCCAGTACGCGGAGTGTCCAGGGTGTGGGGGGAGCAGGGCCAGGTTCTCAGGGCCAGGTTCTCAGGTTCAGGTTCAGGTGAACCTTCACATGTTCAGACATTTAAACACTGGGAAATGTACAAGAGCTGAAGTATTTAGGGAAATCAGCCGATTCTGGCAAGATTGTAGACAACAGCGTCTTCATTGAATGTGAAGGTCATTTTTCTACTTTTGATGAAACACAACGCAGAGATTCTGTACTCTGATTCACGCATGTGGAAGCTCCCTCCAAAGCCCACATTTTATTTGGGCAAAAGTGATTCAATTTGAGTTCAAAAAGTTCTCTAAACATCATTGAAGTAGAATCATCTTTTTTCTGTATTTTATTTGAATCCACCAGTTTGCTTGGGCTCAGTTGGTTGTTGACATCCTGGATTAAAGCCTGTGAGTCAGCGGGGTGAGTCAGCGGGGTGAGTTAGCGAGGAACACCGGCAGATCCTGAGCGCGTAGCTTTGTTTTGTTCTGACCTCAAATGAAAAGAGGTTCTCAGATTTCATTCAGCAGTTTTTCCTGAAATGCGATCGAGAGTTTCCTTTATCTCGTTGCTTTCTGTTTTCACTGATTAAAAAGTATAGCACATTTAAGAAAAGAGTCGATGAGTCTGGTGTAAAATGTGTTTCTGATGCCAGTTCGTTCATCTACACGTGGAGGCAAACGCAACGACACTGATTTAGACGGTGCTGCGCCAGTGAGCTCTGGGTTTGAGACCATCAGATACGAGCTATTCAGACTGGCCTCCCGTCCAGAGGAAAGTAATTACACCGGCTACACATTGGAGTCGACTCTGTTTCCGGGTGGCAAGGGTGCAGGATGTTCAGCTGTACTTGAATATTGTATTCTGTTTCTTAAGTGCCGCAATTCTTTTCAAGTGTAACAATTGGAACATGGAAGAGATATGTAACTCTGCTGTGGAGGAAAATTTAAAAGCCAAAGAACAGGCTCCAAAAATTAGATTCAGAAACACAAAACCACCGTGTAAGAGAAAAATCACGCCACTTGCAGCTAAAGTTGGGTCTATTACATCTGCCACGGCGGGGAATGTTCTCAAGCTGGACCTGTTTCAGTTGTACGTGACAACATTTCAGTTTCAGACTTCAGACCTTGTGATGGTGTGACCCCATCAAGGTGTCAGACTCAGGTGCATCCAGGTGTGAATGGGGTTGATGCAGCAAGAGCTCAGGGCAGGAGCTCAGGGCAGGAGCTCAGGGCAGGAGCTCAGGGCGGCCATCCTGGTTGTGTCACAGGCTCCAATAATTCAACAATCCAACTCTTTCTAAATGAATTTAAAAAATGTGATATTTAAAACTGGACAAGAGGAGGGACTCAGCTGGGTAAGCAGCATGGGGCGCGATGGCAATGTTTCTGTAACTATGACTTGTTTTCAGAGACGCGATTTCACTGCCTCCCTGAACGCAGGTGGTATGTAGGTCCTACATCCAGCCAGGAGCCGGAGCTGGTGAATACCTGTGTCTGCTGCAGGGTCACTCCAGGAATCAGCAATAGCCCCCAGGTCGTTCAGCTACTGGACACATCATTTTCAAGGTGAAATCACCATTGATCAAAAACAGCAGCACATTCCATTCCATTAGCAGCTCTGAGTGGTAGTGGCTACATAGCTAGCGACTTTACTGCCATGGAAACAATAATAGGACAGCACGGTGGTGCAGTGGTCCTCACTGTGGCCCCCCAGCAAGAAGGTTGTGGGTGGAGCCCCGGCTGGAGCACGGGGTCTTTCTGGGTGAGTCTCCATGTTCTCCCTGTTCCTGCTGGGTTCTCTCTGGTACTCCAGCTTCCTCCACAGTCCAAAGACATCAAGAGGGGACCAGGTTAATCCAGACTCTAAATTGACCGTAGGCGTGGCTGGGAGAGCCAATGGTTGTCTGTCTCTATGTGTTGGCCCTGCTATGGACTGACCCGGCCAGGGTGGATCCAGGAGGGATGGAAACAATAACTGTCTTGAATGTAAAACTCCCCAGCTGCCATCGTATTTAACATCAAAAGATTAGATGTGGAATTTTAGCTGAAAATGAGTCCAAGAAAATATCAGTGTCTGGGGTGTTAGATGATGTCTGATGACCTTTGACCTTGGAGGCAAACTCTGCGGAGTTTTGAAAAACCATAAAAACAGGCTGCAGTCTGTTGTTTTAATCAAGAAAGATAAAAATCAACACAAAAACAGACTCCAAACTCTGGAGACACAACACTCACAGCTGCAACCGAGACCAAAACATCGGTGTCTCCCTCGGATTTCTGGTGTTTGTCGGTCATTTTGCCCTCAGTTTTCTTGGTATTAACTTGTGAGTGTAACCGTCACCGTGGCTGATTGTGTTTCCTCTCCCTGAAAGAATCTCACCTGTTCTTTAACACAACTGCTGACTCCCGAGGATGCAGCTCAGTATTTAAAACGTTGGTGGTGCAGCTCAGCTGATGAAGCAGCGCTTACATCCCTGCAGGCTGTGACTTCCCTCATCTCTCCCATCTGCTGGGACCGAGGCGGGTAGCCGTCCTCAGCAGCTCCTGACAACTGATGAAATCGCTTGAACGCTAGTTGTGTATTAATCAGTGCGCCGGCACCGATGGAACAGAACTTTCTCGTCCACTCAGTTTTAGTGCTCAAAGGCAAAATAGCAGAGCAGAGCGCCAGACATTCACGGAGCTCCATCACCGTGTGCACAGACGCTAACAGGTCCCTCGGTAGCTAATGCTAACTGCACCTGCCACTATCAGGAGCAATTCTAGTCAAACTGGGAGATTAATATGATAATGTTGCAACTGGCGACCAAACAGTAAAGTGTTTCCCGTGTTGCTTAGGTTCTTTTTTCAACATTTGGAATAGAGACACAAATCTTTACAGACTCTTTGAACATTATAATGAATCAGAATAAAGATTGTTTGATGAGCAAATGCGTATTTTCATTGTTCTTGAGTCAGTTTTTAGAAGTCGGGTTGTGTTTATGATTACACTGCGCTCCATCTCCAACATTCAACATGTTATCTGTCGGTTTATCAAATGTCCATGGACGTCAGGTGGCTCCAGACATGAACAGCTACGCTGCGATTGATACAAACGGCATTCTCAACTCAAACCTTTCATGAGTCCTTCTCTCGTGCCTGTATGTTCGGCACGTCGGAAGCAGAGTTACATCACTCTCTCAGTGGAACTCATTACCTCAAGCATGGATGAGAAGAGCTACCGATGATGATGATGATGATGATGGTGATGATGATGATGATGATGTGGGAGGTAAGGGAGAACTCACAGCCAAAGACACACTGAAGCTCAGTCAGGTGTAAAAGAACCAGCAGAGAACCCAGGGAACCTCTGACCTGCTTCAGATGTCCCAGCCTGTGTTTCAGTCTGGGTGACGGAGACTGGGATTAACGCGGCGCTGACTGGGACACTTGTGTTAATGATGTCCATGAATACTTAATAAAAAAGGATCAATGAGACTGTTTAGCTTCCCTCTCGCTCTGTGAAACAACCACCACCGGCGAGCTAGAAAGCTAGCAGCAACCTTCACGCTGGAAATGACACTTTTTCATGAAGATTTGGATCAAGTCAAGAATTCTGATGGATTATTCCTTTGAATAGTCACAGGCACCATCACTGTATTCTGGGTTTAGCCCCGCCTACAGCAATTATGATTACAGAAACACAAGCAAGATTTTTGCTTTTGAGGACGTAAAAATGCCTTCAGTGCTGTTTAATGCCATTACAATGCCACAACTCTTCTGAAACATGTTGTACTTTTTGGTAATTTATTCTGCCCATTTTGAAAACTGCACAGGTGTTCCTGAAACACTCAAATGAAAATATTCAACCTCTCTATTTAGATGTTTTTAACAAGGTTTCACAAACTGGACTTCCTGCTGGTCGCTTGAATTTTGGCTGAATTGGTTTGACGTATACAGCAGGAGGTGCAGCCTGTGAAACCACGCTGGTTGGTGCAAATGATTTTTAGCTGAATATTAAAAAACAGGTGAAACAGGCTCATAGCTAGAATATTAGTACCCCCCCCCCCCCCCCCACACACACACACACACACACACACACACACACGTTCTTCCAGAAGCTTATCTGTTTTGGTGTTTTTAGTTCTCCTTCTTTTACAATTTTTTGGGGTTTTTCAATGCGCCCTATTACTGACGTCATCTCGCTGCGTCCTCTTCTTTTACAGTGGTAGATTGGAGAAGGAGAAATGGCGCCACCTACAGCTCATCTCAAAGATCAAACAATCAGAATCAGACAACAGTGGATGGAGACGCCAGCATTCATTCATAAACACACTTGATTTTGTTCAAATTTTTGAAAACCCAGTTGAAATTTATAAAGAGCTTGGATGGAAACATGATGAAGGATTAAACTACCCCCCCCCCCCCCAGGAAGTACACCAGCATGTCTGCAACTCCCAGTTAATTACTTGTGTAAATCCTCCATCACAGGAAAAACTTGCTTGGGTCTTTTTAAAGTTCCTCATTGAGTTCTGAGAGAAAGTGAGATTAGAAGCACTGATTTCAAAATGGGGTCATATGGATTTTGTTGTGCAAACTCACAGCAGATGCAACACACACACACACACACAGAGGCTTTGTTGCTTTCTTTTCATGTTTCAGTTCCTGTTCCTATATTTGGGTGTCAGGACACACACACACACACGCGCGCGCACACACACGCCCGCCCGCCCGCACACACACACACACACACACACACACACACACACACACACACACACACAGACACACAGATAGTTGATGTAACAACTTTGTGTTCCACATCTCCACTGAACCACATCCCAGCCATGTCAGTTGTCAAGGTGCCGAGCTTCTGAAGTCAAGTGGTAATGAAGAAACCCAACAGCGACAGCTGGTTTTGGAAATCCACAATAACAACAGCCATTTTCAGTGTTTGGTTCAGATACAGACGGCAAAGTGAAGCTCCTGCAGCTCCTGCAGCTAACGAGGATTAGGTGAGCTACCCTCGTACTCTCATACCAACTACACTCATACCAGCTACCCTCGTACCAGCTACCCTCGTACTCTCATACCAGCTACACTCGTACCAGCTACCCTCGTACCAGCTACCCTCGTACTCTCATACCAGCTACACTCGTACCAGCTACCCTCGTACCAGCTACCCTTGTACTCTCATACAGTACCAGCTACCCTCGTACCAGCTACCCTCGTACCAGCTACCCTCATACCATTAGGTGAGCTACCCTCGTACTCTCATACCAGCTACACTCGTACCAGCTACTCTCGTACTCTCATACCAGCTACACTCGTACCAGCTACCCTTGTACCAGCTACCCTCGTACTCTCATACCAGCTACACTCGTACCAGCTACCCTCATACTTTCATACAGTACCAGCTACCCTCGTACCAGCTACCCTCATACGAGCCACCCTCATACCAGCTACCCTCATACCAGCTACACTCGTACCAGCTACACTCGTACCAGCTACCCTCATACCAGCCACCCTCATACCAGCTACCCTAATACCAGCTACACTCGTACCAGCTACCCTCGTACCAGCTACCCTCGTACTTTCATACAGTACCAGCTACCCTCGTACCAGCTACCCTCATACCAGCCACCCTCATAACAGCTACCCTCATACCAGCTACACTCGTACCAGCTACCCTTGTACCAGCTACCCTCATACCAGCCACCCTCATACCAGCTACCCTAATACCAGCTACACTCATACCAGCTACCCTTGTACCCTCATACCAGCTACACTTGTACCAGCTACTCTTGTACCAGCTACCCTCATACCAGCTACCCTTGTACCAGCTGCCCTCGTACCAGCTACCCTTGTACCAGCTACCCTCGTACCAGCTACCCTTATATCCTCATACCAGCTACCCTCGTACCAGCTACCCTTGTACCTTCATACCAGCTACCCTCGTACCGTCATACCATCTACCCTCATACCCTCATACCATCGACCCTCGTACCCTCATACCATCGACCCTCATACCAGCTACCCTTGTACCAGCTACCCTCGTACTCTCATACCAGCTACACTCGTACCAGCTACCCTCATACCAGCCACCCTCATACCAGCTACCCTCATACCAGCTACACTCGTACCAGCTACCCTCGTACCAGCTACCCTCATACCAGCCACCCTCATACCAGCTACCCTAATACCAGCTACACTCATACCAGCTACCCTCGTACCCTCATACCAGCTACACTTGTACCAGCTACTCTTGTACCAGCTACCCTCATACCAGCTACCCTTGTACCAGCTGCCCTCGTACCAGCTACCCTCGTACCAGCTACCCTTGTACCAGCTACCCTCGTACCAGCTACCCTTATATCCTCATACCAGCTACCCTCGTACCAGCTACCCTTGTACCTTCATACCAGCTACCCTCGTACCCTCATACCATCTACCCTCATACCCTCATACCATCGACCCTCGTACCCTCATACCATCGACCCTCATACCAGCTACCCTTGTACCAGCTACCCTCGTACTCTCATACCAGCTACACTCGTACCAGCTACCCTTGTACCAGCTACCCTCGTACCAGCTACCCTTATATCCTCATACCAGCTACCCTCGTACCAGCTACCCTTGTACCTTCATACCAGCTACCCTCGTACCCTCATACCATCTACCCTCATACCCTCATACCATCGACCCTCGTACCCTCATACCATCGACCCTCATACCAGCTACCCTTGTACCAGCTACCCTCGTACTCTCATACCAGCTACACTCGTACCAGCTACCCTCATACCAGCCACCCTCATACCAGCTACCCTCATACCAGCTACACTCGTACCAGCTACCCTCGTACCAGCTACCCTCATACCAGCCACCCTCATACCAGCTACCCTAATACCAGCTACACTCATACCAGCTACCCTCGTACCCTCATACCAGCTACACTTGTACCAGCTACTCTTGTACCAGCTACCCTCATACCAGCTACCCTCGTACCAGCTACCCTCGTACCAGCTACCCTTGTACCAGCTACCCTCGTACCAGCTACCCTTATATCCTCATACCAGCTACCCTCGTACCAGCTACCCTTGTACCTTCATACCAGCTACCCTCGTACCCTCATACCATCTACCCTCATACCATCGACCCTCGTACCCTCATACCATCGACCCTCATACCAGCTACCCTTGTACCAGCTACCCTCGTACTCTCATACCAGCTACACTCGTACCAGCTACCCTTGTACCAGCTACCCTCGTACCAGCTACCCTTATATCCTCATACCAGCTACCCTCGTACCAGCTACCCTTGTACCTTCATACCAGCTACCCTCGTACCCTCATACCATCTACCCTCATACCCTCATACCATCGACCCTCGTACCCTCATACCATCGACCCTCATACCAGCTACCCTTGTACCAGCTACCCTCGTACTCTCATACCAGCTACACTCGTACCAGCTACCCTCATACCAGCCACCCTCATACCAGCTACCCTCATACCAGCTACACTCGTACCAGCTACCCTCGTACCAGCTACCCTCATACCAGCCACCCTCATACCAGCTACCCTAATACCAGCTACACTCATACCAGCTACCCTCGTACCCTCATACCAGCTACACTTGTACCAGCTACTCTTGTACCAGCTACCCTCATACCAGCTACCCTTGTACCAGCTGCCCTTGTACCAGCTACCCTCGTACCAGCTACCCTCGTACCAGCTACCCTTATATCCTCATACCAGCTACCCTCGTACCAGCTACCCTTGTACCTTCATACCAGCTACCCTCGTACCCTCATACCATCGACCCTCATACCAGCTACCCTTGTACCAGCTACCCTCGTACTCTCATACCAGCTACACTCGTACCAGCTACCCTTGTACCAGCTACCCTCTTATCCTCGTACCAGTGTACCAGCTACCCTCGTACCAGCTACCCTCGTATCCTCGTACCAGCTGCCCTCGTACCAGCTATCCTCGTACCAGCTATCCTCGTACCAGCTACCCTCGTACTCTCATACAGTACCAGCTACCCTCGTACCAGCTACCCTCGTACCAGCCACCCTCATACCAGCCACCCTCATACCAGCTACCCTCATACCAGCTACACTCGTACCAGCTACCCTCGTACCAGCTACCCTCATACCAGCTACCCTTGTACCAGCTACCCTCGTACCCTCATACCAACTACACTCGTACCAGCTACCCTTGTACCAGCTACCCACGTACCAGCTGTGGTTTCATGTGTACTGTTGTGTGATCGCTTCCTGTCCTCCTGTCCTGTAACATTCAGTGCCATCAGTCCCTCTTGTTTCCCCACCTGATAGTCGTCATGCCTTTGGTTCTGTTGTTTTGCATGTGGTTCTTGTTTAGCTTGTGTATAACCTTCCCTTTCAGTTCCTGCCTGCCTCCAATTCCATGTCTGCTGCTTTCACTGCGGCAGATTTGCAGCCAATCAAAGTCGTGCAGCATTAATAGCATATTAATCGAATACCTCTCCGAGAATCCAGGAAAGACCAACCTCAGAACCTTGCCCACAGGGCACCCGAATGCTTCCCCTCCACGTTTCTGTTCCACCAATCTTTGACCTCTCCCCTCCTTGGCCCCGCCCCCTCCTACCCCATCCTGCTCCCTCTATTCATCCCTCAAGGCTGCTTATGAGGGAAATTACTCTTCAAACCCAGCTGTCAGTTCACCCTTGACAATCCAACTGAATCTGCACCTAAACTCAAAGAAAGCATCGCCTGTACAGTGTCTCGCAGGACACACATGAATAAAACTGCACCTAAACCAGTTTTCTATGCTGATAAATGAGCCACGGATACGGCAGAATAATGAAAACCATTCCTCATTTTTCCTCTTTCCCCGTTTTCGCTGCTATTAAACTTCTTTTCAGTCGGGGGCTGTAGCTGCCCTGCTCAGCGGTGCACTTCTCAGCCTCCGATGATAGCTGCCATAATTACCACACCTCGATAGAGGCCTCACGCAGCTGTCGGCTCATTTCATTTCTCTTCTATGATTGTTGGAACACAGACTTTTCCGGCAGGTTCTCACTGTAGCTCTTCATGTTTGGTTGCTATAAATATCTGCGCACATAAAAACTGTAGGTGAGCTACTTTCATGTATTTGTAACCCTCTATGAATGATTGGACCTTCAGAATACCCTCCATGATCAAGCCGCACTTGGGCCAAGTGGAGCAGCGGGTAATCAGAGGGACAGGCTGGGGCCAGACGCGAGCAAACCAGGGGGCCTGGGAGGGTTCCAGGTGGACAGCCTGGGGGCGGCTAAGTGGAGCCAGAATGACATGTACAGGGAAGGTAATGTCTTACTTGTAGGCAGTAAAACAGTAATATAACATGTTCTTGATGGAATTTCAGTAGTATTATTACAGTTACTGTGTCCAGTAATTCACTGCCACCAGAAATCAACCCACTTATTATTTGTTGTGTTTATTTTGAAGTGAAATAACAGATTTACTTCCAGTAAAAAGCTCCAGGAAGCTGAGTGCTGCTCCGCTCTCAGTCCGTCCAGAGTGAACACCTCCCTCCCAGAGGCTTCATGAATCTCCTCGGACCTCCAGGACAATAAATTATTCATCCCCTAAAGTTTACTGCAACATGGATGTATACACAAAAATATAAATACAATAAATGCACATACATACAAGAATAAGAAAGGAACAGAAGGTTCATGTGCATCCATTAGTTTTACACACCTAAACTGCAGGACTTGCTTCAGCTCAGTAAATTACATAACTTGACTTACTTCGGTGTGAATACACTCAATTAACTGCACTGCATCAAAATTACTGCTGTCTATTAATTTTTGTGTCGGCAAGTTGTGAGAGAAATAGCATTTGGTCCTTTACAATTTACTGGCGGGAGCCTTTGAGAGCCTCACAGATCTCGAGCTGCTTTCGCTTTGCGGGGACATTAAATCCATTACTGAGAAAAATTAGGCTTAAACAAGCTGTGCTGCCAAAAGCACATTTAAAATGGAAATTCACAGCCCACATACGGCCCAACAGGGTGCTGTGAAACACACTGACACAAACTTAGAGGAAAAAGAGTTTAAACCATTAAGAAGCGTGATGAAACATTTGACTGCAACATTTTACACATTTCGTGATGCTCCACCCAGGAAGCGTACTGTTCCTGCGGAAGACAGTCGCGTGAATGTAGCTTGAAGCTGACGGCGACTGACGGTGAACAGTTGCTCGGTTCATCCACGCCCTCTTTCTCCAAGCGCAGTTCAGAAGCCCACAGTCACTTCCATTCATGGTCAACACATCCTGTTAAACACTTCTTGTGTTGCTGTTCATGATGCTGGAGGATTCAGAGCTCGCTTTTGCTCATGCATGGAAACAAAAAGAGCAAATGTGTTTTGCACTGCAGATCTCTTTTGTCTGGTAACTTACGTAGACGCACAATAAATGAAGAACCTTGGTTATCTCAATAATACTGAAGACTTAGGTACTCTACCATAAAGGTACTTAAGGAAATCTTTTTCATGGAGAAGTTCAAAGAGCCTCCAGTCTTTCCTGATGTTATGGCTCATGCTTCAGTACAAAGTTTCATTTTGATCTGCTCTTTCAAATTAAAAGTTATCAAGCCTCACTGCAACAAGAGTTATACTTAGATCTTTTGAGCCGACATTGCTGCACACAGTCTAAAGTTCTGCTGGTGATACTTTCTTAGTTTCTGCTGTTAACATTCTCGACTGGTCGGGATGTTTTCTGAATAAATGTAAGATGTTACACGCTAAAGAAATTCAGAACGCTTCTGTTACATGACGTGTTTCTTACAGGGACGACCCCTCCCCGTTGATTAGGGTTCATTGTAGCTACGCTCCCTCCTTTTAAATCTCAGCCAGGCGCCTGCGCAGCTATAAGCACTGTACCTCCCCTTCGCAGCAGGGCGCCTTTCAACCCGTCGGCAGCTTTGGCAGAAGTGTGGAGCAGTAAAAGGATTATGTTTGTTTGATGTGAGGCCCGAGGAGACGTCTGATAACCGCAGCGCAGCGTCAGAACGCAGCGCACACATGACGAAGATGGGAGATGGAGATGCACGCCCTCATTTCCACGAGTCATGTCAACGAGAAGGGGATTATCTAGAGAACAGGGAGCTGAAGAAGTTCACTGTGTGACGCTGTGAGGAAGGAGTACGTGTTAAGAATGTGATTTGAGGAAGTTGGAGTAAGTCAGTGAAAAAAAATCCTCTCTTTCGAGTCCAAAACAAAATCATGAAAGCAACTTTACACAAACCCCTCGGTGGCGCCGCTGAGCCGCCCCTGCTGGGATGATGCTCTGAATGGCGACGGGTGAACTCCTGTTCCTGTGCCAGGGTGTGGTGGCTGCTACCGCTGGTACTCCCTCGACTGGGCCAGAGGTGCAACACGCCACAAACACCATCTAATACACACACACACACACACACACACACACACACACACACACACACACACACACACACACACCTGTTTATAGAATTATAGTCTGAAACCTTTTAAAATCATATGTACATCTTTTTTAACACTGGAAATCATTTCACTCCCCCCCCCCCCCCCCACTCCAGTTCCCACTTTAGCTTGACGCTAACGGTGACTGAGTCTTAACCACAGTGAACGTCTCCTTACATACTCGACTACATTATCCAGTATAACTGACTCTTCTTCTTGCTCAACAGTCCACAATCACTTTGATACGAGCTAAAAACCATCTATATAAGACTTGTTTTTAAGAGTCCAACTGCTTTTTTCATGGCAGCTTTAGTACTATTTAAACAGTGTAGTCATTTAAATCTTAGCTGCACATCGTTTCTCAACCCCTCCAGTTAAAGCGAGGACAGAATGTATGTAGATGCTACTGGATCATTAGTCTCAGGGCCTACATTCCGGTCCAGGGGCCACATTTCCTGAATAATGAAGGCAGTGAGTTACTTGGACAGACTAGATGGCCCATTAAAAGCTGCTGTCCTGCAGCTCAAGCTGGCAGCAGTGAAATACGAGTTTGCAGGACCAGGAAAGCCCACATTAACTGTAGCTCCAGTCTCCAGAGCGGCAGCAGAACGTGGGTTCAGCCTTCGGGACTAAATTAGAACGGCATAGAGAAGTCATGTGACAGTGGCCTCTGCAGCATCGGGCTTGAAGTGACAACCACATGGTCAGTGCTCAGTTTTCCTCTTCATCCCCGTACAAATGCATGAGCAGAACTACCATTAAATGCTGTTTTAGTCAGACAATTGTGTTTGAAATACAAAAGTTACATCAGTTGGCATCTAGGTATCGACCTGCTGTTTCCATTAAGACACTGAGACGTGATGAGTAAATATCTTAGAAAGTCCACCGCCAGAGCCGGCAGGTGAATGCTAAGGTGGAACAGCTGTGATGGAGGGCGGCAGAAGTACTGACAAGCAGACGGAGGGATGGAAGACTCCTGCAACATAAATAAACAGGCAAACTGGGGGACTGGAGAGTGAAACATGTCCCATCGGGGCTGTTTAACTGGGGAGCTCCAGCTAAGAGCTCAGTGATGAACTCATGAACATGCAGGTCAGACTGGCTGGGAACGTCGGTGAAAGTCACACCAAAAGTGACCCGGAGTGGGAGCAGCACCGGGCCTGGTTCTGAAGGCAACAGGTGGAAGTTTAGTATTGACAGCACTGCAGAAACTGAGTGGTAGAAAAGCATGAAAGCCTATTTGGCTACTACCTATTAATACCTCACCACAGGCTTAGATTGAATGAAAACAGAATAGAAAATGAATAATCAATATATGTCCAGCTGCAGTTCATTTATTATAGTAAAATTTAATAAGATCAAAAATATAGCAGCATTTACGGCAGTGTCAAGAAATGGGATTTGAAGACATTAAAGTTTACAGCTTTATTCACTCATTTATTTAAACCTGTACACACTCGTGCTTGCACACACTGTTTTATTTTGTTTTGCCAGGATTTGCTTTCATTCCACACGTGCTGTGATGACTAATTAATACGCTAATTAGTTAGACAATCAGTCTGTGTGCGTGTGTGTAGAAATATAGACAGAACACCTTTGATAACGTAACAAGAGCACTGATGAGCAGTGGGTTATTTCTGCCTGATGGAGCAAGGCCTAATTAGAATTATTTTGTTTGCTAATTATCTGCTTGTGCCCCTGCTGAGGTGGTGGCATCTTGACGTGGTTTCCACAGATTTGTCCGCTGTCTTCAGGCGATGTGAGACATGACGGGTCAGTTAAAGGTTGGGGTTGGAAGTAGCAGACAGAAACCAGCTGGCTCACCGTCTATCTCACGATTCACCACTCGACAGACGAAAGACGAGCGTAGGAAGACGCCACCAACTCGTCCACCTGGGGGGAGTGGGAGGAGCCTGCCCCAGTGACTTGGCCAGAGTCATCGAGGGTAAAGTAGTGACAGTTGAAATTACTGCACCAACTGTAATCCTGACATCCATGCGTCATGACACAGCAATATCCCTGCAAGTGTGTGTGCTGAGCTGGCGCTGGATTTATGGGCTGAGTCATGGTGATAAGATTCATGAGATCATGGCTTACTGAGTGAGATACTTTGAGAAAAGAATTGCCGAGTTTGACACATCGGTAGCTGAGTGCAAGCATGACAGCTCACGCCGTCTAAACTGTAGCGGGTGATTTAGGACGGGTGTTACAGCACGTTGACCAGTGGGAGGCTCCTCCCAGGTTCACCTCATGCTGGCATGGACCCCCTCCCCAACTTACATCACGTTACTTTAAGAATAAGCGACGTTTCTGTCAGTGTTTGATGTTCCTGCAGACAACAGCTAAATAAAACCTTATCAACTTGACAGTTGGGAGGAACGACAACAACAACAACAACAGAGCTGAACGTGTAGCTTCCAAAATGATTGCGTTAGACGGACGAGCGAGCAAACAAGTTGTTTTCTGGTAATGACGCTATCTATATTCCAACCACTGCTCTGAATGCAGACGCAGGAAATGAAAGAGGACATCCATCATTTCCATAAACAGGAAACAACCCACAAGAAGACAGTGCCAACACAGAAGACCCTGGCTGACAACACCAGTCCCAGCAGGTTAGAGACACAACAGCTTTCACACCAACTCAGGGTCACGGGAGTGAGTGGGTCTGCGCGCGTCTCCAATGAAATAAAATCCAATTAAGCAGAAAAGGGATTTTGATGCTCCATTTAGCTCCACTCTGAATTGTCTTCTCTCACAGTGTATTCCATCCATCCATCCATCCATCCATTTTCTATACCGCTTATCCATTAAGGGTCACGGGGTGGGACTGAACCAGCAGCCCTTCAGTTACTAGATGGCCACTCTACCTCTGAGCCATGCTGCCCCACAATGTAATCTTAATTTGGAAATTAAAATTCACGTCCAATTGTAAGGTTGAATGTCAGTTGTCCAAACAGTTTCTGCTGAGCATCTGGTCCAGGGTTCTGTGGTTTAGACTGCTGCTAAGAACCAGTTTCTGCCGTCCCAGGTCTGATATGGGTGCTTTGCACACATGTGCATGTTGGGTTAATGCTCTGTCGTGGAGCTGGAGTCTGAGCGCCTCACATGCCGGCACACTGCGCCACACAGGAGGATGCGTCCCCTTGTTGTTCAAGGGTTATCAAAAAACAGAGATGTCCATCTCTCGTTTAGCACATTTCTTCTTTTTCCATCCATCCATCCATTTTCTACCACTTATCCTTTTAAAGGTGGGGGGGTGGGGGTGGAGCCTATCCCAGCAGCCTTCCCCCTGCACAGGTCACCAGTCCATGGCAGGGCCAACACATAGAGACAGACAACCATTGGCTCTCCCAGCCACGCCTACGGTCAATTTAGAGTCTGGATTAACCTGGTCCCTCTTGATGTCTTTGGACTGTGGAGGAAGCTGGAGTACCAGAGAGAACCCAGCAGGAACAGGGAGAACATGGAGACTCACCCAGAAAGACCCCGTGCTGCAGCCGGGGCTCCACCACACCACCTTCCTTTTCAAAAAGAAAAAAACAATTAAAAAAAAAGATCCAACTAAAGTGAGGTTCCATCAACTTGTTAGCAATACTTCCAAATTCCCATTCACCACACTTTCTTGGACACCAAACTACACACCTGCATACCTTGCTCCTGTTAATGTCATTACAGAAGGAGCTGCTGATGGTGTGGACAAATTACATCCTCTGGTCTCTACAATGTCAAAAGTCATAGGCGACTTATTTCCACGGTGCGGTGCAGTGCGAGTGGCCCTGATTGCCACCCACCGTATTTGATAGTGAAAGCTGTTGTTGTCAGCAGCCATTCATGGCAGCGCTGTGATGCTGACGCGCATCCTATTGAAGGTGGAATCAGCATCACTGGTATAGGCCTGGTGCCGTTACTCAGGCAGTAGGACTCTCCTCTTTTGAAGTGCGGATTAGCAGGCCAACTTCAGCAGGCTCCGCGAGCAGGGAGTGCTAGCTCAATGAGGTTTTTGTTCCTCCAAATCACTTGGGTCAGACTTTGCTGACACCACGAAAGGCATGCCAGGAAATTGACAGCTGAAACTACAGCGTGACTTCGAGCTCATTTGAGAGCTGAGGATCAAAAGTTTTTGGGCTTTGATTTCTTGAGAAAATTGAAGTCTCGCTGGAATTTTCTTTTGGTTCAAAACATTTGTTCTATTGATAAGCAAAATGTTAGAGGTTTCTAAGGGATATCTTTTTATGTTTTACTCTAAATTTATGATGAAAAACCTGTTGGTTGCACTTTTGATGAGACGGCTGTTTTTATCTCCTCATTGTGTCCAGAATTCATTTCCTTTCTTTTATTTGTCAACTAACACAGAAGGAGGGAGTTGGTCTGTTTTGCAGGCCAGCTGGCACCACTTTATCTTCCTCATGGAGGTGGACATGTCCTGTCACAAGAGGACACACACACACACACACACACACACACACAGTGAACACCCACTACACCTGGCAAAGGGCGCACATTTCCCCATTTCTCAATAGGGGTGGTACTGCCCCCTAGGGGACTTTTAGAGAGCATCAAGGGTGCCAGGGGCTGAAGAACCAGTTCAGACACGTCATCAATTTTATCATCAGACTTGTTCACCATCATCATCTGAAGCTTTCAGCTTGGCTGTGCACTGCTAAAGGTGATTTTCTGTAAACACAACTCTCCTCCATGGTGTAGCTCATGTACTGAACTGATACACTGAAAATTATACTCTTACTTCTACCCCATGAAACTAAACTCACTCATGAAGTTCGACCGAATTATTCTCGTCATAGATCCTCAGAAAGCCAAAACAATGACATAAATGACATGAAACTTATGTGCTTGTCTTCAGACTGGGAATGTCTCTACAATCTCGCGCGGAGTACCTCAAGCCTCTATTTTGGGACCCATTCTATTTGCTTCAGGCTACATCTTTCATAAGCACACAATTATTTCTCTCAGGAAAGTAAACTTGTGTCACATCCATCATCACTTGTTTCCTGGATGTGGAACGCAGATGGCAAACAACAAACCGAGGCAGCAGCGATTGTTTCAGGGCCCCCAACACCACAGGGGATGTAGCCGCCTCCACTCAATCGTTCCTCCCATTTAGATGCTTTAGACAGAACCCAGGATATACATGTTCCTAGTAGTTGTTCTTACTGGCCGCCAGATTCATGCCAAGTACTCTGCATTTGTAATTTAGTGAGTTTCTGTACACGTTAGTGCTGATTGGTAAAGACTTGTGACACCCACTAACCCTACCCAGGTCTTTGTTGAAACAGATTAAAATATTTTGGTATGGTTTTATTGCAGTAACATTCATCTTCATCTCAGAAACTACTGAACTAATATTACCAAACTCTGTCAGGTAGAAAGTTTGTCAGTAAACAATATTTTACACTTTGAAGAAAACTGTTGGCAAAGCAAAATATAGTCTACATTTCACGGCTCCTCTAACATGTTGTAGGGAGCCTGAGGCTGCCCTCCCTGGAAATATAAGTCCTTCTTTCATTGAAGTGTCCCCAAACAGCAAATAATCCAGCCGGAGAGACAAGGACCCTCCAGCGCTGGGAGCAAGCGAAAGAAAGAAAGAGATGTTATGATGCACGACAGGTCCATGCAGGAATTTCTTACTGCGGAGAATTCTCTGGTGCTACATTGGAGGCAGCCCCTGATACCAATTACCATTTAGTTTATTTGGTTGTTGTTCTTAGTTTGCACTATTTAGAGGTAATTGTAAATAGCATTTTAATCGTGGTCATAACTGTGCCCCCGACTGATTCCTCGCTCTTTTGTATTTCTTTCTACATCTTTTCAATGCTGGGTTACAGTCTCGTTATTGTGAGATCCTCAACAAAGTTTGCAGAATTACCTCAGAAACACAACTTCTATCAGCTTGATGTTTGCTCCCTGTTGTCAACCATTAGTCAACCCTTTTCTTCAAAAACCACAATCCAAAGTAGGAGGACAGCACACCAGGTGCTGGGAGGAAAAATGACATGAATGAAAATGAGTCATGTTAATCTTCCGTCTGCCAGCAACGGGTTTGTGGCTAGCGTGTTTTGAATTCTGGACTTGGGGTAGGGCGGGGGGTTCTTCATGAATCCAAGGCATCTGAATGTGAGTAATGAATGGGCACGTTTGTGGTTGAAGTATCACGCTAACCCTTGTGAGGAAATCTTCCCTGATTAAAGCAACTGATTTCCTCACTGGGGCCATCAAATGCTCCACATAACGCGGCACAATAATTTCATGCAGCATCAGCAGGACTTGATCTTGCTGCTCCATTTGCATTCATAAAAGAGATTTAGGTGCTGCAGACCTAATCCTGTAACCTTAGAGAGGAGCCGGACCGCAGCGGGAGGCCGTAGCAATGGCAGGATGTTGACGCCTCTCTCTGGCTGCGTACAGCGGCTTGTGACACCATGTTGGCATGTGTAATGTAAGGCCTGTGTGCAAGGACATTTTAATTAAATTCTACAGGGAAAGTCAGCCAGGTCAGACACAACGCTCCCATCAGGCTGCCAGAATTAGCCAGATTAGTTTGAGGCAGCGAGAGCTCCGGGGGGATTAGCGTGATTCTACAGATTGGCAGGTAGATAGCAGGCAACTGTGATGAGACGCCAGTTGACATTGAGCTCAGTCAACAAGGAGCACAGGGAAAAGAAGAGATAAGAGAAGTAATTTGAAAATGAGACCAAAAATGTGAAACCTGTGGCAGGGGTCGGCAGCCAAAGTGTGCTGTGGGGGGCGAAGGAGGGCTGACGTTTGCTGTGACAAGCCCCCACCGCAGGGAGGAAGGAGAGAAGAGTTGGTGGGCTTTTACTTTTCGCCAGTGACAGCAATGCTCACGACAGCTGTAAACCCGTGCTGTCTTTAACATATTAATATTAATATATTAAGGTATTCACAATCAACCTCATGCTGGCATTTTTGTTTTATTTTGTGAGTTCGTGCTTCCGGGAGTGAATGTGGACGTCCCTGTGAGACAGCACTGATCTCAAGGAAACTTCCCTGAGTAAACCTGTTGTTTTTTGTTAAGCTGACACTCTGGTGAGAGTGTAACAGTGATGGGCACAAAAAGGCTTGGTTCTTTTAAGAAGTACAGAACGGTGGGCAAAAATGTTGAGTGGCTTGTGTCAAAGGAATGGCCAACATTAAATATTAAGGAGATTTTCCTCTTGGGCGGATCACCGCCGGTCATTTGCAGGCAAAAAGACATTTTCATTTCCATAAAGAACAGGGAGGATTTCATCTTTACGGATAGTTTGAATCCCAAACGGAGCAAATCGAAGCAGAGATTTGGACAGAAAGGCTGCGCCGTATGATTGAATCTCTTGGAGGGTTCTGCCGCTAACTCGTCATGCCCTTCTGAACATTCGTGTGAGATTAAAGAGAGAGAGCACGGAAGAGATTTACCCTCCAGAGCCTCGCTGTGGAGCTCTATGAATGATGAGGATGATCAGGGAGGGAATGGTCACGGAGGGAGGGAATGGTCGTGGCGGCAGGATAATGCACAAAGAGAACGAGCAGAAATGTCAGGCCTCCTGTGCATGCAGAAATCTAAAAACACAGTTCTGACGTTCTTGGCCGCCCCCTTATTTTCTTTGAGGGGAGCCAATCTGCCCTTCCTTCTCGGACGTAGCGGGAGGCCAACGCGCTGCTGATTGCTCGGAAAAGTGACAAAGATTCGGGGACTGACGTACAAATCAGCCTTGGACCACAGTGGTGCCAGGACATGAAAAGACAGATGGAGGGCTGGAGTTGAAGCCTGTACGTGTAGAATCAGGCAGTCAGAGCCGTCACGACGACCCTCAACTACAGCTGTACTTTCTCCTACAAGCATCTGACTGTATTTGTCGTCACTGGATGACAGTGTTGGTTCAGTCCAGTTTCAAAGTGTGTACATTCATTGGAAAAACCTCAGACTTGTCTCAGTATCTTAGGACCAGTGGCACTGAGCCAAATGTATAATGGATGAATGTTACTGAGAACAAATCCCAGGAACAAGATGAAGACACGAGAGTTCAGAGCTGAAGACTTCAGTTCTTCTTTCTTTCTAATATCTAAAAGCGCCAGAAGGGGAAACGGTTGCCTGTGATTTCGTCTATCATTGCAGATTTAACAAGCTTCCCTTCCTAATGACCTCATTTCTGTCTCACCAACACATTTGATTCACATCTGCACGATGAAGAAGACTACAAATGATCTACCCCAGACGTTAGTTCAGATTTACAGTTCCGACCTGGCGGAGAGCCCAAATCCCTCCGAGACACACACGTGCACACACAAACACACACATGCACACACACGTCACACGCAGGTTCAGTGTGTCACTCGAGGACACTTTCACAGGAACAGATAACCAGGCAGTTCCTGCGTGAACTGCAGTGACAGGGGTCCTTCTCTCTAATCGCGACAAAGTTCTGCAAGTTGCTCCTGCTTCAAAAGTGGAGGTGACGTCTTCAAACTGCTGCTCATATTTTTATACATCAAACGTCTGTTGACAGCAGCCTCTGTCATCGAGGCGTGAATCGAACTCTCCCGCAAAACGGTAACTTCTCCCTCAAAATAAGTTGGGGAACCGCTATTTATCGAACACGTCAGCCTAAATCTCACTGTCTGAATAAGTTTCAAGTCTCCAGCTGCATGTATCAAACATAGGAGTCATTTTTCAAGAAACAGACAAATCAAACACTTGGAAAACAATCAACACGTAGTTAAAAAGCAAAAGCAACAATAAAGGCAGCAGTGACAAGAGTCCAAGTTGCGAGAGCAGGCGTTAGCATGTTGAAGATCACGTGAGGCCGAGGCTGATGGACCCTTTTGTTGTTACTTTGTTTTTTTCTTCCGTGAACTTGAAACTCCCCGTGTTGTCTTTACCTTTTTTTTCAATAAATACTTTTGTTACCCTCCCTTTGGCTGCGGTCTGCGTTTTGGGTCCAGTTGCCCTTAAACCAGACACCAGGCTGGAGGGATGGTCAGCCTGCATCCACCAGTCGCACCTGGATGAGGCAAGAATGCAGGAGAACAAAAGTGCAATCTTGGCCCCTCAGAATTTGTTAAAATATGGTTTTCACAAAAATGTCATTTTGTGGGGTTTTCTTTCAACAAGGCTGTTAATCAGCATTGGAACCAAACTGAGACTCCTTTGATTGCTTGCAGGCAGAATCAAGATCATAACAGAAGCTTGTTTCAGTCTGAAAATATGCTTTTGGTCAATCATCCTTTCCTGATGTCACGTGATTTTTTTTAATTCATTACTTTCTTGTCACTTGCCACTAATTAAGATCAAGCGAGAGCTCCAACAGCCTTCAGAAAAAATATAATTAGTCGACAGGCTCAGCATCGCACCGGCACCCTGCTGCTGCTGACCCTCCGACTCCGTAAACTTCAAGTTCAAACGAGAGGAGCGCGTTCTCCTAATGAGTCATTACCATGTCGTTTCATCGAAACGCCAACCAAACAGCCTCAGTGGTGTCAGTCACTTGCAGTTGTGAACACATATGTAACACGCCGCCTCCAGAAGCGCCTCTGCACGAGGGACGTGGGTCAGAGGGCAGACAGCTGAGCGGTCCGGCCCTACAACTACTAAACCTGGAGGAGCCCTCAATCTCTCACTCATCAGGTTTCATTTCACAGTTCAAGAATGAGAGAAGCAACACGAGGTCACACTCTTGTGGTCAGAACCACGACAACAGGAAGGCAGCAGCTGTTAGCAGATCACGTGTCCACAGACGGATGAAGACCGTAGCCTCTGGCTGCTGCTGGGCACTGACCAGGGGGAAGCCCCAGTTAGAAGAAACGCGGTGTTTGATGGACAGAGGTTCCCCCGAAGCGATGATAAGATGATAAACTGAAGAAAACGAAGGCAGGCAAACACAGGGGGAAACACTCGGGCAAGAGAATGTGACAAAGACTGACAGGGAAAACCCAACGAACTGAACTAACGACAAGAGCGAGAGCAGACGTGTGGCTGTTAACTCACGAGGCGAGGAGATTAAAAAGACAGGAAGTGCAGCAACACAAGACTCTGAATCAAACTGATCCAAAACCGGAGGAAGTCAAACCACAAAGGAAAGGGAAGGAAACGAGGAACGCCACAAAGATCCAAACCAAAGAGTTCTAAACTGAAAGACCCAGGTCACAGCGCTGAAACTGGAGGGCTGCACCGGGAGCCATTCTTGAGCAGGCGCCGGCGGCTCCACGCACACACTCGTTACTGCGAGGAGGCGGCGGATGCTCCGGCAGCGTGGAGTCTCTGAAACTCCTTTGGACTATTTCTCTCCCTCTAATTCAGTAACTCACATTGAAACATCTGAGATTTAAAACTGGGATATCTGATAAAAAGAGGTTCCACACAAACTGGAACTCATCTGCAGCTGAGAACTAAAACCATTCTCTACATGCAGATCCTTTCATCTCTCTGTTCACAGGAGAGGAGCTGTAAATGACCCTGCCACCTCATTTCCTCTCCTCCATCTCCTTCTGCCTTTTATCAGCCAATAAAGGAGAAGGTCTTCAGAATTATCTTAATAATGGGACAAAAACTTGAATGTGAAATGGAAGCTTTACAAAGTTAGAAAGGGGAGAGAGTGACGGCGCCATGTCGCGCGGGGGGGCTTGGTGGTGTCATCTCAGGATCTCCAGTGTTCCATAATGGGAGATTAATAACAGCTAGTTAATTCCTAGATGATACAAGAAGCACTGATTAAGCATAATTAGCCTTTTATTGAGTGTCAGCCTCATTGTGAAGCGAGGGACATGAGTTCTGTGAGCCCCAGCTTCCCTCCAGGTCTTCCATCCGTTTTTGACCTTAACGTTTACATGAACACCACCAGCAAGTGAGTACTAGACACATGAGTTAACTGTTAACTAAGCATTAACAAACTAGTTTTTGTACCCCTGTTTACTCGACAAGACAAACATGTTAAAGTCAAAATCTCAGCGCATCATACGCAGGGGACGCGAGAAACATTCCTCCAGTTCTAAGTTGTGAACCGCAAACCAGAACAAGCTCACAATGGCGCTGTCGACTCATTCTCCTCAGCTCCGTAGCGTTTCTGCACGGATGGAAACCTAACAGCTTCAGCATGGGACTCACACACTCAGGAAGGGAGGCACGACGCAGGAGCGCTTCATCACCCAACAAGTGGAATTCTGAAAATCTTCCCTCCGAGGTGCAGCGTTGGTCCTGAAGAGGCCAGACAGCATCTTCGGACAGGGAGGACTACAAAACTATTTCAGATTCACTGAAGGGAACACAGTCGCCTCCAAAAGGGGTTGGTATGTGGACTGTACCATTACACAAACACACACACACACACACACACACACACACACACACACACTGTCAAAGTGGCACTGTAGCGGCACAAAATAAAGTCACTGATGAGGAATAATTGCAGACATTCCGTGATCCTATAAATGAGGGTGGCTAATTGGCGCCGCTGTCAGTTTGTTGCACCACAATCACGTCTCCTTCTCGCCGCCTCAAACGAGCTCACCCGTCTGACGCCTGGTGTCGCACTCAGGGTGGTGCGGCTGTCCTTGGCAGGACATTCAGAGATGACGGTCAAACCGCTGTCACTCCTCCCCCTCACCAGAACCTCAGAAATGAAGGTTAGCAGAGGTTGGCCAGATTTTGCTTTGCCAAAGATCTGCTTTTCCTCCCCAGAACAACCTTGTAGAGACAGACGCCCTCAAGTGGCCATAGTGATGTGTGACTCTGGAACTAAGAGGTCGAGACTGGGAGTGACATCGTGCCCCATTTGACTGCATTCTGGAAGAAGAGCACACAGAGCAGAGTAGAAAGTCTGACCTCTGGGGCGGTTCCATCGGCCTGTGGGAACATTGAGGAACATGGATGTGGAGGCCGAATGCCCAAACTCATCCACAGCGGCAAGTCTGCTCCATTGCTGAGTGGCCCCTGGAGTGTTTGGAAGGTCGACGACTGGCAGGTGAGTCCAGCTGAGGAGTTTTTACCTCCATTGTTTCCACACAGATGACCTGAATCTCAGTGCGGAGGATTCTGACTTCACCAGACTGTGCTGAAGGCGTAGCGCTTCATTCAGCCGTCTTTCAAACTTGATTCCTTTTGTAAAGTTTCGCTGTCAGAGACAGACGGCTCCAAATCCCAGGTGACGCATCTGAGCTCACACACGAAGCAAACCTTGGAGTTTCAAACCCTGATGTGGAATAAATGAATTCCTGTCCACCCACACACACACACACACACACACCCACACACACACACACACACACATAAATGTCTCTAGTAATTGACCTTCAATCAATTTTCGGTTGATAGATGGGCAGCCAACATACATTATTATTCAGGGTCCGGGTATCTGAATAATTGGGGGCTTTAAATAAGTGTCAGTGTGGTTCCATCCATCCATGTTATTGAACATTGCAGCTCATAAGAAGGAGGGAACATGACTATTAGCTTCACTTGGCTTGGTTTTGCCATTTTCTTTTGTTCTCTAATGGTTTTATCACCACAGGAACCAAAAGCTGATTGAATATCTTGCAACAGCCCATTATTAGCAGCAGTCATCTATCAAGAAACTCCTCACTTAACCCTTTACGGAGTGACATCTGAGGATGAGGCAGATGGAGCAGAAACACAACAGCACAGGATGGTCAGAGGGTCACCTGAAGCCCACGTGAAGCTGCAGTGACTTCAGGCTGCAATGTGACTGATAAAACTAGAAAGCAGGTGAACTTATGACCTGTTTGGATGATTCAGATTAACGTCGCACGTCGTTTTCTCCTAAATCAGTGCGCTGGTTAACTGGTGCACCCTAAAACCCCATTTACTGCATCTTTGAGCTCAAATTGCCAAATCTATGAATCCAATGTCCATGTTTCAGAGTTCCTGATGAACATGGTTCTAACAGTGCCGCTGAAGGAACGATCACAGCACCCAAGGCAAACGGAGCCGCGGCCCCGCGAGGAGGCGCCTGCTCGTAGTGTCGAACCAGAACTGTTTTAGCTGGGACTTTTTAGCTCAAACCCAAGCGTTCGTGGGGTGGACTGAGTTTACGACTAGTAGAGTGGACCAGGACTGTGTCATGTGATGCGTTTGAGAGCCTGTAAACTAACACTTCGTGTTGTTCTGCTGTTGTTTCACTTCCAAGGTTGAGTCACACGGAGGGAAAAGGAACTCATTTATAAATTCCAGATGTCTGCTGGTAACGTAGGTCTGCCTCACGATCCGGATTAAAACCTTCTCAAGGTTTTGGAAAGGTTGCCCATCAGGAGCGCTGAGTGTCATACATCCTGATGATCACATGATCTTCTGCTTCCCACAGTGATGTCACTCGTTAGTCTGCCAGGAAAGATTTCTGTCCTCTTCTTTTTCTGACTTGAAGCTTCTTACTGAGAACGTTCCCGCCTCCACATTCTTTGACGCCGGTTAGCGGGTCGGCGTGTTTCTGCTCCTACAGACACCAGGGGACTTGGCAGCGTAACACTTTACAGGGACTCACGTAGCTTAAACTCAAGATGAAGTTACTCACAGCCTCCCTGATGTGCTCCCTTCTTGATGAGGTGAGAGACGGATCCAGCCGAAAGGCGCCAAAGTGCATGTTTGAACGATGAAACACTAACGTGGGTGAATTAAGGCTAAAAACCTGCCACATCGACCTCGTGAGCGACTGAGACACTTGGCTAAATGAACTAGATCACAACTCCTATTGTAAAACACTGCAAACGATAAAATACTGTGATAAATGAGTGCCTGGCTCAAAGGAGGCAGAGGAGGAGCGAGACCTTTGGAAATGAACAGCCGGGCCAAACAGGATGTTGAGGGATGATTCTGATGTTGAGGGATGACTCTGATGTTGAGGGATGATTCTGATGTTGAGGGATGATTCTGATGTTGAGGGATGATTCTGATGTTGAAGGATGATTCTGATGTTGAGGGATGATTCTGATGTTGAAGGATGATTCTGATGTTGAGGGATGATTCTGATGTTGAGGGATGATTCTGATTCTGATGTTGAAGGATGATTCTGATGTTGAGGGATGATTCTGATGTTGAAGGATGATTCTGATTCTGATGTTGAAGGATGATTCTGATGTTGAGGGATGATTCTGATTCTGATGTTGAAGGATGATTCTGATGTTGAGGGATGATTCTGATGTTGAAGGATGATTCTGATTCTGATGTTGAAGGATGATTCTGATGTTGAAGGATGATTCTGATGTTGAGGGATGATTCTGATGTTGAAGGATGATTCTGATGTTGAGGGATGATTCTGATGTTGAAGGATGATTCTGATGTTGAGGGATGATTCTGATTCTGATGTTGAAGGATGATTCTGATGTTGAGGGATGATTCTGATGTTGAGGGATGATTCTGATGTTGAAGGATGATTCTGATGTTGAGGGATGATTCTGATGTTGAGGGATGATTCTGATGTTGAGGGATGATTCTGATGTTGAAGGATGATTCTGATGTTGAGGGATGATTCTGATGTTGAGGGATGATTCTGATGTTGAGGGATGATTCTGATGTTGAAGGATGATTCTGATGTTGAGGGATGATTCTGATTCTGATGTTGAGGGATGATTCTGATTCTGATGTTGAGGGATGATTCTGATGTTGAGGGATGATTCTGATGTTGAGGGATGATTCTGATGTTGAGGGATGATTCTGATGTTGAAGGATGATTCTGATGTTGAGGGATGATTCTGACGTTGAGGGATGATTCTGACGTTGAGGGATGATTCTGACGTTGAGGGATGATTCTGATGTTGAGGGATGTTGAGGGATGATTCTGACGTTGAGGGATGATTCTGACGTTGAGGGATGATTCTGACGTTGAGGGATGATTCTGATGTTGAGGGATGATTCTGATGTTGAAGGATGATTCTGATGTTGAAGGATGATTCTGATGTTGAAGGATGATTCTGATGTTGAAGGATGATTCTGATGTTGAAGGATGATTCTGATGTTGAAGGATGATTCTGATTCTGATGTTGAAGGATGATTCTGATGTTGAGGGATGATTCTGATGTTGAAGGATGATTCTGATGTTGAGGGATGATTCTGATGTTGAGGGATGATTCTGATGTTGAAGGATGATTCTGATGTTGAGGGATGATTCTGATGTTGAGGGATGATTCTGATGTTGAGGGATGATTCAAGACAGTTTCTGCTGCTCTGCTGACAAACTGGATGTTTTGGGGCCTGAAGATCCTGACATTTTATAAAGATGTTACTCATTTATTTAGATTTCTGCCCCAATCTCAATCTTTCCCTACAGCTTCTCTGTTTCAGGCCTAACCAACCAGACTTCAACCACAGCGTTGCCTGAACGACCGACTGCCACCAGAACAGTTCTTACAGTACGTACGACGCCATCTTAGCCCAAGACTTGAATCTCTACCCTGTATGCTTTGCATGATACGCTGGGTGGTATTAAAGGTTCTGAGCTGCTTCACGGTCTGAATCATTGTAGCAGGTTGTTTATTTGTTTTTATTAGTCAAATTTTCTTTGTTCTTATCTATCATCTCCTTTTCCATAACTGCAGCTACACGTTAGCCACACAGCTAATGCTGGTGGAACAGTTTCATGTTCCCTGACAGACAAACCAAGAGAAGAAAAGAGTTGGGTGTTCGGTCATCAACCAATCGAGCTAAACCTTCGCAACACTGAACTACGCAGAACACCAGTGACATCGGCGAATGTGCGAAGCTTAGACACGATCGGAACGTTTCACAAGAACACGCAGGCTGGCACGTTCTCCACCCGGTTCCGTCGAGATCCGAGACTGTGGACTGTGGACGCTGGCGTCGCTGTGCTGTTACCACTTTACAGATCCTCCTCCTCGGCGAGAGTTTTCTGGCAGAACTAGCGCGTGTCCTCTCGCCGTAGGGCTCCGTGCAATTAATATTTAATCCCCGTCTCTTATACGTGGTGGGAGAATATTGGAAGGTGCTGAAGAGAGCAGAACAAGAACTGGGAGGCCACGTCTCACTTCCTCTTCCTCTTTGTCCTCCTTTCACAACTCTGCTCCAGTTAGGACCCAGATGCGTATCTTCCACCTGGACGCCACCGCACCAACAGATGGTAAACATGTCCTATGATCTGTGCTGTGATCAATATCCTGTTGATGAATAAGCTCGGCTGTGGACAAAAGCCATTCACCCCCTTTAATAAGCTGCTGCAGCTCAATATGCCGCAGTTCGATAACAGCAGAATGTTGGCTCATCAAAGTGCCTCCCGCAACTTGATTGTGGCGATAAAAACAACTCGTGCAAACAGCAGGAAAATGTTTGGCGTGTAAACGCCTCAGCTCCGCGTTTCCCGGCACAGTGACATGTTCTCTCACTTTTCCGGCTGGTTCACTTGGATAACGGTGGGCACAAAAACACGTGGCGAGGCGAATACTGCAGTTTCAGTTCAAATGATAGATTCAGAGATACATTATTTATATTTCCTCCTGGACTTATTTCATACCCTCACTAAATCCTGATGCCAATCACGGTCCAGGACGCAACTCATCAAACTGCAAGGACACGAGCACATTATCATTTGTGCTTTTGTCAAAATACACTTCATAGTGACTCCTTTATTAGCAAAAAAGCATCAAACAAGGTTATTAGAAATATTTGACTCAGAGAAACTGTCACTTCTCCATATTTAAATCCTGAAAAATTATTATGAAAATAACAGTTGGAAATGGTTGTGATTGCCGCCAAGAAAAGATTTGATTGCATACAATACAAGTGAAGTAGCAGTGAAAAGTGTAAAATATGGAGACGCCGTAGAAACAGAAACCGACTCATTGAAAGACCGACGCGTCGTATTTGTTACGTGTCAAGAGTGATGGACCCAAACACAACGGCTCAGCAGGAAGCAGGAGAGAACAGAAGAGCAACGCTAACAGAAAATGAACCGCTGGATTACGTGGAATAATCTGGGTCTCGCGGACGAGCCTCACGCTTCCGTCTGGAGACCCTGCACGGTGAGTGGAGCCCCCTGTGGGCTGGTTACCTGCATCTTTCCCTCTGTAATGATGTCTTCCCTTCATTTCTCAGTTGTTCCAAATGTGGTCAGCAGCCCAGATGCCTCACGCCTGCAGCTGGTCACTGCAGTCAACCGTGAACTTTACTCTTCCTTAACGCTTTCCTGCCTTCGGGTTCTGGAGAAAATACAGCAAAGTGTTGGTGCTCTTACTGCCTGCTGGTCTAATAATTCTGGTACCTCAGTAACATTTAATGTACCGCCTGGTTTCCAGTAGATCTGGAGTGCATCATGCATGGAGGGAAGCCTCCTGTCTCACATGGACCTGCTGAAGTTCCAGCCTGGGCTGCTTCGTCTTTCGGGACCCGGCTCTGTCCCGTCGGTACTGAATACCTGATGAGTGAACCAGGCGTGTTCCCATCTGTTTCCGCTCCGAGTGCTTCATAGCTGGATGAAACTGGGCAACGCTCCTCAGGGTTTGTGAGCTGACATTTTGTTGCTCTCTTCCTGCACCCTGAGTCCAAAGAAGTGAAGGGGAGGGAATTAAACGCACCTTCCTGAGTGCTCGCAAGACTAAATCCATTTTATGGTTGAACCACTTTAATTTGGGATCAGCAAAGCCACGAACCCTGATGTGAATTCAGCCGGCGGACCTGGTCGAAATATGAATCAATACTTTTTGTCACAGTCAAATTATAACGACGCCATTTGCAATTCAACTCAGATTTTACCAATGAAGTCATTGATCCTCCTCCAGAGGTGACGCTAATGGTGAATCAATAGAAGCAGAAGCTCTTTCATCATCCCGTAACAGCGTTGATCAGCCCTCATCAATCAGCTGAAGCACCGGATCATTCATGACTTCCGATATATTGATGACTGAAGGCCATACATACACACACACACACATATATATACAGTATGTATGTATGTATATATGTATATTCTGACAACTCAGGCAGGTCAGAGGTCAGAGGTGGAAAAGACTTTCACTCAAGGAAAACTTTGATATTTGTGGCACGTTTTCTTCTTCTTCATGTTTAAAGTTTACTAAAAGTCCACTGAACAGTATTTTCTGACGATGACAAATTATTTTCACCAACACATCTTGTGATCAACTCTGCCTTCAACCTGAGTCTATAGAGTTCAGATTAAAGAGAGCGTGATGAAAAACATAAGGAAAATGATATTCTCTCTCTCTGTCTCTGAAATAGGGCAACGTTCCATGGTTCCAACGTTCCACTTTGAGCCGTAGCTGGAGCGACACGGATCGCGTCACATTCCCTCCCACGCAATTCCTCACGCTCATTTTCAAGCCATGAGCTCTCTCATTCATACACTAAATTAATTCATGCTTCAACTTTTATTTGTGCAAACTTCAAATAAGATTTGCTCTTTTTCAGCCGGTATTTGTGAATTTGGCTGTGGCCGTCTCAAAGATCCCAGGCCACCTTTGACAAAGAGCAACTATTCTGAGAGAAAATTCTACACAAACTGCAGAAAAGAAGAGTTTTTTCTTCTTTTTTTCAGTTTTTTCTATCTTACTTTTCATCATTTGATGAAAAATGAATCCCCTCTGAGACCTCAGTTGTATTATTCCCTCCAGCTGAAAGTGACAGATGACACAGCGAGAGGGGAGAAGGGGGCTGGTATGCAAGTCACACGCCGACCCAAACTCACCCTGCCGGGACGCGCCATCAAAGGCTCCCGGGACTAATGGGAACACGTCAGGCAGCCGACTTCAAATAGCAGACGGAGGGAGACGTGGGGGGCCTGGGGTTGATCAAGACGGAGCTTCCGCGCCATTTTCACAGCAAGAACGTTGCCGCACTCACAGCAGCAACCAGGGCAGAAGTAATGAAGGAAAACTGGCCAGTTGGATTGATTCTGGCTGGTGCAAAAGTGATGACATCACAGTCAGGTCGCGAGAAGTTCTAAATCTCATTGAGTGTAGTTTCTTATGATTTTGGTCATCGGAACCACGAAAGACCGGAGTAATCGAGTAAGAGAGTAATCGTGCGAAGTAACTTATTACTTTCAAATGACAGTAACTTTAGCAGTCACTGATCACGTTGACTTGTAGTCATTGAAGTGGTCAGAGACCACAAGTTGATCAAGCATTTGACGTCATATATTTGTGAATCTACAACTGGACACCCCTCCAAAAGGAAAAGGATGGAATTCCCCCTCTCACTGAGCGGCGCTGGTCCTCTCACCGGAGCGCTGGAACGACCTGGTGATGTACCTCTGGAGGAGGGAGGCTGGCGCTTCAAAGAGCCACGTCTGGAAGGATCCCGCCGAGAGACCCTTTAATGGCGTTAAAGGCGTCCCATGAATAATCGATCAACCCTCATCTAAAGAGATTCCAGCTGCAGGGCCGTGTATTCACAGCTAATTGTTGTTCAAGCAGTGATACTCGCGCTTTCCTGCCCTGAAAGTCTTCATCATGTCTGTCACCAGTCCTCCCGACCGCGTCCTCCAGGTTTCCTCCCTCAGCCGTCATCTCTTCTCGTTGCTCGTCAGATCCTCATCCGTCACAGAACTCCTGTACCATTACACTGAAGTACTGCAGATGAAGTTTGAGAGTACATGAGAGGAAAATGGCCTGCTTTTTGGGCGGTGTTGCTTTAAGCTGATGTCTGCCGCCGCTTCGGCTTCAGGATCATCTGGAAACGTTGTGTTCTGCTGATTGTTGGGAGGCGCAAACGGGCCCGGGTCCCGGAGCAGTGTGGGGTGACGGACAACGGGGACGAGCTGCAGACGCGTGTGAACCGTGAGGAATCACCTGAGCTCTGATGACATGGGCGGGGAGGAAGGGCTTGGCGACTGGCCCTCGCTGCCTCCGCCAGAGACGCATGGTGGTAGCTGAGAATAACAGCTTTGACAGAGAGACGATTCAAAGCTCTCAGCCTGGGGGGAGGCGGGTTTTGCGGTGATGGGCTCTTGTTTCCTGGTTGTTGTATGACGACAGTTAGCAATTGTGTAGAAACATAGACAGAAGTTTATGAGCCCTGCTCAGTTGGATCTGCTGCCGCTCCGGTTTTTGGTGAAGGACGTGCATTCAAGACCCCCACCCCCCTGTCCACTTGTTAGCTCTTGCTCCTGTTGGTTGGTACGAGGCCTGCACCACACCAAGACAACCCTCACATCTGCTGTGAGACACACACGCCAGTGGTCAGCTCTCACCGGTAGCTTTCCAGTATATAAATGTCACACCTCAAGTGAGATGAATTTAATGTGCTCTGTCATCACTGCAGGACTCACACACACTTGCTCAGCCTCCCTCTGCGTCGGTGTCCAATTACTAAGCAGGTGCACCTGAGCAGGTCTTTCAGAAAAGGTCGTCCTTTATGTCAAGAGTGTGTTTGTGTTTGTGATTTAATTCCTGAGTGTGTACGTGTGTGTGTTGTGTACCTGCTGCCCTCAATTTTCAGCATCCATCTCCTACCATCTGTCGGTATAATTTACCCTAAAGTCAAGTAACTACTTGAAGACAGTTGCTGCCCAGATTCTCTCTCTCTCTCTCTCTCTCTCACACACACACACACACACACACACACACACCCCTCAGTCATAGGAACGCACTTGCTTTCGTGCTCAGCCACATCAAATATGTCGATTTCAACCTCGGTAATTGGGAGCCTGAATCGAGCCGAGTCTTTCTCCACCAGCCTCTTGAATCAGCCGCCAGTCATGCTGTTGTCCCTCCATTAGCGCAGGGAGCTGTGGGTGTTTGTTTTTTAGATGGTATTAATAAAGATGACGCTCACATGGCAGGAGAATGTGATTAATGGCTGCGGCTGCTGCTGCTGCTGGCTGCTGCTGCTGCTGCTGCTGCTGCTGGCTGCTGCTGCTGCTGCTGCTGCTGCTGCTGCTGCTGCTGCTGCTGCTGGCTGCTGCTGCTGGCTGCTGCTGCTGCTGCTGCTGCTGCTGCTGCTGCGGCGGCGGCTGCTGCGGCCACACGCACAGCTGCGCCGCTCTGGCGTCGGCCCGGCTCGCTCAGCTCAGAGAGGTCACTGCAGGCACGGGGAGAGCAAACCTCCCAGATTGAGAATCACGTTGTGTATCGCATGTATGTGAGGAAATTCTGTGATTTGACTGGGATTCGGTTCATAATTCCTTTCTCCTTTGCCCACTGGCTGATTTTCATCAGAGCTGAGATGTTTTAATTCATGGTTATGGGGAGATGTTTTCTTAGGGAACAGCTATGTAGATGCTGCTTGAGCATCAGCCGCATCCCAACTTCAGAATTCCTCTTTCTTTCAAAGATGAGCATTTAAAAAAAAAAAAGAAGTGCCACTGATGATTTTTCTCCAAGGAAAAGTTGTGTTTGCTCCTCTACCAGCTGGTTTGACTAGTCGGACTGGTTTGGTTGGGTTTGGCTGCTGACTGACACGTGGTTCTTTCAGTCACTATTTCGTGAGTGTGCCCGTCCTCCATCCGTCCCAACAGAGGACTTCCCAGATGGTTCTGTGCCACAAACCGTCTGCTGCTTCAACGTTGCTGTGATTCTGTCTGCAACCGCAGGGAAATTGAATTTGCTCCTCTGCTAAGTTTCATTTTCACGCCTGCCACCTCTTGCGTGGGTTTTCTCATCCGTCCATCTGTCTGTCCCTCTCCATCTGCACATACGCATCCTCCGCCTCTCTCGGAGTCTCACTGATGCATTTAGGGACAGCAAGATGATCTCGAAATGAAACTTTAGGAATTTGTACAGATTTATGTGAAAGCACACGAAGTGATCATGATCGCACCTCCCTGGTGCACAGCTCTGTGTTTGATATAAAAACAGTCGTTGGGACGGTGAGAGCTAGCAGGCTAGCGGCAGTGCATTAGCATCAAGGTGCAATGAAGCTGTTGAGCTCACTTCACTGATACGCAGACTAGCGGCTCGGCGCTCATACAGTCTACGTACCGCAATCAGCTCTGGATCCCAGAGGAGCGATGAGCCCTCGCCATGTCGGCACACGATGACAACAGGACGGGAAAATGGTTTAAGGCTCACACGAGAGAGCAGGAGTGCTTCAGCTAAAGGTCACTGCTGCGGCGGGTAGCAGAGGTGATGGCGAGGCAATGAAGACGTCACGCTTTGGCTGTCGTAGTGACATTTTCAGATGACAGGAGTTTTCTCTGCTGTTTCTGGTGCTACTCGTTCAGCTGAGGGTATATCCTTGAAACAGTGTTTTCATTGTTGACTGCTGTTTTCCAAAGGTCATCATCTCTGGGTCATTTAGCGTAAAAACAGCCTCGAATGCGCTGTGTCATCGTTCAGTGTTTAGAATGTCACAATCAGAGAAACGCACAGAGACGATCATCTGTTTAGAAGCAACCCGCGAGCTTGTTGTAGCAACGATTTTAGGCTCCTTCAGCCTCAGTTTATGAAGCATTTACCCAAAAGTAAATTGATGCTTTGATAGAAGCGGCCTATATAGTACCATTCATCATCCCTCCATGTTCTCCCTCTTCTCCTGTTGAGGGTGGTGGGGGTGGAGCCTATCCCAGCAGCCTTCCCCCTGGACAGGTCACCAGTCCATGGCAGGGCCAACACATAGAGACAGACAACCATTGGCTCTCCCAGCCACGCCTACGGTCAATTTAGAGTCTGGATTAACCTGGTCCCTCTTGATGTCTTTGGACTGTGGAGGAAGCTGGAGTACCAGAGAGAACCCAGCAGGAACAGGGAGAACATGGAGACTCACCCAGAAAGACCCCGTGCTGCAGCCGGGGCTCCACCCACAACCTTCTTGCTGGGGGGCCACAGTGAGGACCACTGCTCCACCGTGGCCGCCCCTGTGTAGTACATTAACTACATTTATGAACAACTGAGAAACAAATCTTCACTAATTTGAAAGAAGTTCATCTCCTTTGAAAACAGCTTAATCCATTTTTTTTATTTAGAAGAAATACTTTATGTTGTGGGCTGCACGGTGGAGCAGTGGTCCTCACTGTGGCCTCACAGCAAGAAGGTTCCGGGTTCAGGGATCTTTCTGTGTGAGTCTCCATGTTCTCCCTGTTCCTGCGTGGGTTCTCTCTGGTACTCCGGCTTCCTCCCACAGTCCAAAGACATCAAGAGGGGACGAGACTGATTGATTCTCTAAATTGACCGTAGGTATGAATGTGAGTGTGAATGGTTGTTCGTCTCTCTATGTTGGCCCTGCGATGGACTGGCGACCTGTCCAGGGTGAACCCCGCCTCTCGCCCTTTGACGCTGGGATAGGCTCCAGCCCCCCGAGACCCTTAATGTGTAGGAATAAGCGGAAGATGACGATGGATGGATGACAGAAACTCCTGTTACTGGTAATTCTTGAAAAGCATTACAACATAAACACTTTGATTTGAGCTAAAAAGTAAAAAAACTAAATATGATTCGGTGCTGCTGTGAACATGTGGTTAAAGCCTGGTGGCTCAGCTGACGTGTCAGCAGGTTGTTTCCATGAAGTGGAGGTGATATAAAGCTTTTTAGCTCAAATCAAAGTCTTGCTGGGTTCCTGGGCACACGGACGCGTGGAGAGGCGGGAGCATCAGGGGAGGAGCGGAAGTGACTGGTCATCTTGTGAGTCTTCTTTCACCTGGGTTAGGGTTGTTTCTCTGAATCATGGCGCTGGACTGATGCAGGACTGGTGCACGAATAAAATATGTTAGAGTTCAAATAAAACAGGCCCTTTTCAAATCATAATTTATCGATGAGTTTTCACGAGCAAAGAAATCTGAAGGTCACGTCATGAAAAACTCACCCTCAGTGTCCCGCTCACAGCACTGACAGGACCCCCCCCCCCCCCCCCCCCCCACCTGAGCCGAGCTCCTTCTGGAATATCACCACGTCCTGGTTAGGGGTCAATATCGATGCCATTGTCCATTCTGCCTATCAGTCCAATTCCTTATCAATTCTCTTATTGATTCCTGAGTGGCTCGTTAAGACGCAACAAAGCAGTTCTTCTGCACCAAAAGCAACACTTCTTTTTACTCTGGCAGGGCGCCAGCGTGCTAATGCAGGATATTTAATGTCAACGTTAGCGTCGTCGACAGAGGCGCGTTTGGCCAGCGCCGGTACACGGGCGGTCACACACATGACACTCTTGTCAACACCGTGACAAAGGCTTCTGCGTGTTGCTGGTATTCCCACCTTTGCATGATGTCACAGCGTTGCACTGATTGCATATGGCAGCACTGTCGACGCGTTTAGTGAAATGGAGCCAGACTTTAGACCACTTCCTCCTCTCCGTGATGCTGCTGAAGTTGGTGGGTACGGACGTGATGCTGCTGCCTCGTGTCCTCTGATGTCACAGAGTGTGAAGCAGAATCTCTGGAAAAATGGAAAAAGTCATGCAAGGACGTGAGAGAATCGTTAGGAAGAACTGGTAACGTTGGAGGAGTACGGTTGTGATGGAGCTGGTTAGCTGGAGCCGGTTCTGACTCAGAACCAGGTATCGATCCCCATCCTAGTCCTGGTTGCTGTCGATCTGTAATTAAACTGTTTGTGTTGGCACCTCTGGACAGACAGAGACATCTGTCAAACACGGCTTGTGAAGAAGTGCATGAGGGTCTCATCAGGCCACAAGGAAAGGAATGAATTGCAGTACGCATCATCATCATTGCACTGGCGTTATTTCCCTGGAGTCGCTCGTTTAGCTCAGCTCCATCCAAAATAACACAGATAAACATGTTCATCACGCCCAGGCAGCACTTCTCAGCGTCATCTGTCAGGAGCAGCACGGCACCGGCTGGATTTCACAGCACACACAACGTTTTATTTTGGAAAGTCATGACTCATAATGTCAACATTCATCACGACCACGGCGTGGTCCTGGGCCGGAGGAGTCGGGGTCTGAATCCGTCGGACCGGTTTGCTGTTGTTGTGTGGTTGTGGCTGCAGGCTCCATGTACGTGGCTGGCTCTTTCTGCATCCTGGAGCCATGAGGAAAGAATTCAGGAGGGAGAAAATATGCCTCGGCTTGCTTTTTTTATCAAATAGTCTGCAATAAAACCAGCCAATTTTATTTAACAGCAACAGCTTCTTCTTCTTCTTCATCTCCATTTCCATGCATGCAGCGATCCTGCTAGTCTGGGCTTCAGCACCGTCTCTGGCAGCGGAGGAAATAATCGCCTGCACGGACGTTGATGCAGACCAGCTCCAACTTGAGCGCTGCCATGTTTATGTGAGCCAGCACTGCCATCTGCTGGCACACTGTTGAACCACAATTTGTACTTTACCGCCTTAAATTGCAATTCAGCGCAATGACATGAATTAACCAGAGCAAGAAGGTTACATCATCCCCTCACAACGCCTCAGCGCCTGCGTGATTGGCTGAGTGAGAGCTGGGCTGGTGTCCCGGCCCTGACCTGGACCTTGGGCGCCGTGGTGGGTGGTGTTCCTCCTCCTCGTGGTCAGGTAGAGGCCCAGCATGATGAGTGCAGCCGCCACACCTGCCGCGCTCACGCTGATCAGCACCTGCGTGATCACACACTCACCATCAGGGGAATTCTCGCTGCATCGCTCGTTTAAGCCGCAGTGCATCATGTTTTCATCGAAACTAACATCCAGTTGTCAATCTGTTTTCCACACGACATGACGTTTGTTCATGTGTTGACACGCAGCAGCTCTATGGCCACTGCTGGCTACTTCCTGTTAGCCCTCTGCTGATTTAAACAGAGATGTTGTGTGGCTCTCCTAGACTGCCTGATGTCATCTGGCCAAACGGATCAAATCCTGCCAGTAAGACGAGTTGTTCTGAGGGGGTCGTGTGACACTGACAACTTATCTACTGTTTCACAGCCAGGACAGTACCAGTGGGGCGGGTCATGCCCCGTACCAGTGCTTCCAGTTCGTCCTGCTGTATTTGAAATGTGTCATGAGAAAACTGACATTCAGCTAACATTCATAAAAAAGAAAATGTATAAAGGTTCTTCTTCTTGTCCCGTGTTTGATCAGAGTTGTAAATAAAGGTTTGGAGTCGCTGCAGGAAAAGTTCACCTGACGAGGAAATACCAGCTCCCCTGTTAATCATTAATCAATGATGAATTTGATCAATAACTCATTAATTCAGAAAACCAGGGAGTGTCCAATAGAAAACCAATATAATATAAACAAAACAAACGAGGTGTCATCCACCACATCACCTACCACGTAAGGAAGACTGGTGGTGTAGTCCTGCAGGACAGGGTCCGTCTGGTTCTGCTGGGTCCACCCCCACCGGGCCTCAGCATGGTCATAGTCCAGATTGAGGAAGTCAGCTGGCAGAACCCGGAGGCCCCAGTAAACCTGCTTCACCCGGCGGAAAACTGCGTTCTGCACATCGCAGCGATATGTTCCTGTTGGTACAACGCTGGTGAGCTGACGGCGTTTCTGGTCGTTCATTCGGGACCTTTTTTATGCTGTGTCATGTCAGAATACAAATGTGTGCGTTCACCTGCGTTCTCCTCCCTGACCGGGTCAAAAATCACTCGCTCCAGCTGAGGAGCCCTCCAGCGAGCAAAGAGGGAGTCATCAGAGCTTATCACCCCCCGGGCGTAGCGCCAGGATATCCTGAGGCGTGAAAGATAAGGACACCTTCACGTTATGGGTGATGAAGCACTCAACGTTTCCCTCACAGCTGCTGGCGTGGCGGCAGAGGTCACTTCTGTCCGTGTCGTTTTTATCTCATCAACTTAAAACTAAACCATGTCAGCGAGTATGAAAGTACGGAGGCCTGGAGTGGCCAGAGGGAGACAAACAACACTGTGTGGGCACTGACAGAACATTTTGTGGCCAAAAGATGTGACTTTTTAAAAAAAAAGAGCACTGAGAATGGAGTGAGTTGTGTGTGGTGGAATGAATCAACTGAACTGAACTGACATTATTTAGTCTCAAACTAAAATGTGGGAATGATTTCTATCTTGTGCCCTCATAATGAAGACACGGAGGGAACACGTGTAAATATGTGCTTGTCCTCTTCAGGGCCACTTGAGCGTGTAGCTACTTGTCCTCACCTCCAGGAGAACCTCCCCACCACCCTCATGACTTCTCCCAGACAGTCCAGCTCCACTCTCTGTCCCTCGGTCGCCGTGACGGTGCTCAGTCCACACCGCGTCGCCTCCTGACACGTCACCCTCCGTACGTGACACCGCTCCAGCTCCTCACACACAAGCAGATGAAGAAGATCACTAAAGCCAGAGCTCCTTTTGCCCGACACCCCTTTGTGTTCAGCGTTTCCACCGTACCTCGTCTTCACCTCCGACGCCGTCCTCCATCGCCATCTGCCCATCTTTCACTAAACACAGAGTTTGAGTTTTTAGTCCCAGACCACATGTGGCGCTGCAGGGGGAGCTGTCCACCATCACCTCCAGCTGCACCTCCTCATCCGGGTCAGCAGAGGTCAGGGGATGCAGGAGGAAGAGGAGGAGGAAGGGGAGGACGACTACCTGCTGCATTTGGCACTAAAGCTGCAGGAAACAAAGGAAATGTCCCTTCAGTCAAATGTAACTTTACTCCACCTCACGAGTCCTGATTGCCTGTCAGTGCATCCACCTGAAGGTCCCAGGGGGTCAAGTGTTTATTCACTAAAAATAACCGACTCATTCGATCCCATCTGTTTTCTTTACTTAAAATCATTGTAAATAAGCTCCTACTCATTTGTACTAAATATTGTTTTCATTCAACTGTGGGTGACGGCAGCACGATGGCTGCAACCAAACCACCGCAGGACCCTGAAACAAAGTGAAAGCGCTGCGACATCTTGCACGCCATCAACAACACAGCTAATGTGACGGGGAACTGTCCTCTGTTTAAGGCCACCGTCGTACCGTTTTGGTCCACTCGCGTGTTGAAGTCCCGTCAGTGGCTCGATGTTGTGATGACGCTCCTTCACCCGGTCAAGAGGGTTTTCCTTTAATGTGTCACTCTGAGATCAGGGTGGCGTGGCTCAGGAGGTGGAGTGGCTGTCTGGTAACTGGAGGGTCACTGGTTTGATTCTGAAGATCTGAACCCCTGAAGGACGAGCAGCACCTTGCACGGCGGCTCCGCCAGTGGTGAGTGAACAAGGCCCCGCTGAGTTGAGTCCATCTCAGTCTGTGCAGAATGAAATGCATTCCTGCATGGGGCGCAAGTTGTGATGGTTGTGCACTGGGAAAGCCCCTTGATGACATCACAGGGTCCACACATGGCGCTCGCCGCAGGACAGAAGACCAAGCAACTGGCTGATGGCGGGATTTTCCATTTTAGTTGCAATTTGAAGAACCTTGCTGTGACCTCTCTTTGATCCCTGGAGGCCACAGGACATCAAAGCAACTCAGGCAGGAACCCGGCTGTCATCTCAGTGGTCCTGACAGGAACATCAGAGAATCTGGAGTCTGCTGAGGAACGTCTCCAGGTCTAGGGAGTCTTGGCAGAAGCGCCACCTTCATGTGGGGTTGGAGCAGGAGAGCCGGAGGCCTGGACTCCAGCAGACAGAAGCTGCCGCCGCCGAAAACTGCAACCTTTGTTGGCAGAACTTGATAGACTCACAAATCCATTTCATCGTTTCAGTTCTGAACGTTCTGCTGTCAGAACTCTTTTCTTTTTTTGCGCCGTGGGAAAGTTCTGCTCTCAGATCTGTTTTGTTCGACCGCCGGCGTGCGTGTTTCTGGACTGAGACGCAAACCTGTTTGGCTGGCGACTACAAAAGTTGATTTTTTAGAAGATTTTAATTTGCAAGCAAAACTCTATTTGGAAAAAAAATGTTGAAATAAATTGGAGGTAATTTGACCTGTGAATGCAGAAGATAAATTTATCTTGTGGAGCCAGTTTTGTTTTATTGCACATTAAAGACAAAAAAATGAATATTCACGATATTGAGATGTATAAATACTTGGGAACTTTGACTGTAAAATCCGGTTTGATAGCGAGTCCATCATCAATCCAGGTCCACCGGCTGAAGCCCAGCTGCCGCTGTTATTTATTTAGTATCTTTTATTCTTCTTGTATTGAAACCCTTCAACTTCAGTGGTTGAACCACCAACGGCCCGGGCGGCACCAGCGTTCGCTGCAGGCTCCTTGGGGATCAGGCAGTGATGGAGGAGAACGGGATCGGCCAACCTCCTCCTGCTCCGTCTCAGGAATTCCCTCTGAGGAGAACCAGCCGTTACCGCAGCGGAGAGGATGTTGGTGCGCCAGTGTTGCCGGGGAAACTCATCCCAGTCCACTGAGCGCTAAAGTCACAGGAGGAGGTGGAAGCCGTTCCACTCCTGTTCTGAGCAGGTTTCCCCCACAGCGCCACCTGTCGAGCTGCTGACACCAAACGTGGCAGAGGTTCGAACTGAGGTGGACTCAAACTGGAGCCACGTTCATGTTAATTGAGCAACTTTTGCCGTGGCACACAGCACTTCCTGCTCCGACTCCCAAGTTGTTTTGGTTAGAACTTTTGCATTTCAGGGAAAAATATTTTAGTGATATTTGCCATGTTGCAGGGGGAAACAAATTCTGGCCAGAAATGGGTGTGGCCTCTTCAGCCAACAGTAGATGTAGGAAGTAAAATTTTACATTATAGGTGGGAGCTTCTTGTATTCATGCGGAAAAAAACCCTTTTTCTTAGATTCGCTGCCGAGTGGTGGCGCGCGCAGCTCCTCCCATTGGTGTGGATGCTGCACGATTGCATGCATCGATGGGGAAAAAATAAACACATGAAATACAGATTTCTACTGCTGGCACTGGGAAGGAAGGTTCTTTGCGTGCTTTGGTCTCTGGTCCCACAAGATCAGACCCAAACACCGGATTTGTTTCCGTTTGACCCAGGAACCTCTTCAGAGCTTCAGTCCAACAGGCAGGATTTCCAAATACTGAAAACGCTGCATCATCACAAAACTACCGCCATTCACAGCCACTAGAGAGCCAAGAACAAAGACAACCTACGAAACAATGATTTGGAAACATTTCTTTCTTTTTTTTAATGTGGTTTTACTGAAGGCAACTATCAGAAAATACAAAAACGTTACACCCAGGCACCCTCTGATTTGTGCAACATTCAGTTCTGCTACTGGCAGTGTTTGTTAAAGACTTTCAACTATCAAACCGTGAAGCTGCAGCGCTTCTATATTAATTAAATGCATGCGAGACACTGAAGGCTGCCGCTCGAGTACCGGGGGTTCATCGGTTGAAACCTGCAGCTGAACTGGCATTTTCCTCTTTAACTGGTGGACACCAAGTAAATAATACAGAGATCCTCTGATTCCACTCCACTGACATGAGTGCTTGGTGGAAGACAGGCGCCCCGCCGCTCAGACACAGCTGAGCTTTTGTCCAAAATACCTCCAATGTTTTTTTCAGAATACATTAAAATATTACTGTAACAGTACAAACATTTGCAAAAACCTACATAATCGATACAAGAAATGAAAAAACAAAAACATGTTTTATGATTAAGGCCATTGAGAGTTATGCCTCTAACACCACGCTGCTGTGAAATCAACACTATTCTTACACAGTACAGTGAAACACTGGTCTCAATTTAGATCCTTAACACACAATAACTGTAGTAAAATTGGTCAATCAGGGCCAGGGAGTACAAAAACAAGGTGAAAAGACTTGTCTTTCAAACTGTGATCCCACATTTTTACCGGCTCCGCTTCCAACAGGAAAGTCTTCTGTCCGCCTGACCTGGCAACTGAAGCGGCGCAGGAGCCGCAGCCTCGGCTCCACCAGGCGGATTAGAGACGACTGTCGTGACCGTCGCCAGCTCGTCGGCCACGGCCAGAGCTCACAGTGTTTCAGTTTCCTGTCAGGAGCTAGTTTTATTGGCTCGGGGTGGATTAAAGGCCACTGGTGCCACGTTAGGAACAGCCCACCAGACAACAATCACTGCTGGTCATGCATTACTCCAAATTCTGTAGGTGGGCGTCCACAGACGCGTCGAAGAGAAAGCCACGTTCCTAGAAGCCTGAAAAGTGAACGGCGGTTGAGCTGAACATGGAAGGTCTGCTACACAGAAAGCAGCCGCCGTCGTCCCAAGACATTTCTGGCATTATAGAGCGCGGCAGGGATGACGATTATTCTTCGCCAACATGAAGTGATGTCGCCACGCTTCCTCCAGCAACAGCCAATGAGACTGTTCCTTGTGATTGAATCAGTAAATCAACTCAGGTGAACAAAAGCTGATGATCTTCCAGGTTTAGTGATCAAGATCATCTTCACTAATTAACCCTCTGATGATGCTGGAAGCCTGAGTGCAACGTTAGCAGTGCTAAGCTAACGCCAGGCTACAGGACATCGCCACAACTGGCTCCACACTTGTTAGCAACTGCCGTAGCTAAGATACAAACGTGTTTCTTTACAAATGTGGAAATCAGAACACCCTCAGAACTTAGATCAGGCTTTTAACCAAAGAACCCTCGACTTGGAGAGGAAGGAACCAGACGTTCAACAATCGGAACTTGCTCAGGGGTTTTAGGGCTCATTCCTGCAGCGCTCTATCGTGGCTGAACAACTCGTGAAATCTGGAGAATTCAACCTTTAGAGGAAGCAACTGCTGTGACACACCCTCCCTCCATACAAAAACACTCCAGAGAAAATGTAGTGAGGGAAAGTATGATGAAGCATAAACGTACAAAAGGAGGCGAAAATTAAAAAGGCTAAGAGTAGACCCGACTGGCGCCGTGTCCCAGATGAAACCCTGAACCCTTCAGTTCGATGGCCTGCGTTTCCCTCACGCGACTTTGAAGCACACACACATCAAAGTTTACAGGACTAAAATTGAGAGCCGCCTTGTTGGGAATGTACCAAACCGGAAAGAAACTGCGTCCAAAAGTGTAACGAATCATTGTCCGTTTGGGACACTGCGATCGTTGGCCTGACAGCCGGGTCTTCGGTGGAGGTTCTTCAGGTTTGATTTATTTCAAATTTAAACACACATACATATACGTATACACACACACACACACGCGCACGCACGCATGCACACACACACCACATCACCGTGTCTTCATACTCAAGTCCATTTCAAACACCAGATATGTACTGGATGTGGATTTGGGGAGGGCGGGCTTACAGGAGTGTAGGAGGAAAAGGCAGAGACCAGAATGGGAGGTCTAGAGGGAGCAGCACAGAGGAGGTCGAGATCAGGTCGGCAGCAGGAGAGAAACCAAACTGGCCGTCGTGGCTTGAGGAGGGACCTCGAGGTGCAGACGTGACGGGAAAGTGTATGTGTGTGTGTGTGTGAGGGGGGGGGGGGGGGGTCTAGATGAAGAGTTGCTTGCAGTATTAAAACTCCTCCTGCTCTTCAGCATCCGGTATCACAAAACCCTCCTGGAGGAAGAGAGACTCAGTGTTTGAGGCGTTTTACAAGCAGTCAACAGGTTAACAAAGAATCAGGTCTGCTGGATCCTGGTGGAGGGTCCTGGAGCTCAGCAACGAGTGAGTGAAGGTGACGGGAGAGTCAAGAAGAGCCGGGCAGAGAAACTACAATCTGTAAAACACACTGGAGGGCAAGAGATGCAGATGTTTAACCCTTTCATCTGCGCTGGCAGTAACTAGACTAAGCCTCTGGTTAAGGCTGAGGATGCTGGTCTGGTCACGGCTGCTGGCGGGTTGAGAGTGTTAGCTTAGCTGTAAAACCTCTACTTGATTCGCCAACGCAAGTTTATTGGTCAGCAGGCAGTTGCAGCCAGTCCAGCTTCCATGGAGGGAGGCCAGACAACCACAAATCCCCAAATCACAGAGACCCTCGGCAGCTCAGGTCTGTTCGGTGGCCTGCGTTTCAGACGGAGCTGAATTGCTTCTAGACCAATCAATGATTGCTCAGAGGAGACCGTCTGGTGCGTTTCCTCACTTATAAACAGCAGCAGCAGACATCCACCATGTTTGTTGTTGCAATGAGGCAACTTCATCACTTCCCAAAAAGTGACCAATCACACAACAACACAACCACATGTTAACATCAGCCCTCCCCGTCCTACAGGAGGAGGGGTGCCCACTCACGTCTGTGGCGTAGAGGATGCTCTGGATCCTCTGCAGTGTGGGGTCTTCCTCGTTTTCCTTCTCCTGGCAGATCACCTCGATGCTCCGCAGCTTACCAAAGTAGAAGTCCCTCTCCTTCTCGATGTCCTGAATGGTGCATTTCAGGACATCTATCTGTGGAAACAAGGGCAAACTAAAGCTCCCTTCCCACCGGCCAAAAAAAACCAAAACAAAACCTGCTGATCCCTGCTTACACCCTTTGTTTTTCTGAAAGGGAACAGCTTTTACAGGCATTTAGTCCGAGGTCACATAACCCTGCAGTAGACGTGGTATTCATCAGCGTGGCTCTTCTCTGCATTGATGAGAACACAAAACTGGGGTGTGAGGGGCCATTTGCAGCCCGCAGTCTTGGACGTAGGAAGAGCGGTCCGAACACCGCCAGTGGCAAACGCAACACGCGAGGGGAGAGGTTTGCAAAGCAGCAGGATCGACTGGCTTTAATTAGCCAGCTTCTCAGGGTGCGCGAGTGCTGGGAAGGACTGTCGCCTTTTATCTTCATCACTTCATTGCGAGGAGGAGCCAGAGCTTCTTACCTCTTGCAGGAGCTCGGCTCTCTCCTCATCACTCCCTCCCATCCCTGGCTTCCTCGCGCTGACAGGCGCCACCTTGGGTGCAACCTTGGCGACAGGAGGCCTCTGAGGTGCTGAGGAGACAAGAAACAGATGGACGTTAAAAAGTTCGCCCCCCTGGCTTTCACGATTCCTCATTAGCCTAAGACCATGAAACGCGGCGGTGTTCTGACCTTGACTGAGAACCTTCTTAGGGGGTTTGTTGAGAGCAGAAGTGGCGGGGTTGAGTGTCGGCATGGCATCCTGGCCCTGCCTCGCCTCCACTGGGTCGTATTCTTTCCCATCATAGTTGGCGTCAAAGAACTTCTTAAACCACTGCACGAACTCAAAGTTGTCCTGGAACTTCCCCTTCACCAGTTTGTCTACTGGAATGATCTGGAAGCAACGACAGACAGGAAGATGAGTTCTTCTGCTCCAGCTTATCAGGCCTCGGGTGCAGCCTGAGACTCGTACCCCGTTTACATTCAGTACTGAGTCACACCTGGTCCTTGGCTACTGGCCGTGGCGCTGCTGTCAGGGAGGGAAGTCTGGGAGTCCACATTAAGCCGACAACAGTGACAGCTGGTCGGTCATGTGAGTTACAGAGCCGCTACATCAGCGCTTATTAGAGGAAGACGTCTCCATCTAACATTTTTACTACTGACACTTTCAAAAAGAAAAAAAGGCAAAAACCTGAGGGAATATTTTCACATTTTACAGTTTCCATCATCCTGTTTAATGTGGTACTTTAAAATGCACAGTTGCGTTGATGGAAACCCGACGTCTAACTAAACACTGACAGCTGACAGTCGTCACCACTGAGCCCTCGACCACCTCCACATTCTTCTTTGTCCCCTCAGAGTTGCTGTAGTTACATCTCCACGTCCCATTTGTCTCCCTCCCTCTAAACCTGCTCAGTGGGCTGAACCCAGACGCTCGGCGACATCAGCAGCTGTTTCCTTCCAGCAGGTCGCCATTTGTGTGCATCTTTCAATCAAGAGACTGCTGTTTTCAGCTTCGCCCCCTCAGTGCAGCAAGCAGGCAAACTTAGTTGTGTTAAAAGTTGAAACAAAGAGCCATTTGAACCTACTATGGTGACGCATGTTGGCCACTGACCTGCAGGGATGCGGGTCCCTCCACTGGAGCGAGGCGGCTGCAGCTGCCGTCAGTGCGAGCAGGAGGCAGCAGAGATGACAGTGGCGATTATGTCTTCTTTGCTCTTAAAATGTGACAAAAACCTCCACCACGTCTCCTCTCTCTTCTCCTACATGGGATTTCACAGGCGTTTTTACTCTGTTACCGTGGTTACTGGTTTGGCCCTTGATGCACATCCAAGATAAGCTAATATTATTCTTTCAGACCTGCTTTGCAGCTGAACTGTCACTCCGCTCGCAGCACCAGGTTTTAGGAGTCACAAGGCTGATGTTGCATTTCTGAATCTTGAAAACCAGACAGCAAGAATGGAGGTGTGAGTAACTGGACCAAGGACCACTCACATCCAGGACTCGCTCTCTGGAACAGGGTCACGCATCTGTGTGACACCCGTATGAACCTACACTGAGCAGCAACTTGAGTCTTAGAGGAGGTTCTGACTGACGTCTCATCACAGAATAACTGGAGTCCAGAGAGACACAGACATTCTAGCGAAGGGCTAAGAAAAACAGCATGAGTCATGTCCAGATCAGCTGGTTGGGAGACGACAGCAGATCATTTCACCCATCAAGCAGCTGGAAGGAACCAACAATGAAGTCACTCTTGAAACATTTTAAACACTCCGTTCTAGAAACGGGGTGTGTAAGGCGTCACAGAGATCAGTGTGTGGACGCAGCCAGAAAAACACTTTGAGGCGACGTTTCCATTAACCATCGGATCAGGAGAACACACAAGAATCCATCACACCAGGCTTTAGGTTATGAGTGTGTGTGTGTGTGTGTGTGTGCCCTTTGGGGAGATGGGGGCGTGGTATCAGTGTGACGACAGCATGACCATTCATTTCAAACAACAATGGCGGCTACTGAGGATGTTACTGCAGATCACCATTACGTGTCACTTACTTTGTCGACTCCCATCTTTTTGAAGGAAACCTGCAGGAGCTTGAAGTTGTGGATGTACTCGTGCTCCAGCTTCGCGCCAAATTTTACTTTCTTCAGAGGCACAGAACCGGGGAAGAGCATGTCCATAAACTGGCAGTAGGCTGCACCTGAATGGCCAAGAAGAGGACGCGTATGCACGTTAGAAATCCTCCGAGGTGATCTGGACCCAAGCACACTCCGAGGCAGAGGAGGTTAATCCTCCTCTACACACTCAGGAAACATAAATACAGTGAGGTTTTTGATTTCTTTCTTTTTTTTTTGTCAGTTAAGACAACAGCAAGCCTCTGGGCTGCCGGGTGAACACAAAAGTAATGTGGCTCCAGGAAACTGATGAGCATGTTCCAAATTTTCTTGATGTTAAGTCGACTTCATGGTTCATCCCTTCATCGAGGAAAATATCTGTCAGTCGCAGTTCTACAATATTTCATGCTGGATGGTACTTCTTCAACGGTGAATCTCAAGATGTCCATGTGGGATTAAAACAAGCTGTGGCAGCGTCTTGCGCTCTAACACACCTTCTAATTACATACACTGGGTTAAGATATTGACGTGCCAGAGAGACAATCAGTACGGCGCATGTAAGCACAGGCAGATCGGCTGGCAGATGTCAACATCTCATCAGAGACAGGAGTTGACTGATAAATGTAGGATCCCTCAACCCTCCCGCATCTGACGAGAGTCTCTACAAGCTGATTAATGCTGGTTAGCAATGTGGTGACATTTTTTACCTTTGTAAAAAAAAAAGTCTCAATCTAAAGAAAAAAATCCTCCGCAGAAGCATCAGGGTAAAAGTTGTGTGTAGTCTCACATGCTTCAGGTGGGACGCACCAGTACTTCCCCACAACACAGCGACAAAGCTCACTATCGTGCAGAATATCTGACATACTGACACCCTCAGCCATGTGACGCGGGTCTGCTAACGAACACTCAACTCTTACCAGAGCACAGCATCTCGATCTTGGTGAGGTTCATCTGGAGAGACTCATTGATCCACACCAGCATGTCCTGACGACTCAAGTTGTCGCTGGTCACTGAGGTTGAGTAGACGTTCACAGCCATGTCGGTCACCTGCGGACAGACGCAAAGTTTTAGGAGCAGTGTCCTCTTCTCTCACTGATGAAAGCTCTAGCAAATTAGAACGTCAGTTCTGGTTGAGGATGTTAACTTGTTAACCCCAGGCAAATCTGGACACCACCCTTCTACAGAGGGTCAGCATCTCCCAGTCACAGCAGGTCTGATGCCGTTTCACACACTGTCTTGCAAACACAGTAGCGCTGGAAGTTCAGCAGCCTTCGACGGTCTGGCAGGTGCTGAACGTGGCCACGCCCACTAAGTTTCAACACGCTACACAACACACAGAACCACAGAAACCTGGTTCTTCTTGGGCAGACACTTCTCTAGTGTGGTACCAATGACCACTGATGTCATGAGCGGGGTGGGATTAACGCAACCAAACAAAATTTTGATTTCCAATATCAGAAGTCCAACAAATTACAGCTTAACATCATTAGTCTCAGTTTGTTGTTGGATTATAGTTGTAGAGTCAGAATTCCAGCAGTGGTCTGGACCCCCCCCCCCCCCAAACCAACCTGGAGGACCAAGCCACACGGATGGCAGTGCCAAACACTCGCTGAGACTTGACGATGCGACCAGATGTAACTAATAAAAGTTGAAATATTGATTTATCTGATCAGTGCTCATCTTTTGTCTCTGGCAGTTTGACAGGAGTTGTGCTCAAGTTTTTATTCTAAACTGAGGGCTGGTCAGCAGGCACGTGATGAGGTGTCACTGGCAGGCAACCTGAAGACAGATACGCACTTAGAGGGAGCCAGCAGACGTCCATGACTGAGATGAGACAGGACACTGGGGCCGTCCTTCGACCTCATCATCATCATTTTCAGCATGCGTACATATGTGTGTGTGTGTGTGTGTATATATATATATATATATATATATATATATATATATATATATATATATATATATATATATATATATATATATATATATATATATATATATATACACACACACACACACACACACACACACTCAGTCAACAGGACCTCTTCAGTCATCCGCTGCTGCTCTGCTCTCTCAACCAACATTACATCATCAAAAAGATCAATATAATGGCCGCTGGCATGAACGAATATGAGAGCACACACTCAGTCATGTGTTACCCACAACATTCTATTGCACAAGCGGCACTCCTGTGCAGGCTCTGCTTACATTCACTCACCTGTGCCACTGATTAGCAATATTTAACAGTCAAAGGACATCTGCTGCATGGCTCCCAGGAGCAGAGAGCTTCCATCCCTGCAGCCTCCCAGACAAAAGGACGTCTGACATTAAATTAAGGGAAAATCAATGACACTGCTTTATGTCACCTAGCAGCAGATTCAATAATCAATCTGTTGGTCTGGAAATTTTTCACTCCTCTGAAAACACATCCGCTTTCAGTGACTCAGACATGGTCATTTTAGAGAGTTGTGCATCAGTGTGTGTTGTAGATGTGGGATACTGGACCAGGAATCTCAGACTCACACATATGATGCAGGACTACAAGGAACAGGAAGACCTCATCTCGGGCTCTGAGCATTCTGATGATATTTTTTTTCCAAGTCTGGTCAAAAGTGTTCAACAGTGGACTTGTGTAGTTGAATATATATCCTTATTACAGTATTAATACTAATTTACGATGTAGTTGTCATTGAATAATCAAAATCTGTATGAAGTACAATTAACCTGTGACTTAAACAACGAAAATTCCATTTCTCATCGTTTGATACTTCAAAGTCCGTCCGCTTTTTAAAAGAATTCTCAATCATGTAAAAAAAAAAATTAATTAATGGCCAGAATAGCAACAAACATTTGGACTGTTACTATTAGCACCATCATCATTTGTTAGCTAGCAGCAGTTAGCTTAAAGCAGCAGGGCCCGGAGACACACTCGCCAGCTAACGGGGGCAACGCAGCTGTCGCTCAGCTACTTAGCGCAGCGGTGTGACGTTTAGCTTAGCACATAGCAACCGGCGTTATGGGCAGCCAGCTAACCAGAACGCTACCATTTGACAGCAGGTTGATCAGCTATTTAGAGGAGTGAGATTAGGCAAATATGACCTACTTTAGTATGCTAGACACGGGCATAGGCTTAACTGAGCCGGTGTGGCTTTGAGTGAGAGGACGATTCCCCGCCCTGAAATCACCGAGAATCCCGTTAGCGCAAGTTAGCTCCTGGCTAACTCGCCACTAGCTGCGAGTTTTTACATTGGACCGAGAGAGCTTCAGATATGTCCGTAATATCGCGAAAGAATTACGGTGTGTAGCGGAAGTGTCGCCCAGGTTGTCTTCACACAGGAATGAAACGGAGGGTTTTAACAAGCTAATGTGTTAGCTCCCGGGATTTAGCAGCCTGAGCCAACCGTCGTTTCACCGGTCGGTGAGTAAACGACAGCCGCCGTGAAACCTACCTGGAGTCGGTCAGCCTTAACAGGTCCTCTGTAAAATTAATATTTATCTCTCGGGTGTAATGGTGTCATAAAAGGCCGATAAAATCACCACTTCTGCTTTCTCAGCTCGACAGTTCACGCTCTGTTCTGAGTACCGGCAGCGGAAGGACCGATTTTATGGCGTCACGTCACGCCTAGACACGTGACCACGCCACGGTATTTCATTGGCGCTGACGGTTTAACAGAAAAATATTAACTGTACTTAGTACCATGTAATCATATCGTTTATATTATCCTTGATACACATGAGGTTGTAAGGAAATTCGAGGCTGAACAACACCATCCATTTGACAGAGCAGCGCCCCCAAATAAAATGTCAAAACAAATAGCAAGAATAGTCAAAAACTTCTAATTACTCAACCTCAGGGTATTTGTATGTAAAAATCTGGAATATACCATGAAGTTTTAGAAGTAGGCCGAATATGAAGAGTAGAGTAGTACATTTTCATGAGGGAATTTTAGTTTTGTGGCTTTCGTGTAACTAAAATAACAAATGTATGTCACAAATTTTTGACATTGAGGCGTCACAAAATGTGAATGTAGCAGTAAATGTGGCTGAATATTCACCAAACCCACACACTAATATAAATATATAATATTAAAAATACATACATCTAACTTACAATGTAACACATGCGCTGTGACTACTGTATATCCACCATGTTGAAACGACATCAGTGTTTGGAAGTTTAAAATGAGTATCAGGTTCAAAAGCTTTTACAACTCACTGTGTCGTCGTCAGTCACTCGCTCAGATGGACAGAAACGTGCAAGAGAAACCAGGTCAACGCCGATCTCATTTACAGAATTTTAATGTGTACGAAGGAGTCCTTCATAGAAAAGCAGCAATAAGAACAGAGTGCGGTGCAGAGACAGAGGGGCCCTCATTCACTCCTGATGTGCAGTAATTCTCCACGACCCCTCTGACCCCCGTTCACCCACAGTCAGTCACATGATTTACAATTTCAAAAACAATAAGCCACATAGTTCTCCGTGAAAGTAAAAGCAGATATAAAAAAGCACCGCTATGTCCGCTTCAGACAAACATTCAGCATTTCCAAACATCTCCTTCTCAATCCATTTAAAATGACAGGAAAGACACTTCAAAAACGAATATTCTCCAGGCATCGGAGGTTGAGCTCTCTCGCTAACTCTGCTTTTAAACAATGAGCTGGTCACTGAGGAACGAGCAACCAGGGATTGGTGAGCACCACATTTAGCACCATAACACCTTCAGTCCAGACCTTTGTGTCCATTACAGGTTGTTAGTGAAAAGTGGCAGTGCCCACACACACACACACACACACACACACACACACACACACACACACACACACTACATTCAGCAATGATAATAAACACTATTGTTTGTCCTCATAAATACACACAGTAAAAGTCTTTCTGTGTTTCCCTGAGTTAAAACTTGAGCATTAGTATAAAGTTACACATACAACAGAGCACCAGAGCTGCAGGACAGACATGAACTCCATATTGTGTCCACGAGATGGACGTCTAAGTTGTGAGAATATGCGGCGCTGTACAGTATTTCTGTATTATATTGGCACTGAGGCATGAGACGACACGTCTCAGATTTGGTCGATCGATGACAGAGCTCCAAAAGTCGTCTCTTCCTGCTTTGTAATGCTGCATTAAAAAAAAAAAGTTATTTGATTTCTGATTGTGTTTCATACAAAATAAATGTAAAAAGATAAAAGACCAATGTAGCAGTCGTGTCAGAGCATCTCCACACAAATGTGCAGCTACTGGGTCGATATTAACATTTTAGAGACATTTATCAGCCATTTTCCCTCCCACAGTGTATAGTGGCTGGCAGAGTCACTGGTCAACACACATTCCCAGTGTTGTGATGGTCAAAATGGACCTGCCTGTGAGCTGGTCTTCATACACGGTGGATGAAGTATCTAGACACAGCTCCTCCTCTATCTCAGCTGCTGCAAGTCCGGAGAGGAAGAGGAGGACAGGATGCTGGAGGAACTGGAGGAGGACGCGGCGGCGGTGATGGTGCTGGATGTGGTCATAGGAGGCAGCTCCTCACAGGCAAAGTAGTCCTTGAGGGGAGCGAAGAGGTGGCGGATGACCGGGACGCTCCACGACTTGCCCAGGACCTTCTGCCGCTGCTGCCGGTTCATGTTCCGCACGTCCGTGTAATGTTTGGGGAAACCGAAGATTCTGGTGGTGGAAGGAGGACAATTACAGCACCGCGGCCAGTCGAGCTGCCCTGATGTCACTGCTGACTGGTGAGGCCGTAAACTGGCCTGTCAAAACAAGCCATCACCTGAAGCCCGTGAGATCGGAGGGCTTAACAACTCTGCATGTCTGATAGAAAGTTGAAGCGATAGAGGAATTCATTTGTCACAGATACTGACTGATTGGCACTTACATCAACCAAGAGTGTTGAAAGTACACAACGCTCCCCAGTTGAGGGCACAGAGAGAGTGTGTGCTCCTTCAGACTGTCTAAAGTCTATCAGACCAAACTATCAAAATCAAATCAAATTCTGATCAAGAAATGAGTCGTTTCACTGCAGCTGTGAGACGCTCAGAATAATTCATCCTCTGTTTAACGGTCGCTCCTTTCACACTTTATGTCTCTGGGTCTTTTCAGGTCGCAGAGCATCACATAACAGAGGGGGAGGAGAAAGCGTTGGCATTGGCAAAAACCAAGCACACACACATCAGGTCAGGGAACCTATCAAACATTTGAACTGTTATCACAGGAAGACAAAAGACGAGGGCTTCGGAGTAAGAAGACCGATGTGCTGGCATTTACTTGGCGTGCATCAGAGACGCAGGATCAAACTGACAACATGGAGTCTTCATATCATGGAGCCTCTGAAGGGAAATTCCAGTATTTTTTAACCTGGATCCTATTTCCACTTTTTAAGTCACATTAATTGACAATATTGTGCAAAATGCTCTAGTGGCAACTGTGTCACACACACACACACACACACACACACTTGTGTAGCTGTCTTTGTGAGAACATTCATTGGCCTTCCCGAGGCTCTTACCCTAACAGCTAACTGCCTGAGCCCAACCTTACCCTAACCTGAACTCAAGTCTTACTGAGACTGCCTTTTTAAACTGTCTCCGAAAAAGAGGATGGCCCTAAGTGTCCTCACAAAGATAGCTGTAGCAGCGCGCGCACGCACGCGCACACACACACACACGTTGCGATGCCTACTTTTCCAGCTCGGTGATCCAGAGGGTGTCCTCTCGGCCGTTATCCATGATGGGCATCAGAGACAAGTTCTTTCCCTGCTTGAGAGAGTTTGAGCCGGTGGTGATCGTCCTCACTTTAGTGACCTGGAACAAACACAGCAACACGGAGTGACGACTGCGAACAGATGGAATCAATACATTTTGTCGTCAGGATTCCTGCAGGGTTTTTACAGGGTTCATACACGTTTCACAAATACATTTCTAAGACTTTTCCACACTTTTTAGGACAAATGGTCCTGACCACACAAATTCGGAAAACTTTGTTGACACATGGGAAACAGAAAGCGAGTTTTTCAGCGTCTGTACTCACATATCTTGAAGACCACTTTGAAGAAAATCTAAAACCTATTTCATGGCAAAATGGTTGAAAACTCTCGCTCAAGCTTGGGTGCGAGGCGTGCAAATGCCAGCTGTATGTTCTCAGATGAGGAGTGACTGTTGGTTCCACGTTGATTTATGTCCATATGACCTGAAACTTTGGTTGAAACTTTTAATGTCAAGTGCTTTATTGATCCTGCAGGGGACCTCTTCCTCCAATGTCTTGATTCACTCTTTGAACGTGATGTAGATTGTTATTTTTTCTTTTTAAGCTCAATGTTTAGACGTCTGACAGTCAGACTGCCACTTACAACATTTTGCTCATTCACAGATGAGGACAGAAACTTGATGGAGAGTCTATGTCTATGCAAGATGGAGCTGATACAGCCAACTGAAGTTATATGAGACCAAAGAAATGGTGGAGCAGCAGGTTGGGTGACTGACCCTGGCCTCTCTGCCGATCTCCAAACACTCCTGAAGAGTCAGCTTGTCCTTCTGGGAGGCGATGATGGGCCTGACAGAAGAACGGAAGCAAAATTGATCAATAAATCAATTCAAACCACGTCTTTAGCATATAAAACATTTAATCAGAAACCTCAAGGGAATAAAAAAAGTCATTTGACATGGTTTCTGTTCTGCAAGCCCTCTTTCCCTGCTGGTTAAGATGTCATCTTAGTGCACTCAGTTTTGACAGGTGACCTTGCAACATTGTACGTCCTTTTATATCTTCTCCACACTGGAGGTGAAGATGTCTCTAGTTTGTGAGATCCATCGTCATGAAGACTGAACTCAATTGATTCACAATGTCAAAAGTAAACTCTATAAATTGTAGCTGGAAATCAAAATTCAATTCCATATGAGAATCAAATTGAAAATGACTGGCACTGGCACCAGCTGAAAACCCCCAAACAATTTCAGTTCCACTCAGTGGTCCCTGAATGCAACACAAATGCAGCAGGTATTGCCAACAAAGGATACAAGAATGTAGTACGACATGTATTCATATAAATCCTCTATCGGTGCTCCTCCCTCCTCCTCTGACACGTCTACCTGGACAAAATGCCTCCATGGCACTCACTAATTTTCTTGCAGTAGTGAGATTGGAATTCAAGCCTTAAACCGTGAGTCATGACAGATCTTACCTGCTCATCCCTGGGATGTTTCCCCAGAAGTAACGAGCTCGGTGGGCTGGGCTGACCTTGACTGCATCCACCAGCACCGGGTTGCACTGTCATATAATAGTGTAGATAAAAAGCTGTTAACTGGAGAAGGAAGACACAGAGGGAGGGCAGACAAAGATAAAAGAGGGAAGAATGAGGAGGACAGCACTAAAGGTAGAAGGACGGACACCAAACAAAGGCGGAGAGTCGGACCTCGAGGAAGCGGCAAATGTTGATTTTGTCATGTGTGTTCATGAAGACCACGTTCTCAAACAGCCAGAAGAAGGGCCGGTTGTCTTCCTCTTTGGGCCTCAGTAGCTGGAGGATGCGGTAGAACTCAAAGAAGAGCCTGCCAGAGCCCTCTGCAGGACAGAGAAGGGAATTGCGGCTGAGGTTTTAAACTGGAGAGAGTTTAAAGACAAAAATGTTCTCTACCAAGATAAAAACCTGCAACAAATTAAACTTGACTCATAGCTGTGTGTTGGTTCAACACTGCGGTCTAATCATGTGACCTACGCTGCACATGAGCATTCATGTACACCACTGCAGCAGCCTGGCTGTGCTGAGCAGCCAATTCCACCACTGACACACTGGCTGGCAGTGGGGCTTCTCTGCAGCTGTTTAGATGGACATGTTAGACTTTGTGTTCTTTGAAAAACAACAACAAAAAAAGTAAATTACAAAACTGAGTAAATAATTTGGACTGATACGTAGTGTCAACGAAGGCTTCAACCAATAAGTGAAGGCAGCATAGGAGGAAACTAGAAGGATCAATAATTACTTGTTGCTTGTCAATGCAGCGAGCATCCTTGTCACATACCATAGAGGCCTTTTCTGATAGGGTTAACGATGGAGAGGTCGTTACACGGACTGCCACCAATCAACAGGTCAAATGGACCCCACCCCTTGATCTGAAAGATTCAAAAAAGACAATCATGTGAGAAAACAACACGAGTTGGTTAATAATAGCGTGTGCATGAGGTCATACATGTTCCTCTGTGATGAGCCGGGCGTCTCCAACGTGGATGATCTTCCCGTCGTGGTTGATGGTCCCGACTGCAATGGAATCCTCACAAACCTCAGAGGCAACGTACTTCTCGACTTTAAATCCGAGATCCTTCAGCACCAGGTAGCCTGAAATAAGAGAGAAGAAATGATTAAACAAAGTCAGACTTGTTCCTGGTGATGGTTGGACTCCCCCAAGGCTGCCCTTTGTCACCGGTTCTGTTCATAACTTTTATGGATAGAATTTCAAGGTACAGCCGGGTGGTGGAGGAAGTCAAGTTTGGTGGCGGGAGGGTGTCGTCTCTGCTTTTTGCGGATGATGTGGTCCTCTTAGCTCCATCAGGCCACGACCTCCAGCTCTTGCTGGGTCCTACCTCAGGTGGAGGAGTTTAAGTATCTCGGGGTGTATGATGTCTGATGGTGATAACCAGGGGTGAAAGTGAGCCGGAACGGGCCAGAACGCAGTTCCGGTAAAATATTCACGGCCGGAACGGAGTTCCGTTAAAAAAAGGAGGAGAAGGGAGCTGTCAAAATCCCATATTAAATAAAGAAAACGACGTCTGAAGGCGGTTTCACTCTGAACGCAGCAGACGCGGCGGCTGCACAGGGTGGGGAGCAAGCACACACAGCGCTACCGAGTTGCTGGGCTTGGTTTGCGCTCATGTGACGTCACAGCGCGCCCACATACACAATGAATGGACTTCCCACGCACAGCCTGCGCCTTGCGCGTTCAGCGTGAAACCGCCTTGACACGGAGTCGTGCCCATGAGCGCAACTCCGCATGCGAGGCGTTTCTGGTTGGCTGACAGACGGACACGTGGGTCACGTTACCAGCATTGTTAGCTTTTATTGGTTAAAACCACACGCGTTCTGCTTTCACGGAACGAAAAAAAGAGAAAGAAAACAAAACAGAGGGCAAAATCAAATTGGTGATTGCTCTTGAAATTTTCCACACGTTTTGTGTCGTGTCTCTCACTGTAAAGTGTAAACTGATATTTTGCTAAATAAATCACTGAGTGACACTGATGATCTGTGTTTTCATGTATGCATGTCTGCCTGTTCCCTGTTGTCAGCACTGTAGTGGGCAGTTACTGTAAAAAGCAGTTTTCAAAGCATTTCCAGGGTTAGCGTGGGAAGGGTGGGGCTATGGGGGCTGCAGCTGTGTGGGTCATAAAAATCACCCAAAACCGAATAAAAACTGTAAAACTTTGTCGGCGGCACTTTTTTTTTAAAAACAGTTCCGGCAAGACTTTTAAGCCACTTTCACCCCTGGCGATAACCCCAAAGATTCACTGGTACTTTCTAATAATGACTGAAATAACAATATGGCCGGCCTGCAGCAGAGGCGGCCCTGTCCTCTCAGGGTGTCACATTAGCTTCCAGTTCCATAATGACACTGTGGCTGACTCTGAGCCGCTGTAGAGGCAACGTCAGGCCACACAGCCTGGCTGATGCTTCACGCGTACCGTTTGTATATAAAATGATCAAAATAATGCCAAAGTAATGAAATCAGGATGCTGATTTGTACAAAATGCTTTATCACATCTTTCTACAAGACAAGAAACAAACAACTTTTAAAATGCTGGTTTTCTGAAAGAAGTTTGGATTTTTTCCACTACAGCAAAACCACAGTGTAACTCTTAAGTTTGGTTGTATTGGGCTAAATATTAAGCCCCAGTCTTGATGTAAATATGGCTTTTACTTCCATATGAGGCACGGTAAATGTAATGGCCACTCTCTCTCGCTGTTAAAGGAAGTTTTGTTGAAGTCAGTAAACAGACACAGACGATGACATAAACCCGTTGGCCAAGATCACTATTTGTTTTTGTTGTCATTTGAGAGGAACTGGGCACTGGACAGAGTTACACAACCCACTCCTCAACCGTATTTACGTGTGTGCTCACCAGTTGCAATGCCATCGAACAGCGAGAGAACTCGGAGGGGTCTGCGCAGTTTTGCAGGGATGGACGGGTAAACACGGTGTGGCTCCTATAAACAAGCAACAAGCATTGTTTCTTCTCCATTTTTTTTGGACACACATGACAGCAGTTGATTTAGCAACAGCTTTAAAAATGGCCGCAATCATTGATAACTTACAAACTCCATGGCGCTGTAGTTGGCGAATAACTGCTGAACACGAATGCTCCAGTCCTCTCTAGGAACCAGGGCGCCGTGCTTTTGGTGAGGCTGACACATAAAACAGATCCACGGGTCCACCTGCTTCAACGCATCGAACGTCCCGGAACCAACGAGGATGTTCAGACAGTCCTCGCAGTAAGACCTGCAAAACGGACAGGGGAAGATGGCCACCTTTCCTTGGACAGCTGAATGCAGATGTAGAAGAGGTCACACGCAAACCCACCTGCAGCAGCTGTCGGTGCCACACAGGAGAACTTCCATACCGTAGCAGCAGATGGTGCAGTAGGACTGGTATCCGTCTTCATCATAACGATACAGAGTTTCTGTGAAATTGTCCTGCAGGGAAACAGAAAGAGTTTCTAGATGGTTGTTCAGAAATTCATCACTCAAGACTCTGAGTTCAGGTTTTCACACATGGAGGACGACGGTTCCTTACTTTACACTTCAAGCAGAGGCTGCCTTTAAACAGCGGGTGGAAAATTGTGACGTCTTCAGTTCCACAACACAAACAGAAGCCTGCAGACACGAGACAAAGTAATAACCTGATGTAAGTGGAAAATATTCATACATTTCTACACACATACGATCACATGCTTATACACCTTTGCCTGGTCAAATGTGAAGCACTCTTGGAAACTTCAAAACTGGTAAAAACGTAACAGAAGGCCACCTATTGGCTGTGCGAGAGGTAAAAGAAATTCCTTCACATTTCCCAAAATAAACAAGCACACATACAAATGTACATCGTCATATAAATACACACCCATGCAACACAACTACAAAATTTCAGTCCATGAAAAATCTGAGTGACACAACACACTCACCTTCAATGTCTAGTTTCATGTCCATGATCCTGCGAATGGTCTCCTCTGCATCAACACCAACAAAAAAAAGCACTCAATGTATGAATAACACTGGTTTGCTTTTATTGTAGTGAAAGTACTGCACAAATAAAACCAGCGGGTTTTACTCATTTCTTCAACTACAGTTGAGTGTATTTTTTGAAAAGAGGCGCAGTATGAACTGCCTGTCTGGTGAAGGTCTTTGTAATTTGGTGAGCTGCTGCTTATTTGTTATCGCCCTAAGAACATCAGAAACAACCTCATAAAAAAACCATACAAATACAAAATAAGTTACAAGGAAACTACCAGCAAATGAAAATACTTTTCTAAATGACGAGATTGCATTCACTATCCATTCAAATTAAACTGTATATGTTCACAGCAATGGTCAGCTTTCTTGTATTCCCATGGTCGTGAAAGCAGGCTGTGTTAAGGCTGTGTTCTGGAAACCCCCTTAAGACCCCACTTTAAGAACCCCTCATGTTCTACTAGATACACTCTTCATTTGTTCACTCTTGACTGATCCTGATTAGTTTCTGGTTTTGATCATTACATACAGTTGGGTACCTCTGACTTTCTGGTCCGGCTGTGTGTAGATGCCGGTCGGCTGGCTGGCCTTCAGGTGACCAAAGGTTTTGGTGTAGGCCCTCCTCTTGTTTGGGACGTTGTCCGGTGATCCATCAAATCCATCAAACAGGCTTCTTTTGTTCTTCCAAACCCTCCCTTTGTAGCTTCTCTTAACCTTGGCTCTACTGCATCCCCACTTCTTCTTCTCCCATCCTCCTCTCCAGCCGTCTTTCTCCCCATCGGATTGATTCGCCGCCTCCACTGCCCATCCTCTGGACTGCTTCTCCTTCGTGTCTGTCCCAGACTCGTACTCTTCTTCCCATGCAGTTTTCCTAACTCCACTTTTCCTGGCTGACCTCTTGTTGGAGATGCACACCAGTTTGTTCAGGGAGGCGGCAACTTCCTTCAGCTGAGCAGTGACATCGTTCCTGCTGCTGGGGGAGCTGGAGGATTGGGGAGACCAGGTGGCTTTCATGAAGAGCTTCTTCTTTGCTGTTGAGCTGTTCTTCAATTTATTGACATCTAGAGAGGTGACAATCATTCATGTGAACATAAATCTTTGACATGACAGAACTCAAATTGTGCTTTGGATCTGTGGAATTGTTGTGGTTAGCGTTCCATGTACTGTATGTGGCCTGGAGGCTGCCAATTAGCATGTGCCTTCAATGGCTTTTTTCATTTCAGGCTTCATTTAGCATCCCTGTTTGCTCAACTGACACGTTGCACATCAGAAATGCATTACGGTCTGTTGCCTCTCCAGAACAGTTTCCCTCTGTCATCAACCGTGACTGAAACGTTTTTGTTGTCCTGTAGCGATGGAGGTCCCTTCAGAAAACTACACACTGTCTGTCATTTCATTGAACGTCACTTAAAATGCTCCAATGGTTGGTAAAGTGTAGTATATATATTAGTAGTTTGGGGTTGCAGGTGTGGGCTCACTGGTGATGCTATGCCACAATTTAGGAATGTGAATTTATTGTTCAAAAAGGCATATATGAGTTTGAACGCTTTACCTTTGTTTAGTACCAGTATTAAGTGACATCACCTCAACAAGAATTTCAGTGAATCTGATTGTGGTAACTGAGGAGCAACTAGTAGAGAAACTTCTACCACATCTTTACCTTTCATTGAGGCTGCAGGTTTGAGCCCGTCCGTCCCGGCGGGGTGAAACCCTCCAAAGGCCCAGTCTAACATCTGCTTCACGAGCTCATCTTTATCACCTTGACACGTGGGAAACTGCTTCTTGCAACGCAAAGCTGCCTCCTAAACAGGAACATAAATGTGAGGGACAACAAATAAACTTCATGTCTAAATTGTATGGAGCTGAGAGGGAACAAAACAACACTGGTGATATTGATTTGTGCTTGTCAGAAAAGGCCAGGTAGTCAATCCTGTTACTTGGGCTACACCCATGCCAATAAGGTTTCATTTCAACTTAAATCTATTTCTATGTTTGCACTTCACATCCACACAACTCCAAACTCTGCTGCCCCTGAAACATGAGGACAAAGTTGCTGCTGTTGACCGCCTGCGACTTTTAGCTCCACCTCGTTATCCATACAAGCAGAGAAAGCGCTGAATTTATTCTCCTCCCAAGTATATTCCGCAGCTGTCAAGCGCACGTTTATACAGTGTAAGTGAACAGTCATGAGTTATGTGTTTTCAGGTGTGTTGGTATGAGAGTAGATCCATTCTGACATCAAACTCCTGTGTGGGCATGTCAATGACGACTCTGGCTTCAAACGGAAGCTTATTAGTGTGGATGTAGACTTCATCACTTTCCTATTTGTGCATGTTGGCAAATATACACACAGACCTGCAGAGACAAGGAAATGGCTTCCCGGTAGGTGGCGAGAATGGCAAAGGACTTGGCACAGAAGTACTGGGTGAAGGCAGAAAATGGCTTCAGGGTCTGCACGCTGACCTGGTACCAGAAACAAATCAATACTAGGGAGTGCAACAATGACAGGAGAATCAACAGTTAAAGCAAGAGAGTGAATAACATCATTATATCAGTATAATCAGAGAGTAAAAGCAGATGTAAAGGATAGTCCTGTTGTCCAAAGCGGCCTTCTATCATATCAATATCAGGTATATGATTCAGTGCACTGGCTCACCTGAGACATTATTCTCCGGCCGTACCACTCCACCACTCTCTTCCCTGGAGCTTCATTCTGTTCCCTGGAGGGAACGATGACACCTGGCCAGTATGAGAAGCTATCCACCTCCCCCCAGACCAACTCCCCTACTGCATCCTGATGAAACACACAAAATAAACATCGATGCTGTCCTCTAGAGGCCTTTAGACAAGCAGTGGACAGACTCCTCAAGTCTGGAAAGTCTCAACCCAGTTGGCCCTGCAAGCGGACAACCAAAGGAAACAGACTCCCCCTCCACACGTTTCACCTGCTGTATGACAAATAACCAGTCTGTCCAAGTCGTATTTATACAGCAGAAACAGGGAGACAGGAGCCCTCACTCTGAGTGCTGAAATAATGGAAGTTACTGTGCTGTTGCTGCTTATAAGAGAGTCGTCGTTTAAAAACCAAGACAAAGTGTTTTTCCTCAATTCTGACATTGACATGTAATTCAATATGTGAACTAAACATTTTGAAGCTTCACTGTTAGTTAATTACCAAAGGTCTGCAGGAAGGAACCCCACTGGCACAACCAAGTCTTACTGAGCAGGTGTCCATGAGAAGAGTGCCTTGATGCTCACTTAAAATACCCCATTGAACATGTCTGAATGAGTACTAGTGCTCCTCAAACGGATGAAGGGTCTTGATTTTTCTTCCCACTTTCAAGTATCATGGTTGTGTTTGGGGGTCATGCGTGCCCCAGTACTCCAATGGCATCTGTAGAGCTCAGGCAGGCTATTCCCAGAGGGTGGCCAACCTTAGTTTTAGAACATAGCTTTGGTGTTGACGTATACCCTGTCATTGTGCAGCACTTGTCCTGTCTCTGTCTAGATATTTGTTTGTTTCGTGTCTGTGTCCAACATTTCTCAACGGCCTGATCACACTATTCTACACTCATGTGCCCTTGAGCAGAGTGTCATTTTGCAGTTGGCATGGTTGGTGTATACCCCTTTAAATGATTCACTGTCACATGACCGTCTTTTGTAACTCTGAAAGTCTCACCTATACCTGTCTCTGCCACACCCTGAAGAAGACTTAGTTGAAATGCACTGGTCCCTGCTTTCCATGAAAGGATTTTTATCACACCTACAGGAGCCTCCTTTTTGACTGCAATAACACTGAGAACGACAGTCATCCACCCCTCATCCTGATGCCTCACCCTTTGAAGAGCACCTGATTTTTATTTGCTTTTTTTATACTCGTACTCAGACCCATTGAGCACTCGCCTTTTTAGTATTTTCTCCACCAAATCATAGTCCCATTTGGAGTACATTTTTCTGGTTTGCCAGATGCATTCTCTGCTCTCCGCTCCCCAAAACAAAGCAACTCCTGTGTAAGCTAGCTTGCTAGCCAGCTAGCAGAAACCTGCACATTGAACATGGCAGATTCTGGCTGAGATTTGGACTGTGAAGCGAGCCAGATCTGTTCAGCTCTTATGATGGATATTCATAAAGATAAACAATAAAGTGAAGATATACAGGTTTCTTAAATTCACCCGCCACCCCAACATAAAAGCACAACAATGAGTTTCTGAATGAATCCAAGTGAAAGAAATCAAAAGGTCAACCTTTTGATTTTAGCGAGTATTAAATTCCATTTCAGTTTGATACGTTTATCACCTACATATAAAATAATCCATTAGCTTGACAACTGCTTACTAAACTGAACAGACCTGAAATAAGCTTACAATAGATTTTGTGGACAATCCAGCAGGGTTGGACGGTGTGACTGACGGCGAGACTGTGGAATCCATGTCTTCATCATCACCGTCACCATCAGTCAAATTGTAGTCAAACCCTGCAAGGTGTCCTGGAGCTACAAAAAAAAAAAAAAAAAGACAAATAAGCTTTTGAGTAGACACCATTTGGATTTCTGGACGTTCCTCACCCCGACATGGATTGACCCACCACAAAGAAAAAACAACAACCTCTTATGTTTCCTTTTGTGTGCTTTTAATGAGTAAAATATCCTGCTAGTGCAGAAAGTAAAATATTGTTTGATGCATTAATATTTTTTATCAAGTTTAAGCAGTATTATTTGACATAGAAAAAAAAATACTGTGTGTGCATGGTCATGATTTGTTTTTCGATCTTCAAACGTGTGATTTTTATTCAGAAATCAATTTCAAGCGCTGTGCAATATTAAAAGACCAAGTGTCCGTATCCCCTGCTTCCATGTGATTTGTACATTTTAGAAACAGCCAACAAGGAATCTAAGTAACTTGTCCAGCCAGTAAAACTAGACATTGCACTCTCTTCTACTTACATCCTGGGCCCCATGACGGTCTTGGTACTTCTGTGACATCGATGACATCTGACCAGAACAGAACACAGTCACACTTGTTGTTTGGAGTTAACATCAATTATATTCTGTGCTCAGAGGCAGCAAACCGCTGATCACTGTGGTGAAGTTCGAACAGACTCCTACCTGATGAATTGTCTGTGTTGTCTGAATCCGAACTCTCTTCATCCTTCCTAATGTTCTTCCTGCCATTGTAACCCCTCAGCTTGCTACTGCAGATTGGCGGTCTTTCTGTCTTCCCGCCCAGTCGAGATGAGGCCTCGGATTTTTCCCTGTCTTTGCTGCTAGCTGCTTGCTTGGCGTCAGTGAAAACCTTGAGACGGGAGCAAATGCACACAAACGGTCCATTAATCAGCACAAAAAAGTAGGAAATTAAAGAACACAAAACAGCGCACGCTCTGGACGGATGTTTCAGTTCTTTGTGTTTGCGGCAGTGTGCAGTGGTAATTTGCACTGTGGTTGTAGCTGACAGGCTGCAAGTGGTGACATAACACCTCATTAATCCTGACGAAAACATGGAACACATATGAATTCTTCCTCTCTCGTAAGGCCCCACTCACATCTGGATAACTTAAAGCCTACTTTGATCCCAGGTGGGCCGGAGCAGGAAAATCATTCCATAATAACCAAGAAATGACAACAGCTATGATCTGTTTTGTTCCATTAAGAAGTGCAAGTACTTTTTAAAAAATATTTGAAAATGTGGAGAGACGTTCTACCACAACTACTGCAAAGACAATCAATTCTAAAAAAAACTATGCTTTAAGTTTCCTTTTGAAATCGGTCCTAACAGATGAAACGACTTGCAAAACAAAAATGAAGTATCACCTTAAAGACAATCTTTGAAGTAGACGGAACTCTACGTGTCTCACTGCAATTACTTGGCGTAATTTTACAATCCAATATGATTCGGTCCATTAGAGGGAACAGGCATTTTTACATCATTATTCTTATTCCCACTGAAACCCCTATTAAAATGATAATGGAGCGATTGAACAAAGATGTTGTCTTCACTCTGAAGAAGAAGGTATGTGGGCGGATCCCAGTGACACAGGCATTCTGACACACAGTTAGCCTTCAACCAATATTGTGCCTTCCTGTGACTTGAAGACTGCATTTAGCCATACTGTAAATGTAACATCAACCAAATGAATGAGACACTTCAACATTCCTCCAGGTCATCAGCCTGTTTTTGGCTGTAACGGGATCTGACCTGACCCGGCCTTGGGTGTGAACACTCACCTTAGCAAACACTGTTTTGCTGCTCAGAGAGCTCGGCAGGGCCAGGAGGGTCAGGAAGAGTCGACGCAGGGTTGAGCGGGGTCTCATGGCAGGTAGCATCTGCACACGCAGCACAAAGAAACACTTTCAAGGACACTGGACGGCTCATTTTTAAACTGTGAAAGGGGTTATGAAGCTTGTTTTAGGCCTTGAAACGGGCACTAGGATTGCCAAAAGTGGCCAGTATATGATGAAGAAATGGTGGTGAATCAGTATTTGAGGACATTAACCAACCTCCTCAACTGTTACACTAGCCAGTGGTTTACCTTTGCCCAGCAGTGACTGCTTCCTCCCCTCTGCTGTGCATTCAATGTCTTAATCATGGTCAGGTAGTCATACACCAGCTGATAGGATTCTGCACACCCGGCTTTATACAAACCCAGCTGAGCACCCAACTCTGGCAGCACGTATCTGGACAATTTAACATCCTGGAGGGAAAATACACCAAAATACACAGTTTGGTGAGAGAATTCCATTAGCTTAGCATCAACACTACAAATGGCTACGTTAAACTGTGAACACATGGAAGACAGCCCAGGGAAAACCCACTTCCCTGCATAAAAGAATTCTGCCATATTTACATGGATTTGGGGTGTAAGTATTAAGGCACTCTCCACTTCACATTTCTCACTACGCTTTTAAATCATCAGAGCCCAGACAAGGTGAAGAAGTCACTTCCTGTAGGAGACATCTTCATCACAGCGAGCTTGTCTCAGTTTCAACTGCACCTGCAATAATCTACTTAATATATTCCACTTATTCATAAAAGCTATACTTCATTACAAGCGCATGTTTTGCCTTTCGTTTACTCAAAAATAGGTATAGTGAGCTTACAAAGAAGGTGGTTTTTTGCCTCCTTCATTACTGATTTCTGACGCAAACACAGACAGAACCAGCCACAAATATTTAGCTTGAAGCTTTGAAGCTAATGGAGACTGACAGCTATCAACAACACCGCTGTGCAAAAACATCTGTTAGGAAAGTCTCAAGGATATCACCTCAAATAATCAACGTCTTTATTATCCAGCCATACGCTCCGTGATCCACCAACATTTGGATTTGTGCTGAAGACAAACTAGAACCCCTCTGGTTCTGTGGTTGTTCACAGCAGCCCTTAGTACAACCAGCTGGTCCATTCAGTTGAAACAACTCGCTCACATTCGCCCCCGCAGGTTCACAGTAGTGGTGAACTTAAGTGTTGCAGTTTGTTAAGAGGGCTTTTATGGACAGTTTTACTGAAGGGCTCTTAGGGCTGCATATACGTGACGGGCTCTTCCTGCACTCTGACAACACAAAGAAATGATGCAGGAGGGAAAAAGAGAGGTCTTTGCGTGCTCCACACCTATTTGTGAGTACTTGAAAGGCAAAATGCACTCCTTAGGTGAGGTATCACTTTAAACGCTGCCCAAAGCAGGTTCACAAATAAAGCTTACTTCAGTCATACACAGCATAACAAAAATACCTTCTTACATTTACGTTTTCCGGAAGTTTCCGCATTAAGTTAATATTCTTCAATGCCACATCTCCAAGCTGGTACGGAAGACTCTCCACTATACTCTGAAGTGCTGATTTGTAGAACGCCATGGCATTCTTCAGGAAGTCATTCCTTTCCTGCTCACCGAGATCCACGACTGGGGTGAGCCACAGGAAGTCACTGGCAAGAGAACCTACAGTCACCTTTGACAAGGGGAGCAGCTCTTCCTTATTGGAGAGGAGGAGAGGATCCCGTCTCCTGAGAAAGCACTCAATGGCAGAAGGCTGGAGGATGCTGGCTGCGTAAGAGTGAACCAGCATGGAGATCAGCTGCAGCTCCACAGACAGATCCCGCTGCACTTCCTGGAGAGCTCGGAGGGGCTCCAAGGCATGGGAGAGGAACAGGAATCGCAGCTTGACTTTGGGCTCCATCAGCTGGGCCCAGATGTGCTCAACATTTTCAGCTGGCCTCTGTGATTTATAATAAGCCAACAAATCCTTCCAGCTCCTGGCCATCCGCTGCACAATACAGATGATTAATGTGTGCTGTGCTGAGATGGGACAGGAAGGGTTAAAGGACTCCGCATCTGCAAACAGCGCTTCCAGACGATCGTTAACATAGCGGCTGCTTGAGTAGTGCTGATGGATGTCTCGAATCAAGTCTACAATGCAGCTAAATGAAGGCATGATTCCTGCCTGGCAAGCTCTTCCCACCAGCCCAGTGAGGCCGCAGAGTGACACTAAACTGGGGCTGAAAGCCCGGAGCTCTGAGACGAACACCTCTGAATGTGGAGCATTGCAGTAAAACACAGACAGGTTGGAGAGAGTCAGCCCGAACCTCCTTAGCATCTGAATCAGAAGATGAGCGTCAGAACTGTGCGTGATAGCATCTGCTGAGTTTTGTGGATCAACAGCATCGATGCTCATGTGCAGAGTGTCCAGCAGGCGTACCACGCTAACCCCGAGGCTCTGGTCACAGTAGCCAATCAGAACTACGCTGGTCCTCTGGCCTCCATCCACCTCCATTCCCACAAAAAGGTAGATGCAGTAGGGTGAGTGTGAGCACACCTGGATGATCTCTTGGACATGGGATGACCTCAATATGGGCAATAGAGGGCGCTCCAAACCCTGAGTGCCTGCGCTTGTCTTGATTTTCAAATTTGTGTCCACATTGTCACACAAGTATTTTCTAATGAAGCACGACAACATGTCCCTACTAGGATCACGACCCCCCCGACTGTCCCCTGCTGCTTCAGCTTGCACCGTCTGCATTTTCTCCTCCTCGTCCATCACGTGCATCTCCATTTCCTGCTCCGTCCCAACCAGCATGTCATCATCATCAGATATTACTACTATCACCTCTGTGTTTCTGTTCACTCTCTCTTTTGACTCCTCCTCCTCTTTATTAATTTTTCCCTCTGTTTTTAAGATAGTATCCACTCTCTGATGGGGCATCTCAGAGGACCTGCCACCTGTATGGGGGGGGGAAATGCAGATTTTAATGTTCTCGATTTTTCTGTACCTTACGAGCCCCATGTGTACCACTATGAGTTCTTCATATGCAGCTCTTAAGGACTATTAGAAAAAAACCGTCAGGCAGGCAGCAGTCGCAGCAGGGAACCCAACACCTCCCTATCCCACCCATCTCAAAACCCTTTTTTTCCCCATAAAACAAGGGTGACATCATCAGAACTAAAGCTGATACCAGCTGCTCGCCTGCGGTGAGGTGACCACGACATAACAAGACACGATGACTCATATCAACTCTTCCATGGAGTAAATGAGATTTTCACTTCTGAAACCACAGCGTTGAATTCTGCTACATGCAACAACTGTGTTGTTCATTTCACACAATGCCAGGACCCACCTGAGCCAGCAGGAACCGTGGTCTGGCCAGTTCTGGCCTCGGAGGCACTAGACTCCCTGCTGCAATTGTTGGCATGAAAGGAGATTTTGAACCACTGCAGGAACGCCATTGCCACCGCAGAGTTCTTCTTTATCAGCTCATCAACAGGGATTTGCTGAAGAGAGATAAGTGCGTGACGTCATTGAATCTGATCGATTACATCTTCTTGTTTGAACTTTGCAATTGCAATCACAGCTGAGATGACGCCTGCCCGACGTTTTGATGACATTAACGGAGTAACAAACGACTTCCCAAAAAATACTCACTCGGAACACGCCACATTTTCTGAATGCAGTTTGCACCAAACTGTAGTTGTGAGTGACGTCTGCTACGTTGTTGCTTTGGAGTCTGACCCTGGAGAGATCAAGAGACCCAGGAAACAAGTGGTCCGTCAGCTGACAGAAGGCCGCACCTGCATAGCCACACAAAAACACATTACTGCACAAATAAAGCCCAGTAACTGGTGCTGGTGGGCATGCAAATATCTCTCAGATCTTGAAAAGACAGTTCAATAGTTACAGCTGTCCTGGGGAACTCCAGCAGTGTTTTGTGGATTAAAAGACTTAAAGCAACCCTCTACTATCACGGAGGTAAGTAGATAATGACTTCATTTTTGTTCTTGAGTGACACTGATGTTTTCTTTTAAGGAGTCAAGAACCAGCTGTATTTTATCTACAGAAATAGAGTAAATGTCCTCAATCAATAACACTGTGTTCATTGAACATTAAAAACACATACACGCTGACTCACCTGAGCACAACTGCTCCACTTTGCTGAAGTCTGTCTGTAAGGTTTCATTGAGCCAAGCCAGCAGCTTCCCGGAGTCACAGGATGGCGCTGAACCGAGGTCCACATTCGTTGCCATCTCCCACCAGGGACGCGCCTGCTGGAAGCAGGTCTTTACATCAGTCAGGAAAATATCAACTTAGCGTCAGGAACTTTGTGTTTGGTAGATTGTTTCTGTGTTGCAACAGTGCTTCTTTGCAGTACATCTTATACCGTTGGAAAGCCTGTTCATTTCTTTTCTGAGTGATGCCACATTTGTAAGGAGCATGCATTTGTGGGATGAGCAGCAGAGCTGAGGATGAGGGTTGCGCTCATGAAAACTCTGCCAAACAGCTTATGTTGCCACTGACTTTGGATAATTGAAGTTTGAAGAAACAAGACAGATTGGCAATTGAACAGTTTATCCACTGAACAAACAGGAGTGTCAGCCGCATGTGGGAGGGCCATGCACAGCCACAGCCTGGCACCTCCTCCTCATGCGGTTCACCAGCCGGGTCACACACTACTGTGAGATGGCATCCCGCTCTTCAACCAGCATCTGTTGCAAGTCAGCCAACGTGGTTGTGCTGGTCACTCTGGCACTAACAGCAGGCCAAGGCTGGTTCCACACATGTTCAGTGGGATTGAGGTCAGGACTACAGGCACTCCTCTCCACTCCCAAATTCAGGAGGTTGTCTCTGATAAACCCCGTCCAGCCCTGTGTCATCCTGGAGGACAGAGTTCTGTCCCTGACAGTGGAGATATGGAATTGCCACTGGTTGCTGAATTGCAACAGCAAAATAAGCTGTTTGGCACTGGCAGTGAAGATCTGGCAAAGTTTTCATGAGCGCGACCCTCATCCTCAGCTCTACTGCTCATCCCACAAATGCATGTTCCTTACAAATGTGGCACCATTTAAAAGGGAAATGAACAGGCTTTCCAACGGTATAAGGTTTACTGCCAAGCACCACTGATACAACAAAGAAATAATCTACCAAACACAAATTTCCTCACCTTCTGAGCTAAGTTTAGAGACAGATGCAATAATCATCGAGTTGAGGTGTTCAATGAAACACGGGAAATGTTTGACACTGAGGACACATAAACTTAAATGTTTCTGCTCCACTGTGCATTCTTGAAAAAGTCATTCTTAGCAGGGTGAGAAGGCAAATAAAATCTGCATCAACTGTGAATTCCTGTCAAACGAGTAGAAAACTCTCTTTACTTTGCAGGGGGCTTTTTATGAAACCTCATCATCGACAGGTTACACGTCATTCAACACGCTTCCTGGGTCAAACTGCCGAACCCGGGAGGGGTAGTTTTAAGTGCCAGGGCTCGGCTGCAGACACATGGCGTGGATGAACCGGCACCTCCGTCCTCCCGCACACAGTCCCAAAATGCAACTACACGCGACCTTTCACGCAGCAAGTCTGTTGCCTTCACGTCATGTTTATTACCGTTTATCTCACGTCCAGAGATTGAAAATCGATCTTCCACACAGGAGCTCAGGACTTAACCCTGTATTACACTGCGCTTGAACAGTTGCTTTAATCATTGTGTCGGGACCAAGTATTCCTCGATTCATTCATTGGAAAAAAGATGATCAATGCATACACTAATTGATCGAAAGCGTCCGCTACGACGTAAACAACGAGAATGCGCTGAACAATCGACAGTTAGCATCAATGCTGCCGAAATTTTGATAAAAAAAACTATCAAAGTTATGAAACACAAAAGTTAACAGGCTCGTTTAACATCTCTTCAACCAACCACGTGTTTGTATTTCGAGAAAATAACTTTTAAATGTGTGACAACAGGCGAAATATTCGTCTCAGAAGTTAGCTTTAAAACAATAGCCAAGCTAACCCGAGCGAGCTAAACTTAACAAGCTAACCCGAGCGAGCTAACTTGAGGTTGTTACGTGTCTATGGTTACGTACACGCCGTAGATTTACCGCATAACGACGTTGTCTTCTCACAAATATGGTCCGCGAACAGCGGGACGAAAACGTTAAACTTGACGAGTGCAGCAAAAATATTCAAAGTTCGATGGTAGACATTTCTGCGTCCACTCACCTTCCTCCGCGTTTCTCCTTTTGGGTAGATCGACTAACAGCGCTGGGACAACATTCCCAAGCCCCCACCTCCCACACCTCCATGCCCCGCCAGGAGCCTCCGCCGCGCCAGTTCGAGGCGTGAAAACATAGTCAGTCTAGCTATTTCCTGTAGTATTAATTGCTAAAATTATTCTAGAAAAGAACCAGCCTGAGGTTTCATAACATTTCGTGATTTAAAAAAGAGAACACTACACGAGAGTTCATACTTTGCTTGCGAGCGGTGTGAACGTGACGCCAAGCTAAGGAGGCTACGGCTAGCAAGTTAGCTTCGCTAGCAAAAGTTAGCTAAAATCGTGTCTACAATGCATTAAATCATAATTGGGCGGTTTTATTGAGGTATAAATGCGTTGCCGATCAAGTATTTGTTTTTGATTATTATTTTTTTTTATAAATACTTGACAATGGTGAAGTCACATTTCTGATGAAAACCTGCAAAGTTATCCAAGCTAGTGACTGGTAACAGGGCTGCCACCAACTCACACCATAACTTCTGCAGCTCATTCATGCTCATTTCACAATTTAAGTCACAGCCTCCAGTCTTTTTCACCATAACATTTGTATGATCGCAACATCTCATCAACAGCACCCAATTCTGGATAAATTCAGCACTTGGGACGTCTCTCATCCTGGATTATTCATTCTTCCTCTCTGTTTTTAACCACAGTCCCCCTTCTTAAAATAATCTGCTAATTAGAAATATTTAAATATTTCCATAATGCCTTGTGTATGTTTAGAAGTGTGAGTTGGAGCTCACAAAATGAAGTCATGACATTATCAAATTAGCTGGAAGTTTGGCCCTGATTTGAAGTTCATTCAAGTAACCCTTGACAACAAGCGCACTGTCTACGGAATGATGCTGGTGTCATTTTACTCTTCTCTTGTCAATCGTGTTTATTTGCATGAAGTTTCAACTGACATTTCTGACTGATGCATCATGTAGTCCAACCACAACGCTTTAAAGTTGAACTATTTCTCCTTCAATAAAGTATCTTATCAGGAAAATGTAAAAATACAATTTTTGCATCATAGACATGCGGATTTTGCATCGTTAGTCTGTACGGGACGTTCGTAAATTTGAGCATTGAATTAACGACTGTTGGCAAAACGAGAGGCAGGAAACAGTAAAGCCCCACATCAGCGCTCGATGGCTGCGTCAACTGTTGCAGATGCAAGCTGACGCTCCCCAGACATCCAGTGGTCACAAAAGTGCTTGGATGAAGCATCACTTGAAGTCATTACTTGATCTCTCGTTTATTATAAACTGCCGAGGCTGTTGTTTAACCGCAGGACCGGTTTGGATACCGGAGTACCTGGAAGAACCTGACAGTCCTTGAAATTCCCTTTGATGAACTTTGTAGGATGAATTCTATAAATGAGGTGAAAATGTATCGCTTATGAAGTCGGTCCTGGACATTCCTGTTTTCAATTTGTGCACATTTGGATGCATAACTTCGGTTATTCCAACATTTGCTTTCTTTTTTATATTGTTGACGTAATCCCTTCAAAGAAGGGAAAAATACGTTTTCCCGAATATTGTGTATTTCTTTGTCAATGCCAAAGACACAAACTGCCATGTGCTCCAAGCGTTTCAAAGTTGTACAGGATGTCTTTACTATATTTGAAGACAAATTTCAGCAAGAATATTGTGTAGCGAAACTGTACCTGACATATAAATGTAGTCGTACACAGTGTGTCAATTAATGTTCACCTGCCGTTACCCCCCCCCCCCAAAGTTTTAGGTGGATTTTGAGAAGGTATTTGAAATGTCAGAGTGAGAATTTATCAGATTTGCTCTTATATTTACCTGTGCAGCTTAACTGACTCTCCCTCCCCCAGAGGAACAGAGGACAAAAGCATGGATGGACGGTTGATCATTGAACACAGGACACGTGGCTGGGTTTTCTATCAGCCAAGCTGGGTTTTATTGAGTAAAAATAGGGTGCTAGTGGAAGTACACAGACATGAATACAACAAGGCTTTTCTACTAAAAATCCAAATGAAGTATAAAAAAATAGCACAGAGAATCAGTTCTTTATGAAATGCTTTTGTCATAAACCGTTAAAAAGAAAAATATCCTCAAATGTGATTATGAAATAGGATGAAGCAAAAAAACTCCAAGATACAATTCAAGCCTAAAAACACTCGCTGAAAAGGTTAAATCTACATAGCAAACGGCTACTGATTAATATGTTCTATAATGTGCTACCACAACGGTTTACACTGTGTTAATATATATATATATATATATATATATATATATGTGTGTGTGTGTGTGTGTGTGTGTGTGTGTGTGTCGTCAATAAAAAGTCTTAAAAGAGCAGGTACAAAAAGAAAATGTGTTGTCTACAGTTCTAGCAACACTTTCAGCAGTATTAACAAAGCATGTAAACAATTACTTTTTGGTTTCCTTAATGTCTCTGAAATTAAAACTAGAAAATGTTCCTGATGGCATCCAGGGGCCGTTTGAGCACCATAGAGGAGGTTCTGCTTTTTTAACCATAAAAGACAACAAGGAAGACTTGTGCAGTTTGTGTTTCAAAATGTAGTTCTTGGTCAAAAGTAGAGTTAAAACACTCGTAAACCATCATCAGTAACACAAAATATGGTGTAAAAATAATTCCAGTGATTCAAAAAACACAATCTACATACTCAGGGTACACGTGAGCAGACTACAGGATGCTCTCACAACAGAAGTGATGTACAGTCGTCTGAGGTAATGCCCTTTTAGTTCCGTGACAGCAAACAGCATCAAGTCAAAGACGTGTCCAAGGACGACGCCATGACGCTGGGAGTTGGAGGCCGAGACGCTTCCTGGTGAACGTGCTAATGTAGCAGGAAATGTTCCTGACCTGATGACCTGATTCAGTCTCGCGGGGCCTCCAGCTTTCTGGCGATCCTCATCAGTATTGAGGAAAGTTGTATTTTTTGCAATGATTTTGTGCCGCAAGCGTCAGAGGTCCAGAACTCACGTTTACCCGGAGATTCAGTAAAACCGCCGTGAAGACTTGGCTTTTTAAAAAAAAAAAAAAATTTTTATACAGAACCAAACAAACTAAAAACATCATGGCGCCTGTCTTCTGAGTTAGATGTTCCACTGCAACGGCGCCATGATGTTCCTGAGTTCAGGAACCAGTAAAAGAGGCATCAGTTACATTGATTTTTTTCAGTTACTGCTGTCTTTGCATGCTTTAACAGAAGCTCATGCACCCGAAACATTACTGCGTCGCACAGATGCGTTTGACGACAGTCCTGTTTCATGTTTTGGAAACTTAACTAATCCAAAAAAAAAAATCCAACAAAAGAAATAATAATTTCAACAAAAAGTAGTCAGTGCTAGTTCGGATCTTCACCAGTTCCCCGACGTCTTTTCTGTCTCCCTGGATGCAAATGACCTCCTCACACGTGGAGAACAGTAAACAGGGTTTATGGTTACAGCTACAGTCGGATATATGGCATCACTCCATCGCTGTGTGGAAGTTTGACAGAACATAAAAATGTACTCAGTACGTCTGTTTTTGCATTGGCTTGTTTCAAGTATCTGTATGTAGCTTTCAGGGACAATAGTAAAACTCAGTTTCACACTATTCATACAAAAACATTTTTATAAAATCTTTGTGTGTTCTTTTTTATAAAGGAAGCTGTATTGCTTGACTTATCTTTTAGTAAAACAAACGAGTCTCTACAACAAAAAAATACGTGCGAGAACTTGTCTACAACCTGAAAATGTGTTCTCATACTTGCGTCCTCAAACACAACGCTAAGATTTTACTTCCATTCTAACGTCAGGTACAGTACTGTCAAGTAAAGGTAAGTAACGTATCATTTAGCGCGATTATTTTGTTAGCAGTGAGGAATTTGAGCTTCCGCGAGGGCTGACACTGTAAGACCAGCATTCTCCATGTGTTTGGGTCAAAAATGGTGGACGGGGATCAAAATTATGAGAGGCCGAGCGACATGATCACGCATAACGTGATGAATTTGCCACAGTCCAACCACTAAATTGTTTTTTTTTTAATCACAAAGTTGTTTGTTTTGACTTTTTTGTGCAGGTTTCACTTTTGCGGCCTACAGCAGTGATGGAGGGGTTCGATTCCACACGCGGACGAGAGAAAACAAACCGGAACTGAAGAGGCTAACGACATCCAGGAACTGCTACAAATCAAATGTTTCATGAATGAATATTAAAGTGAAACTCCACCCAAAAACGTGTATTTTGCCTTTCAGGTACCCATGACGGTGGGTGTTTTGAGCTCTTAAAGACATTTTTCTCTGCAGCGTTACTTCTTGGTGTCTCCAGAATGCAGGAAGAGCCAGCCACCCACAGCAGAACTGTTCAGAAACGTCCATTTACAACCTCTAAAGTGCATCGTCTGGTAAGATCCACATCTTTCCTCAGCCTTCCACATCACATGATGCACTTTAGAGATTGCAAACGGAGGTTTTTGAACCGTTTTGCCATTGTTGGATGCATCTGCATTAGCTTCGAGCTAAATGAACCTGGCTGGCTCTTCCTGCATTCCAGAGTCACAAAGAAGTGATGCAAGAAGAAAAAAAACCTACTAGAAAATCAAAACACACTTTTCAGTTGAAATAAAGCCTCAAACTACTTTTCATGTATTTTACGCCCATCAGTATTTTTTTTCCAACAAGCAAACAGTCTGCTATTTGCAGCTGTCACATCAAAAAACAGCGAAACAAACAAGTTTGCTCCCTCTCAATTATTTCAACCCAAACACGCAGAAGCCAGGCTGAAGACGACCATGATGGCTCCGTCCAGCGGGGAGCGCTCGGCCTAACAAAATAATCAACGCTTCATCCAACTCCAACTTTTACCGTCCAGTGCAGTTGTAGGGATTTTATCCACCTATGAACAGAAGTGTCGTGTTTCGGTGTGTCAGATGCAAACTCTTTTTCTGAAAATGTTCTTAGAGTTTAGAAGAGTTATTGTTTCGATGGAGGTGCGTGTCATGTATAATCCTCACCTGTACGGAGGGGTGAGCGACCTTCGTCGAAGGTTTGGTACAGATCCACTTAAAAAGTTGTTGGTTTCATATTCTCTGTTTTCTACAACTACTAAGTGTTGTCACATTGAAAACGTCTGCCTCGGAGGGCGGCTCAAAAGCAGAAGTCAGCTTGAAAACTCTACGGTTGAGATGGATCAGAGCCTCTGGAGTGGCGAGCCACCAAGTCCTAGGTTTTAGAGGACAACCAGTGATTCTGAGCGGCTGAACCCCCCGCTCTTCTTGACACTCACCATCTTCCAGTTGTTGTTGTTTTTTTTTAAGACAGAGTGAAGAATCCTTCAGCTCCTGACAAACACACCATAGTAAGCTGTGTTTCCTGGAGCCAGTGACACACTGGAACAGCTGGTTTCTGGAGTGACGTTTTTTTGTTGTTGTTGTTGTTGTTTTGGGTTTTTTTTTTTGCTTGCGATGGCGGGATGTCTATTCACAGGCAAAGTAGTCTTTGAGGGGTGCGAACAGATGCCTGATGACGGGGACACTCCAGGACCGGCCCAGAAGTTTCTGTCGAGCGCCGCGACCCATGTTGGACACATCTGTGTAGTGGACTGGGAAGCCGAAGATCCTGCAAGCATTTTTCATGTCGGTGGATTAATAAGCACAAGCAACCTTTAGCTGTGTTTCCATTTTACTGCCAAGCACATTGTAAGCAAAATGTGGAAATGTTGCCCCCTGAGAAATGTGGCTGCTGATTTGGTGCAATGAATGTTGTGTTACGCAGCCACAGGGTGGCGGTGCAGGCAACGTTACAGGTGGCTGAGGCGGGGCAGAGGGCAAAGAGCAGTCCAGGTTTTTAAGGACGTAGCAAAACTTTAACTGGTGAGACTGAACAGCCACTGAGGGCAAATCCTCGAGGTCTGTCTTCAATTGTCACTGGTAGGTGGCTCTTCTTCTGATACAATCAAGCGTCACGTTGCCTTCATGCCTGCTTCTGGCAGCATAACACAGCCTACTTTAAAGAACTGAATGAAAATGCAAGTCGTGCTTACCTCTCCAGTTCGGTGCACCACAGGATGTCTTCCTTGCCGTTCATCAGGACGGGGAAGTGTTGGTCTTTCCCCTGTTTAATGGAGTTGGAGCGTGTCGTGATGGTGCGCACCTTCCCAAACTACGGAAGTCAAACAAACCAGTGTGAGCTCCACATGAGCGACTCTAAATGTTGGGCATTGTTGCATGCTGTGTTGTGTGACCTTTGCCACTCGGCCGTGCTCCAGGCAGTCCTGCAGCTCCAGCTTGTCCATCCCAGAGGCACACAGCGGCCTGCAGCAGAGAGGTGATCTACACATAAAACTGATTTTGGGAGTCTGGTATGATGTGACTGCGGCCTGTCCTCCACAAACCCACCATCCTTCAAGTTTTTCTTTGCATCTGGCAACCAAAAATGTTTGTAACTTGAGGTACCTGTTCATGCCCGGTAGGTTTCCCCAGAAGTATCGAGCACGGTGGGCAGCGGAGACCTCGATGGCATCGATCATCACTGGATTACACTGGGATAAACACACACACACGCACACGCACGCACACACACACACACACACACACACACACACAATACTCATAAACTCACAGTAAATGGGAACAGAAGCTGTTGTGTCTGTTCAAGATGTCCTAAAGCTACATGGCTGTTATGATCCCAGTCCATCTGACTGACCTCCAGGAACCGTGAGATATCCCTCTTGTCATTGACGCCCATGGCGACGACGTTCTCGAACATCCAGAAGAACGGCCGGTCCTCTCCTTCTTTGGGCTTGGCCTCGCTCAGCAGACGGTAGAACTCGAAGAACAACCTCCCTGTGCCTTCTGGGGTAGCAAAGCATCACGAGAGTCCATGAGAACGTCAGCCACCACAACTCAGTGCTTCAAGTGTAAAGCAACAGTGACTCGTTTCACTTGTTTACATTTCCAAGAGAAAATAAATGAAAAGCATTCGTCAGCCCATGATAGGATCTCCTGCTGGGTTCCTACCGTAGAGGCCCTTCCTGGCAGGGTTGACGATTGACAGGTCGTTGCAGGGACTTCCTCCTATCACCAGATCAAACGGACCCCACTCCTGAATCTGAGATGACAGCACCACCTAGTGTTAGATTGAGGGAGCTACAGGACATCGCCAGGCAGGGAAGCAAGAGCAGTTTCAAGTTTTTGTGGATGTGCATCATCGTGCAGTCACACCTTCATTTTGTTTGCTCTGGTCTGAATAAACCTGGAGTGTTTTCTCCTTGGCTCACACGCGAGAACCAAAGTACGTCACAACAAACCGCAGTATGGGACCTGTAAGCTGAGCGCCTCTTCAACAAGGACGAAGCCCACCTGTCCGGTGAGACCCGGGTACGAGCACTGTACACACCTGCCCAAACAAACCACATTGAGCCAGGAAACAAACCAGACTCAACCAAACTAAACAGGGTTGATGTGAAATCCTCCTTGTATTCTGGTATTTTTGAGGCATTTTACCAAAAACTTTCACGTTCCATTTATTTTTTTCCACAAATTTTCACCAGCCTGGAAATTGCTATTTTCTACTTCTATGACTTCCAGGTTTTCCCACTTGTGTATAAACCCTGGTCATTGAGTATAATTCAATGTCATGCACAAATCACGCACTTGTCATGTCAAAAAAATCGGAGATTCCAGGCCTCCAAAATGAAACCAAAGCCTTTAATAACCACTACCATCAATCCAGAATAACTCAGAATTTCCCTCCTGGTTTGTTCTTTGTTTGTTGCCTCTCCCTATAATGTTTTTTGGGGGTTTTCTGCTCTCATCTCAGATTCAATGACAAAAGACTTCTTTAACCATTGTGGAGAAGAAACCATTTTTTATGCACTGCATCTGCTTGTATTTCTGTGTTGGATTTTGTTGGGGGACTGAGGTTGTGTTCTGTCTACAATCAGAACGGTCCCAATGTGGCAGTGGAAGTCTACCCGACTCACTTGTGTCACCTTAAGCAGAGATTAAGCCAGTAGACTCTAACATCTCTCAACCTTTCACAGGGAGACTCTCGCTCCTGCCGCACTGGAGTTCTTTCACTCCCGACAATGAGCTGGGACGAGTGAGAGAGACAAGGAGGCAGAGAGAGGCAGAGAGAGGGAGAGAGAGAAAGATGGGGCGGGGGGGGGGGGTCTAAATCTCTTACATAACCTCTAATAGAGAGCAGGGGTGTGAACCCGGAGACACACACACACACACACACACACACACTGCATGACAAGCGAGTGAAAAGCCTCCTGGGGGATTTACAGCAGTTGAGGCTGGTCTTTGTCTTTGGGGCCACATCACTGCAGCTGCAGGCTGCTGCTGCGTGTGTGTGTGTGTGTGTGTGTGTGTGTGTGTGTGTGTGTGTGTGTGTGTGTGTGTGTTTAGCTGCAGTTACACACTCCTGCCTACAACGGGACTGTGGAGACCCACTTCAGTGTCTCATATTTGTTGGTCGATCAGGAGATCCCAGCGACGACAGTGATGAAACTCCATGGATATGCAATGTTGAAGTGTGAATCATAACTTGAGGAAGTTAGATTCATCCACTGTCACGTCAGCGGGTTAAATAAAGAGCTGGAGACTGGACGGGGTTAGCCGCGCTTAGCGTAGCCTCCACTCATTGACAGAAGGGTAAAAAGAAGCTTCCGGACATGCTCCAGGACACATCACAACCCTCCGCCTGGAATAATAAATCTTGGTCTGACTCTTTTTTCTCCATGAAGATGGTTCAGTTGTCTTGTTAAAAATCATTCAGATGTCATCACGCACAGATTTACAGGGTAAAAGTACTTTTTTAGCAATAAATTTCCGGGACTATTTCCTGCCTCTGAGGCAAATATTCGCCAACATCCATTCCCTGATATACACCTGACAAACAGGAGCAGGTATCAGTGTCACGTTACCTACAAGGACGAATGATAAAACTATGAAGTCTGACACTAAACCAACACTCAAAAGTAAATTATGAGGAGCAGAGTAGTTAAAGACATATCAACTACAAAGATTCTGAATCCGTCGTTGATCGCACCAACTTGGAGTGTTTCCTCCTTCAGCGGTTTGTTTCCATACAAAACAGAATCCGAGCAAACCAACATGAGACCGTGCTGCACACGTCAGGTCATTCTGACCACGCGACCTTTCTTTCCAACATTTGCTTCAACTGACAAAGTGACTGGGAAAGCAAACCAGCCCGACTTAAAAACGCAGATTTGTTTCAATGGTTGTGAGCGAATCGTACAAAACGCCACTTAAAAATGAGTCCTCCAGGCGCCCCCAGAGCAGCCCCGCCTCTCCACACACCTCCAACCCCCCACAAGGTCCCTGTTAACCCTTTAGACCTAAGAAGACAAATACAACAGCTGGGCTTCATGCACACATCTGCCCCCGCATCGCTGACTCCACAGACACAGGAAACAAGTTCGTCCTCACGTTTTTCTTGGTGATGTTCCGAACGTCGTGGACGTACTGGATCTTTCCTTCATGTCTAACGACTCCCACCGAGATCGAGTCCTCACACACCTCTGACGCCACGTACTGGTCCACCTTAAATCCCAGATCTCTTAGAACCAGGTAACCTGAAGGCACAAAAAAACAGTCAGTGGGTTCACATGCAGTTACAGTCGCGATAGTAGGTGGAGCTTGATCAGGTCATTTCATCGGGCCGCTGTTGACAAGGTGGCAGTGACATACACACACACACACACACACACACACACACACACACACGTACTGGTCCTCACCTGTGGCGATGCCGTCAAACAGGGAGAGGACCCTGATCGGGCGTCTCTGCTCTGCAGGGACTGCTGGGTAAATCTTTGGTGCCTCCTGGAGGACAAACAAGGAAAATGTGACAAATTTCCACATCCAAGAGGAGAGGTGAGCGAGAGCTGCAGCCGAGGGAATCATTCAGCTGCTTACAAGCGGGAGCAGAAACAATGTCCTGAGTCTGTTTGCTGCTATTATTGTAGGTTACTGCAGCTGGATGCTAGTTCCACACACTCTGAATGGCTCTGAGGCCCGTCAGCTTCACTCCTTCTCATGGAATATGAACATAATCTACCATTCGATATTTGATGACAGATTATGATGGGGGGTGCAAAAACAAAGGGAAGCTTCCCGGTGAGCTGAGCACAGAAGAGTTGGATCATTGACGCATGTTTGCTCGCTGTTGCTGTATGACGCCGTCTCAGACTTCCTGCTAATATGATCTGCTTATCTTCACTAGTCTGTAATTTGATCCGTGGGCGTGAGAACTTCTGAAAATCTCTTGAATTTAAGATCGTATCAAATTCTCTCAAATCTGACTCACACTGAAAGAAGCTGTCGATGTCTGTTAGGGGCAAACATGCCCGCCGTTCAACTCGTGAGAAACAGAGTGTCTTAGTGATTTTAGCAGGCAGCTTGGGAATGTCTTGTCCTGGAAGTTGACGTGCTAGAAGCAGGAGAAATGGGCGAATATAAGGACCCGGAGGACTCTGACTGGGTCAGAGCATCTCCAAAACCATGGGTCTTGTTAGGTGGTCCTGCACTGCAGTGGTTAGTACCAACCAAACGTCTCCAAGGAGAGAAACCAGGGAACAGAGGCTCACTGATGCGAGTGGAGAGTGAAGGTAGGACCGCGTATTCCGCTCCCGGTGTAGGTGTTTAGTGTTTTGGAGCCAGCAACTCAGTGGTAAATGCCACGAGCATGTGGCCCAGGAAGAACCTGAGAGATTCTACTGCCAACCGCAACCTCAATAATTAGCATGTGGTTCAAACTTCTCTGATGCTGTAGATTAAGAAATTCTGATCTAAAGGCGGCATTCACGTCAGAGCTGCTCTGACTCATCGCTCTGGAGTGACTTTTTGTATGCCTGAGACAAACAGTGACTCACAAACTCCTGGCCATTGTCGTTGCCAAAGAACTCCTGCAGCTTGAGGCTCCAGTCGTGCCGTCGCTTGAGGACGCCGTACTGAAACAGCGGCTGACACATGTAGCATCGCCACGGGTCCAGATAGCGAGCATTGTTGGACGCGCCGGGATCCACCAGGATGTCCAAACAGTCCACACAAAAACACCTGGAGGAGGACATGGGAGGGAGGAGGTGAACATACCATCCACCGCCAGTAGGGAACCAGTCGTGGATGAGTCTGTATGTGTCGGACCTGCAGCAGTTGGCGTTGCCACAGAGTAGAACCTCACGACCTCCACAGCAAACGGTGCAGTAGGACTGGTAGCCATCGTCATCGTACATGTAGGACATCTCCAAGTACACATCCTGGACGGCCAGAGGACAGGAGGTTCAGGACAGTGCTCCTCAACATAAATGAGCCTACCAGCAACATGACTCCATAAAGCTGCATTCATCAGCAGCTACGACAAATGAACACGTTTGTGTCTCCAGAATGCAGGGAGATGCAGCCATGTATGTTTAGCTTGAAGCTAATGGTGGCTAACACACCCTGTTTGCGTTTAAGATTATACCAGATGATGCACTTGAGAGTTAGTAAATGTACATTCTTGGAATGTTGGTTTAGAAAGTTTGATGAATCGCAGCAGACAAACTTAGACGCTGATTTTATTCAGATCAGAACAGCAGCAACTCCTCCTGGGGTCCACGTTCTTGCATAAACAGACACGAAGCTAAAAGATTTGGTTCATTTTCATTTTCTAAACTGTATTTTCTTGTTTTTATTGAACATTCCGTCTGTCAGAGAAGCTGCTGTCTATTAAAAAAATACCCCTGGCACCGTATTTGTGTTCACGCACCTTGCATGTTTGGCACAGGCCTCCTTCAAACAGCGGGTGGAAGGTTGCTGCTCTCATCTTTCCACAGGAGAGGCAGAAATCTGCACACACACACACACACGCACGCACACACAAACAAAAATTAACAGCTGAGCAAGTTGAAGTAAAGTGACACACTTCATATCCGGCAAATGAATTAGCAAAGAGACGGAGTGCAGACGTCTTTTTTTTTTTTTTTACCTTCTATACTTCTTTGGTGCTTCAGAACTTCATTCACCATTTGTTCTAAGAGAGACGGAAGGAAACACACATGTTCATCGTCACATTTCTCCGCCGTCTGTTGAAGCCCATCGAGAGCCAAACTAAGCCAACTCAAACAACACTGAAATAATGTCAACAGCAAAACACACGCGGAACCTTTTCACAGCTCTTACAGATAAGAGCAGCGTCGGGTTCTTTGAAGTGAGAATCGAGCCTTGAGCTCACAGACGTTTTCACCTCCTGCATGACTTCCTTGTGACTCCAGAATGAAGGAGGAGCCAGCCACGTACAGAATATTTAGCTTGAAGCGAATGGAGACATCTGTTTGCTAACTCCTGAGTTGATCGACAGTTGTGATCCACGTCTTCTCAGTCCAGCCGTATGATCAGGAATTCACACACGCTTTATTTGAACAACCTATGAAGCCCTTCCAACCCTGGATGAGTGAGGACAAGCACAAGTGAGCGAGCGAGCTGACGCTGCTTTGCTTGTTGTTAGCCATCACGTTCCATTAGCTTCAAGCTAAATCTACATCGCTGGCTCACGCCTCATTCTGGAGTCAAAGAATTTTCTCCGTGAGTTAAATTTCTGAGACCCTGAAGCATAAAATGCTCTTCTTTTTAACCAATAACATGATGATTTTATTTGGTATGAAAAAATGTGATTTTAGGGTTTATTATAGTTATACTGGGATTGACCTTTGACCTTTACCTCTGCTGTAGGACTCCTCAGGGGCTGCCTTGCTCTTACAGACGCTGACTCTGGGTCGTTTCGCACTGGGGAAATACTCTGGCAGGGAAACATCTAGGACCTGTAGGTCCAGAGGTTTACTGTCTGCACACACACACACACAAACACACGCACACACACACACACACACACACACACTGACTGAGTCCTCTCACGTTTAGAGGTGAGAAATCTTCTGCTGGTTGGCGGTGGTTCGTGCAGCTCACCTGCGCTGTGTGTGGGTTTGAGTCCCTCCTCTCCTTTGGGCAGGAAGCCACCGTTGGCCCAGTCCAACATGGGTTTGACCTGGTCGTCGGGATTGTCTGACTCGCAGGGAGGAAACGTCTTCTCCGCCCGGACGCTGGCCATCTGTACCACAGCCAGAGCAAAGAGATGTGACACGAGTTGGAGGAGAACACCATCGGCGGATCAGCCTTTCCATCGACTGATCGTTCTCTAACCATTCAGGATCTTCAAATTCAGACACGCTGTTTCTGTCTGGTGTTCCTTCGACACGCTGTAGCGGCGGAGAACTACACGCCACAGCGTCTGCCTCTGGATCGTGATCCCGAGGCAGCGGCTTATGAACTTCCCCAGTCGATTCTTCACATTTACAGCCCTAACGCATCATTTTTTTCAAAAAAATAAACATCTCTTATCGAACAAAGGAGTTCTAATGATGCTCACTGAGCCTTCTACTTCCTGTTAGCTCCCTGCTAACTGTGGATTCGTAACATAATTATGTGGCTCTTTAAGACTTTCCAAATGTTATCAGACCGGATGGACCCAATTCTTACAGAGAAACAAATCATTTCGCAGAAGTTGTGTGACGCTCTGAACATTTAATCAGTGTTTGACAGCAACAACACGACAGCAGCTGTAACATTCAGTTCAAGGTTTAAGCTAAACTCCTGGTACAAAATTCATCTTGAATGATGTTGACACATGAAGAGTTTTTTCAGAAGTGTGTGTCTGTTTATCACTTGGTAAATATTATCAACAGGCCTACAATAACCCACGTCAGGCATCTTTCTGGGGGTTACACGTTCTACATACAGTATCAGGCTGGAGTTGATATGGCGGCCAACCTTCAGAGTGAAACTGGAATAAAAGCTGTAATTCTGGTTTTCCTGAAGTGGGTGCGAGAACAAACTTTAAAACACAGACATGATGACAGATGACAAACATCAGCAGAGCTGCTGATGGCACACGTGGGGAAATAGTTCAGACTTTTGTAAATTAAATGTAATCCTTTTGTTCAAATAAATGCTTTTTAAGACTTTTCCAGGCCTGTTTTCTAATCCTCTTAGCTGATAAACTGACAAGCAGAGAAGACGAGTGAACAGCAGACAAATAAAGTGAGAGGTCATAGGAGGTTGTTTTCTTAAAAAGACGTCGGAGTGACAGACGAGGGTGACGGGACGTAGACGTAGCCAACGAGAACACGGAGAGACGAACGGCAACGTGAAGAAGCCTGCAGTCGGATTTACAGCCTGTCTGCCCTCAGACACACACACACACACACACACACAAATACATACACATACACACAGACACACACTTCATTGATGCAAACGGATCTGTCAGCTTTGAGCAAACACACAGTCGTCAATCAGATAAACGCAGCTCCGCCATGAAACATAAACCGCCACAACAGAGGAGTCGGAAGGAGTCGTGGTGACGAAAGAACGTTTTTAGAACAAGGGGGAAAAAAAAACAGCTCTTTCTCAAGCATGGATGGGATTTTCAAGACAATTTGTCTTTCAGTAGAGGGCGCTATTGTGCACCTTGTGACAGAATGCTGCACATCTAAGCCAAAAACAAGTGAGCAAGAAACCTTGTAGTTCTCCAGGGGGCCTGTGTTGCTGCGCCAGGCCCACTTAGGAGCCCCTGAGTCAGGCAGAGGAGGAGGTTGGAGGGCGGGAGCTTTTAGCTCCAGCAGGTCCATCACTATTCCTTATTTCTTATAGTAGATAAGAGATGGAACCTTTTTAGAGTGAGGAGAAAAAGCGATTTTAGAGGAAACCTTGTTCAAATTTTGATGAAAAAGATTTGATGCACCAACAAAGAAACATTAAAAAAAAAAAAGAAATGCGAGGCTTTAGTCTTTGTGTGGAAACAGCACATCACAAGCTGATTCAAAGAGGTTTCCATTTCCTGTTTAACACACTTCAACTTTCTCCAAAAGAAGAAGCACAAAAAATGAGCATAAAAACTTTTAGTAAAATTGTGACGTATATTCAAATTCATCAATCTTCACTGCTGCATTGGAGGCAACAACTGATGGACATCTGCCTGTCAGTCGTCGTTTATTTAGGCTGCGTCAGACTTCGAAGACCATCGAGGTCCGAAAGTTCTGGACAGCATCTGAGGGAGGATTTGTTGGGTTCCAAAGTCTGAAAATGTACCATTTTGAAAAAGAAATTGATCAATAAAGAGATGGTCGACGAAAGTGTGCGTCAGATCTGATCACGTGTGGGGAGACGTGTTCCCGACAGGTGTGAACAGAGCTTCAGTTTATTGGTAGCAGACACACAACTGATAGTGACTCTTAGACTCATGTGTTTACTTTACTTGGCTACACACTCACACACACACACACACACACACACACACACACACACACACACACACAGCGGTGTAAACATAACTGCACTTCAAGTGAACCAGTGTGTTCTTGGCAAGGAAACCATGCAGCATGTTTTCACAGCTGACCTCAGAACTGAAACTGAATCAGCCAGTGACACCCGCCTACACACACACACACACACACACACACACACACACACACACACACACACACACACACACACACTCACAAACACACACACGGCAGACGACAGTTTTCAGGTTCATGCTCTCATCTGCTCCTACATACATAGATAGTAAACATTCTGTGCGATGCCTTCAGTGACTGACAGCTGGGTCAGTAATAAATGCTAGCTGAAGGGCGAGGAGCGGTCAGCCTCCGTCACCTCCCTGACTTCACCTTGAACGTGCACGGCTGCTCAGTCCTACATGTGGAAGTTTACCTCCAGCGCCTGGAAGATCGCCCTGCGGTAGGACGCCAGCTTGGTGTAGGACGCCTGGCTGAAGAACTTCGGGAATGCCGTGATGGAGTCGAGTTTGTCTGCTGAGACCTGGAGGGAAGCAGAGAGCGTGGAGAGGAGAGCAGGGAGGCGTGAAGCAAAGTGAAAGATGTACAACCCTGCTGATGTTTTTCTTTCCCTCCTCACCTCAGAGAACTTGCCGTCTCCAAACCACTGCAGCCATCTCATTCCGTGGCTGGCCTGCCGCTTCCCGGTGGCGCGCCACGTCACCACGATGCCGGGCCACCAGGAGAAGCCCTTGATCTTCCCCCAGACCAGCTCACCGATGCCGAAACCTTTGCTGTCCTGGATGGGGTCAGGAGGGCAGAGAGCATGAGGATCATGTCCTGTCCTGCCACTCATTCTCATAAAGATTTAATGAAATTGACATTGAGAGGATTCTGCAGCCATGTTGGAATTACTATCGTCTCATCTGTCTTTGTGGAGAGACAACGAGACATGAACGGATGTGAGAGGAGAGATACGACACCGGCAGATATCTGTAATTGTATCTCGCTGAAGCGATGAAATCCCTGACTCCTGTTGGAGTGGAGAAGCCATGAGAAAGGAAAGATGAAACCAACAGTCAAAGAAGTATTGCTGGTCTACTTGTGCCAACAATCCTCTCTCATTTTATGGAAAGAATTAGGAAAGACAGACTCTGTCTAAAAACAACATAATGGAAAGTTGAGCTGATAGGCACGCTGGTTAGCTCAGCACAATGAATGATAGCGGGTGGGAAGTGTTAGCATTGAATAGACCAGGATCAGGATGTTGGCATAATCCTCCCCATCCTCTCTTACAAAGTCGTTTTGTTGGTAGTTCTGTTTCTTTGCCTTTTTTGGTGACATTTGTGTGATGCTGAGTTAAATCACGGCACCCGGTCAGTAAAGTACTGGAAAAGTAAAGTAAAGTAAAGTAAGTAAAGTCTGTGCGTCTGATTCTCCAATGACCACGTTTCCTCACTTTGAATTGGTATTTCATCACAAAAGTTACACATAATCCTCATTATCGATGCAGGCAAAGACTGTTCTGGGGAAAATTGTATTCTACTTTTGCTTACGTTTCCCACCCACTATTATTCACTGTGCTAAGCTAACTAGCCCGGGTCTTACTTTAATAGAAGACTGCTCACCTTGGTATCATTCCTCAACCGTCTCAAAAAAAAAAAAAAAAAAGTTTGCTCAGGTGTTTCTTTACTTCTGCAGGCTGGTATGAAGCCACCCAGCGCGATGACGCCACAACTGAGCCTTTTAAAGTTTGGTACGGGTTTGTTATGTCGCTGGTTTATGAGCAGGTGGGGCTTCTACGATCCTTCAGTCTGCCTTCAGAGAAAAACTCATCAGGCTTTGTGATGAGTCCCACTCCACTAGAGATGCTGCATGCTCCGCTGAGCTCAGCCGGGGCCCAGAGAACACACACACACACACACACACGCACACACACACACACACACATACACACACACACACTGGTGTAGGTCGTCCTGACCTGAATGAAGCTACTGATAGCAAGTAAACACGGCAAGCCTGTGTGTGTGTGTGTGTGTGTGTGTGTGTGTGTGTGTGTGTGTGTGTGTGTGTGTGTGTGTGTGTGTGTGGCCACCTGCACCAACACTGGGCAGGGTGGAGGAGTTGCCCTCCTCTTCTTTCTACTGCCGCCAAACCTCCACTTCCCCTTTCCCTAATATCCACCCCGACACAGCTGTCTCTCCTCCTGCTCGTCTCACACAGGCTCAAGACAGGCGGATGTCTGCTGAAGTTTAACTCTTGCAGCAGCTCTGATTTAACCCTCTTTCGTGCAAAACATCACCCAACAACCCCCAGCTCACAACCCCGCCATCTTGGCGAGCGGCACCTCAGTGAAAAAAAAAAAAAGCACTCGAAGAAACCCCATGATGAAAAAAACTCATTAATAAAATTCTGTATCACGCAGAAAAACTGGGAAGCCCTGATTGACTGAGACCAAAGTGACAAAAAATTATGTCACAAAAAAAAATTAATTGCAAGCAACAGGATGTGAAAAAAATCTAAATATTTGAAACACGTCACTCATAGTTGCGACACGTCAAGATTTCATTTTATGTCAGCACGTTTTACAAAAATTGATGAGAAAAGAACCACAGAGTGATTTCTGATTGATGGCCTTAGAACGGCGTCGGACGTGTTTGAGTCCCTTTGTGGCAGGCACCTGCTGCTTCTCCCTCAGAGCGCCAACACAGACCGCCGTCCCTATGGAAGCTGCTCAGAGGAGGCGAGCACCTGCACACGAGTACCTTCTCTCATCCCAGATGCGATGTTCCACAGCAGCTCCTCATCACAAGCTGCTCCAAGCATGATTCACTTCCTGTCTGTGAATGTCATGCAGATGAACGAGGGCTAGTTTTGTTTCTGTCTCACTTTAACTTCACGTTTCATGTATAAATACCTTGAAATTTCCCCTCACACCAGTTTTACCGTCAGAGTGTTGGGAAGACGTGTGCCTGGTGGAAATCTGCTCTCGTATTTACTTTGGTGTGTTTGGTGTGAAAGAATCATCTCTCTGCCTCTCTCATACACACACACACACACACACACACACACACACACACACACACACACACGCACACACAAACACTTACATTGTACTCTGGCTGGGTTTCGGAGCTGGATGACGTGCTGCTGCTTTGAGCAGAGTCTTTGGAGTCTTGTTCCATCAGCTCCAGTCGAGGGGCCTCAGGCACGCGGCCGGATGCCACGGCCCGAGGTCCTCCAACACACTGAGAGAGAGAGAGAGAGAGAGAGAGAGAGAGAGAGAGAGAGAGAGAGAGAGAGAGAGAGACAGAGAGAGTGTGCAGCGGCATCAAACCTGAGACAAAAAGCTTCACACTAAAAGGGCAAAGCATATTCAACAGGTGAGTTTTTGTGTGTGTGTGTGTTTACTGGTGTCATGACGGGCTCCTGTTTGCGGTTCTGTCTGCGAGGCTTGGCATGCGTGTGAGGCGTCAGACCAGCCTGGAAGATGGTTCTGGGTCGAGGTCTCTGTCTCAAACCCAGCTGGGACGTCCCTGAGGATTTGTCCTGGAAGGAGAGGCTCAGCTGGTTAAAGGTCACGATTAAAAAGAGACGACTGATCAGGGCGAGGGCACATCGTCGCACCTCGGTGTAGGAGTCCCAGGCAGAGTTGACCTCCTCCTCCTCCTCCGAACGCTTCCTGCCCCTCTTCCTGCTCCCCCGCAAACACTGGTTACCATCTGAGGAGGAGGAGGACAGAAGGTGAGACAGATGGCGGAGGAGAAACTCGATACTTTCACCAGATGAAGTGTCGTCACTCAGGAACAGGAAAGTATTCCAATGTTGCACAAACAGTAAGCAGGGTCTTTCATGGGGAGAATGGAGTGTTCCCGATCCGTCACACACAGGCTGGACGTCTTGTCTGGAGAAGCCGGTCACATGACTTCCAGGGTCTGAGTCCGCTGCATCTTTTTCCTGCTGCGAGGTACTGGCTCTTACATCATCAACTTACGTCAGCGCTTCGTTGTTACTAGAGCTGGGTATCACCACTGACCTCCCGATACGATACGATTTCGATACACTTGGTCCCAAGTCGATACGATTTCCGATACGATTCGATGCGATATACGGTACCATATTTTAGTTACAATACCAATTTTGCTTTGGTAATGGAAGAGATTCTCAAAGGACTAATGCTGTAAATTCAATTGTAAAAGTAACCCTCTAACCTGCTGCATAATTAAATATTAATATTTACATTGAGAACTGACCATTAAACAATAGTTATACAACATCATGCACTTTTTATTTAAATATTTGACCGTCATTCAAAACAAAAGGGCAACTTAGACTTCCACAAACTGTCAGCAGCTCAGCAGGATGACTCGCGGTGTGGCGAGCTTCAATCGCCCGCGTTTGTCAACGTGGGACATGAGGGACCAGTGACTGTCAGTGGACTGAGAGGCGATGGTCAAGTAGGAATCGTAGCTCTGCTTGTCCAGCTGTAGCAAGTGATAGCAACTCTCTCAGCTGATTTCATTGCAGTTGCAACGTTGTTTTTAACTTCTCTGAACATCTTTGAGATTGTGACTTGACTCAGTTGTTTCCGTGTCAGTAGCACATGGCGTGGTTCCAGTGTGGACGGGGGTCTGAAGCCTACATTTTCTACCACACAGGATGGTCTGAGGTCCTTGCAGATAAAAATTGCCAGAGCCGAAGTGATGTTCTCTGCACGTGGAGGCATGGATGGAAACTTCGTCCCAAATGCTTTCTCAGCGAGGGTTGTTGCAGTGACTTGTAGTTTCCTGGTTGCTGAGTGTCCTCTGGGTGATGCCTCGTCACATGGCTCCAGAGATTCGTTGTATTTCCGTACTTAACCTCTACTTTGCACATTTTGCGCACAGCATTATTTTTGTCAAGTTGGGCGCAGTTTTCTTGCTTCTTAAAGCTGAAGTGCTGCCAGACATCGGCTCTTAAATTTGCCGCAGATTAAAGTTGCGCTTCCGCCATCTTGTTCTCTGATCGGAGGCACATGGCCTGGATCTGGCGAGATCTGATCATCTGACTGCAGTAACGTTGCACTACGCACTAAATCACGCCAGACTGAAGGGTCAAACAAAAACAAAAAAATAATGGGTAAAATCTAATGCATTTTTAAAGATCGATACTGGGATTTATGTATCGATAATCTTTGCTACAAATGTATATCGATAAAATATCGGTATATAGACATTTTTAACCCTCCTCTAGTTGTTACGTCACGTGCACTGAAACACTTGCGAGCAGTTACCTTGAGGCGAAGCGGCATCTCCGTTCTGTTTGGGGCTGAAGGGCGAGGGGGGTTCAGCTGCAGTCAGGGGGCTGTTCTCATTGGTCAGCTCCACTCCGCTGTCGTTCTCTGAAAGGCCCTCAGGTGGAGGCATGGGTCCGTTCACCGCCGCCTGAGTGTAAGAGTCAGTTATACCGTGTTTGTCGTATGTGGTATCACAATCACACAAGTTCTGTATACATAGTTTAAACCTGACATGGTACTTTCACTCCTTTGTATTGTGTGTGTATTTGTTATTTTCATCGGGGAGGCGTGTGACATCACGGTCTCTGAAACTGTTAGACTTGTTGTGAAACTATGTTGCTGAGTCAGCTTTTTGCCTCCATCATGGCTCATTTTCGCTGTGGTTTCTTTTGCGGGTGAGACCAGCTGGAGGACATTGTTGTTTTTGTCAGCGTGAGCAGAGGTCGCCTCCTGGTCTGTGTCTGGTTCTTTATAACACACCAGGATGGAGGGAGGATGACATCACGGTTCAGATGACATCACTCAGGCTTTCCCCATACCTGTGACACACCTAGACGCGGCAATGAGGGACATTTAGTGGCTCATTTTGACGTCTTATTTATCCAAAGTTGATCAAATAGGAGAATTGTCCCTCCTGCACTTGTTTGTTCTGTGCTCATTGCAACAAGGCAGCAGTGGAACGTCTGAGAACACAACTTCGATGGAACAGTGTTCTTTTGGTTCAGTATGAAACTCGGGTGTCCAAGTTTATGTAGCAGCCTCTTTTTGGTTTGTGACGTCTCGTAGTTTTCAGCAGCTTTGTCACAGTGAATGCAGGCAAAGACCGTGAATTTGATGACTTTTGAGCACCACTGCTAGCAATCACTGCAGCTAAGCTAACAAGACTGTGGGGCGGGGGGCCCCCACACAGGGAGGAGCGACAGGTCCCTGTCTGCTGGTCTGATGGTTTAAGCACATTTCATGTTCCATCAACATAGACCAACATCTCCCTGTCTGAGTGGCTTCAAGGATCTCTGGTGAGAAAAAGATGAAACGAGACACGACATTTGTCACTGCTGCATCTGGTTTGTAAAATGTAAATGTTTGAATAAGTGGGACACACTCAGAGGACACACAAACAGCCAGTCGTTAAACCTAAAACACACCTCCTCGTCCTCCTCCTCCCAGCCCACCCTGATAATGACAGGCTCCAGAGTCAGGAGCTAACATCAACAATCCCACAGTATTCCAGAGAGGTAAACACCTGGTGATGTCAGCATGATACGACCATTAAACCGTCACATGACGTTCCTGTAATTTTGTAATCACAGACTATTAGAACCACTCGTGACGCTGAGCGAATCCCGGAGCCTCGGCGGTGCAGTCGGGGCCTGTTTAGTCATGAGCGCAGCGGCGGATGAGTCCTCCACCAGCAAACTTTTGACTGCTTCCCAACTGGTTCACCTGCTCCCAACACTGCGAAGTCCTGCCAAGTATATTTGTAGGATTTCTCATAAAAAAAAAAGAACAAATCACAGTTTACATTGTTTTTACCCGTGGAAATAAAATCAGGTGCCAGTACAGGAGGCTAGTTAAGGGACACGCTGACGTTTTGATAAAGTCTCTGACTGTCCATCGTCCCTTGAGTCAGACGAGAAGAAACCATCGCACGTTAGCTTAGCACAATGAACGTTAGTGGATGGGAGGTGTGAGCATAGCTCCAGACTGTCTTGTCTGGTGTTGTTGTGCTCCCCTAAGTGATTGCGTCTTCTATAAACTATAAAAAGACACTTACAAAAGTATTTGGTGAATATTTGAAGTAAAAGATAAGAGGACAGACTCTTAAGTATTTCTGTGGTAACTTAACTAGCTTAACTAACTCTTAACTAGCTCAGGTGACAGTACTGTATCATTCACACTTTATGATTGACAACAGTCACATTTACTGATATTTGCTGGTTCTGTCCAGCTGCATCTTCCAAGGAAAACAAAAGGAACTAAACAAAACTAAAATCGCCGTGCTCAAAAACATGCTCACAATAAGAGAGATTGTTTGAAGTTTCTCGGGCATGAATCACTCGCCGCCTCCCTCCCCCGGGGGCACCGAAATTATTAATGAAGCACGGTCTTCGCCCGCTCATGCCACAGTCACAGAAAAGGTGAGAAAATCAAACATTATTTCTGAAACATTTTAACATGTCAGAGCACCTAAATAAACCCTGTGATTCAACGCAAACACCAAACTAACCGTATAAGAACAACACAGTGAGTGACGGATCTCGGAGGCATTCGCCGCCGCTGACAGACAGTCATTTGTTTCAGGTGAAGGATCAGGGAGATACAAAGCGCCAGGAGGTGGACGACCCAGCTTTTATTACTGTTGCTCTCCGCATCGGTGGAGGTGAAGGAGAGCCGTCGTGCGAGGCTGCAGGGTGTGTTTCCGTGGCGACAGCGCTCAGCTCGGCTCTGTTCTGACTTGAAATTGCAACATCACACTTAAAGTACGGATTCCACCAAATCCCCCCTTGGCCCGCTCAGATTAGAGACAAGAGAAAACAAACCATGTGCTGAGGCTAATGGATTTAAGCAACACTTCAGGAGATTTAGACGGTATTTACACCGTATCCATGCTGATATATGAGCGTTGCTAAGGCAGCGGGCTAACAGCAAAATACCCCAGAAGAGTTTACACGCACACCGTGACACATTGAAGGAAAAACATGACTAACAGGTGGCGAGACAGGATCATAATTAACTTTTAGTTTATCGATCCATTGGAATACGATGCACCTTCTAAGGCTGCAGGAGAACATCGGTGTGTCGTGGTCATTTTGTATCGCGTCACTCAGTTTTGCTTGTGTCTTCTTGCGTCTCAATGACAAAAATCGTAAATGCACATGTAAATATGGGATTCGGGGCGTTTCAGAATGTTTTGGACGTAGAGATAATCAAATAACTGTCCTTTTATGTCGTTTTTTTAAAGATGTATGCATTAGTTTTTCAAATTCATGATGACTGCATGTGTTTTTCAGTATATATAAAATGTATAAATGTTATGATCTTGATTTTGTGCAGATTGAAGTGAAAATATCGGCATACACAAGACCATGCATCCCTCACACATGCCTGTAATTTAGCATCAAACTTTTAGACGTGTCATCCTCTGAACTATCCAGTGTTGAACCTTCCACGCCATCAACCGGGAGCTGAACAGAGAAGCGGGACAGGGGGCGTGTCCAGCCTCTCGGGAGGTGGTGATGGATGGAGATGCCCCGAGGTTTGTTTGTGCAGCTCAGGAGAAGACGAGTTAGTAAAAACCTGAAATTAGGAGTCAATCAAAAGAACCATTACAGCAGTTACATATCCTTTAGCTGCTGTCACTCACACACACACACACACACACACACACACACACTCTCTTGTTTCACGTCTAATCACACCTAATTCTAGGTTCTATATTAATTAAAGAATTCATAAAACAATCTGTAGGCTGAGAATCTGTTTTGCCAGGACGCAGACGGACCTGACAGGCACAGCTTTGACTCCTTAAAACGCAAAGTTAGTCAGCAGCGATTTTATACATCAGACTTTTGGCTGCTGAGTTAAAAGTTACAGCATCTTCACTGTCACTGCAGGGACAGATACACGTTATTACTACTACTACTACTACAGGTACTGCTAAGTATCTTCATGCTTACTGCAACTCGCCACTCAGTCATACAGACTTGATGATCAGAACATCTTTCTTCGTGTCATCAGTCCCGGAGACGTCACATGATCCGCCTCTTATTCCTCGCCCCCATTTTGACAAACTTTTGTGAGACAGTTCCATCTGCATCTGAAGGGTTTCTTGTCTTTTTCTAACTTCGTCCCATCTGTGTTTTCCTGCATCATCTGCTAACGTTCCCGGCGACCCCGCTGACCCTCCCCGTGGCTCCCCGGCAGCTCCTCGCAACCATCTTGAGTATACTTGATGTTTAAGTTCACCACGTTCATATATTATTGAGGAACGTTGGCATCGCAACACACACGCACACACACACACAGACCACATGCTTTTTACAACTTTTGGCAGAGCCAGGCTAGGATCTCAGCCTCCATCTGCTCCACAGCTGCACTCCACTTTGTTCCACGGTGTCTCCTTCACACCAGCGACTCGGCGGTTCAGTGAACGTGTCAGACGGTGGATCAACTTGGTCCGTCTGACACGTGAAACGCAAACTGAAGGTAGAATTGATCTCCTCACTCTCAGCGCTTCTGACCCAGAGAGCAGGATCCGCATGTTTGGGGTTTCTTCAAAACTGTGACCGCGACATCAGACCAGCGCTTCCCACCTGCTTGTGTGTGTTCACGTGAAGGAGGCGGAGCCAGCAGAAGATGACCAATCGCCGACATGGAGTCAAGAGGAATGAACTCCAACCCTTCACAAATATGAGGCATATAAATTCATAATGGAGACAAAGTAACATATTTGCTGAAGGGAGGGAGTGCTGGCAAAAAACCAAAACATGGGTGTGAGAATACTGACGACAAAAACTATGAGAGCCAATCAAATAAATCCGCTGCA